>NC_042969.1:3335250-3652450 GCF_901001165.1 Salmo trutta | reverse complement strand
GAGAGGCAAGCGAGGTGGCATTATGATTTGACTACGTTGGCGAGCATCAAGACCACCATTGCCCTCCATTTTGTTGGCGAATGTACAATCACTAGAGAACAAATTGGATGAGCTCTGTTCAAGACTATCCTAACAACGGGACCTGATGAACTGTAATATTCTATGTTTTTATCGAAATCGTGGCTGAACAAGGACTTGTATAATATACACCTCGCTGGCTTTTCCATGCTTCGTCAAGATTGGACAGCAGCTTCGAGTAAGCTTAGAGGGGGAGGGGTGTGTATTTGTTAACACTAGAACCGCAAATGACCACTGTCATTTGATTCTGTAAATAGAAAAAAATCTTCCCCCAAAAAGCTATGTCCTACGCCTTCCATTACTTTTCCTAAATGTTTGTATTTTACACTGCTCATTTGTCAGAATTTTGAAATCACAAATAAAGTATTTACAGCCCTTTTACCAGTTGCAATTAAAAAACTCTCACACCTATTCCCAACTTAATCCGCCGAGACCATGTGCTGTAGGATGTTGATACCCAATCAGGCGCTAATGCGTGTCACTCACTTAATGACAAATGGGTGAATGGGCGAGAATAACTGAATGATGAGGGTGAAGAGGTTGATTTTAATTTAGAAAGACAATAGTGTAATGATGAGTTTGCGTTATGCCTCTTTATCAGCAGCAAACCATTTGACCGCGCGCCTTGTGGATTGATACCATTCTCTTTTACGTTTTACTTTGTGAAAAGAAGCTGTTATGGGACTGTTTGATTTACTATAACTCTCCCTTACAATATATTTGATTAGTAATAAAAGAAAACATGCTACATGTTGCAGTAGGGCTTTAGAATAATGCAAAACGTATCCTTGACTATCCAGTGACGCAAGCTATGCCGGCCCACTGAAGGAATGACGAATTGACGATAATTGTGCAAGTTACTTCACAATTGAATTTTAAATTAGGCCTAACTGAATGATGAGGGTGAAAAGGTTGATTTTAATTTAGAACAACAATAGTGTAATGACGAGTTTGTCTATTTATAAGCGTTGGCAATCATGTTAATAATTTGACCGTGCGCCTTGCAAGTTGATACCATTCTCTTTAACTTTGTAAAAAGCAGCTGTTACAAGACTGTTTTATTTACTGTAACTCTATTACTAATAAAAATGTATTGTAAGGGAAACGAAAACATGCTATGTGTTGCCGTAGGCCTTTAAGATAATGCAAAATATACCTTTGACTCTATCCATGATGATGAGCGGGGAACAAACGATTCCAGTCAACTTGCACAGCCGGCCCATAAAACTATACCGAATCTAATTTCACACGATTTAGCCTATAGACAAGATGACATTGACAATCTGAGTGACAGTATTAACCCTATCAGTTGTCAAATTATACATGAAGAGATGGGTGCATCTTGTAATTGACAGATGCAAGGAAAGGAGCATCACTTTATCAAATCCTCCTTCAGAGTCACATGCAGGTAAAACATTTAGATTTCTATATAGTATCAGAAATAGCATATTCTGCAGTTTCCATGACACTTACCTTTGTAAAAAAAAAAAATATATATATATCTCCTCGAGGTGCAGCTTTATTTCCAAATTTCAAGAATATCTGTGCTTCCATGCATTCAGCACATGATCACTCGCACGGCAGCATTGCTCTGGCTACTAAGCAAAAACTAGTAACATAATACACTTAGAATTCAAATATTTTGTTCTGTCATCAATGGATGAATGTACGATTTAGAAACTGATAATGGTGCGTGTGACTTCAAAGAACTGAATGATGAAGAGGGTGATTTGAATTTGATTGATCTGAATAATGAGGGTGAAAAGGATGATTGAATTTAGAACAATAGTGTAATGATGATGAATTGTGGGTGTTTTTTGTGGTCTATTTTATTATGAAAGACTGGAAATGGTAAATGTTTCGGAGAGTCAAATCAGACACTGAGTACAACCATACAGTGTGTGTAGTTCACAATGCCACGCGACCGCTCGCGAGGGACCGCGCCACGCGACCGCTCGCGAGGGACCGCGCCACGCGACCGCTCGCGAGGGACCGCGCCACGCGACACCTGTGGCAGGTGCACACAAAACAAGGCCCATGAAAACTGTGTGCAGTGCAACCAATTTTGTTTGTGGGGCTTGCTCACACGAAGCCCAGAAGTTGTGTGCTGACTGTGGAGCATGAAGACGAGATTGATTAATGCGTATAAGGGCACAATACAGTGTCGGATACAGTTGACTGTTTTTATATCTTGTAATTAATATTTTTCCACATTTATTTATGCAATTCATCTTTTTAATAATAATAATAATTACAGTTATTTTCGCTTGTGCACCTGGCTGGTTATATTATCTTTTCATTTCTACTTTGTCAAAAGAAGCTGTAACTGGACTTTATGAATTACTATAACTCGATTACTAATCGACTATAGAAATAAAGTTGATCAAATGGATTATACTGTAATGTTTTTTTTTTATTGTAAGGGAAATGAAAATAGGCAATAGGCCTATTTATTTTTTTCTCTGACTTTGTAGAATTATACAGAACATATACTTGACTCGAATTGATATATTTCCACTATTTATTCATGCAATTTATCCTTTACAATAGTTTATGCAATATTTATCAAGTGTTGGTACTCATCTTTGTGCACCTTGTGGGTTGATATGCATCTGATGCATATGCTAAATAAAGGGGACTTCCGGCAATGTTCTCTAGTAGGTACTTATAGGCTGAAAGGCCAGGGGGTTCTAGTGTTAACAGCTAATGTTAAGAAAGTATTGAGTTTTTGCTAGCCTGAGTTAGAATACTTCATGAAAAGCTGCCGACCATAATATTTACCAAGATACTTTATCACGATGCTGTAGATAAACCTTTTGCCCCCTTTCAGATTTTTCTCTCTTTTGCATAGTTTTGGTATTGAATGTTATCAGATCTTCAACCAAAACCTAATATTAAAGGGAACTGGAGTTCAAAACAATTTATAGTTATTTAATTAACGAAGTTGTGCAACACTGAATTCCCCTGTGTGAAAAAAAAAGTCATTGCCCCCTTACATTCAATAACTGGTTGTGCCACCTTTAGCTGCAATGACTGCAACCGAATGCTTCCTGTAGTTTATCAGTCTCTCACATCGCTGTGGAGGGATTTTGGCCCACTCTTGCATGCAGAACTGCTTTAACTCAGCGACATTTGTGGGTTTTCAAGCATGAACTGCTCGTTTCAAGTCCTGCCACAACATCTCTATTGGGATTAGGTCTGGACTTTGACTAGGCCATTCAAAAACTTCAAATTTGTTGCTTATTAGAAATGTTCATGTAGACTTGATTGTGTGTGTTGGATCATTGTCTTGCTGCATGACCCAGCTGCGCTTCAGCTCACAGATGGATGGCCTGACGTTCTCCTGTAGAATTCTCTAATGCAGAGCAGAATTCATGGTTCCTTCTATTAAGGCAAATCGTCCAGGTCCTGAGGCAGAAAAGCATCCCCAAACCATCAATGCTGACACCACAATTTTTGACCGTTGCTATGAGGTTCTTACTGTGAAATGCAGTGTTTGGTTTTTGCCAGGCATACTAGGACCCATGTCATCCAAAAAGTTGAATCAAGTTTTCCAAAAGTTACCTGGATGATCATCAAGACTCTTGGAAGAATGTCCTATGAAAATATGATTCAAAAATACGACCCATCCACATTGACGGGTCTGTAGTGGAGCAGGTCAAGAGCTTCAAGTTCCTCTGTGTCCACATCACTAAGGAATAAACATGGTCCACACACACCAACACAGTCGTGAATAAGGCACTGCAATGTATCTTCCCTCTCAGGAGGCCAAGAAGATTTGGCATGGGCCTTCAGATCCTCAACGTTCTACAGCTGCATCATTGAGAGCATCTTGACTGGCTGCATCACTGTTTGGTATGGCAACTGCTTGACATTCAACCGCAAGGTAGTGCGTACAGCCCAGTCCTTCACTGGGGCAGGCTCCCTGCCACCCAGGACCTCTATACCAGGCGGTGTCAGAGGAAGGCCCTAGAAATTCAGACTACAGCCACCCAAGTCACACACTGTTCTCTCTGCTACCGCATTGCAAGCAGTACCGATGCATCATGTCAGGAACCAACAGGACCCTGAACAGCTTCTACCCCCAAGCCATAAGACTACTAAATAGTTAAAGATACAATATTCAGAAATTGCTCTGCCATTTCCTGGTTGCAAAAATTTGAATAATTTACCTAATTTCCATTTGTAACAAAACAAGCAAGAGAAGCCTTCTTAAATACATTTTCAATAACCCAAATTATTTTATTTTCATCTGTTTGAAGCTGGTGTACAAAAGTAAATGATGCAGAAACGAAACTGAAGGGATGCGTAGGAATAGTGCGCATAGAACAGATGTACCGCTTCTTAGACTTGCTTTCAATGAGAATGACATCTGTAATTCATATTTCTGTCAAATTTGAATTTGGTCAGGTTGACCAAAAAGCTACATATTGCAGCTTTACTAAATAGCTACCCAGAGTGTCTGCATTGACCCTCTTTGCTCTAACTCTTTTGACTCATCACATATGCTGCTGCTACTATCAATCCTGTTGCATACTCACTTTACCCCTACCTATATTAGGGCCAGGACGATACCAATATCAAGGTACTCGTTAGTATCGTGGCAAAGAAAGAGAACGTGAAGCGGAATTAACTGCTTTAGGAAAACAGCCCTAATGTTGGAAACAAAAATCGTAATGTTGTCATCGAGTCACATTTATTTTCCAAGCTATAACACACTGTTAGATAAATCAGGTTTTTAAAGGACCGAAGAGTTTTCTGATTCATGTTTTCATTTTTGCCATGGAAAAAATATTGCGATATAAAAAAACATTGCGATATGTGACCGACCAGCTCAAATAGGTCTTATGTAGCAAAATTTAAAATGTAGTTTTTACATTGGATAGAAGTAGAGACTCAGAGCTACAAAATGGTATATCATACACTATCATTTTGCTACATTTTGCTTTTAAAGTTGATAAACTTGTAAACTCACTTTTGAGAAAATGGCCTTTGAATGTTTTGGTACTACTACTGGAGAGTATGATAGAAAAATTATGTATTCTCCTTATTTGTTGGACATGTAACAGTTATTTACTTAACAAACAGTAAGATATTTCTGTCCCGCTAATGCTGTGTTTTATGGTCTCCACTCTAGCACCCTGCAGCTAATCTGGGTGTTTGGTTTTACAAGACATAGCTTGAGCTGACAATGACTTGGTGATTTAAAAGCTGGCATTCCATAGACAAGGTGTGTGTGTGTGTGTGTGTGTGTGTGACCCGAGATAGCCTGGAAGAGTTTAGAACAATGCCTCATTGTCTCATCTTCCTGGGAAACTTAGCCGGGTTGGGGGTAAAACACCAATCTGTGTAGATCACCAAGGTGGCTTATGGGAGATGGAACCATTGTGACTAAGCATTTTTAGGTCCTATATAATATCATTTTTTTTCAGTTACTCTTAGTCCAGCTGTCAAGACTGTTGGGCTGACG
This sequence comes from Salmo trutta, assembly GCF_901001165.1. NCBI lineage: Eukaryota > Metazoa > Chordata > Actinopteri > Salmoniformes > Salmonidae > Salmo > Salmo trutta. Next base: position 3,646,902 of record NC_042969.1, on the reverse strand, counting down.
GTTTCATTATTGCAATAATTAATCGATATTAAATACATTTGATTGTTTGAAGAAATTCTCTCTCAGTACAGCATTTCCATGACAAGAGCCCTTTGTCTACATCCATTCAGCGCCGTTCACTCCCTCTTAAGCTTTAGCCCCATCTATTTAAGGGTTGACCTGAGCGTTCTGTACTAACAGCAGTCAAGCAGCCCTGTAAAGACCTTTATTATACACAGATCCAAAATAGCTATTGATAACAAATGTGTATTTTGAGGTTGTAACCGAGACTCTTGACCATTTATTTTGGGACTGTTCTTATGTCAGAAGATTGGAGTGAGTTATATTTTATTTAAAAATAAACTACTATTAATCTTAATTTGAAAGACTGTTTTATTTTGATCCACATTATATGGACCTTATTTAACTTTCATTGTTTATTTTTCATGGCAGAACCTTTACCAATAAAATAAAGTGGGCGGAGAACAAACCCCTCTACATTGTTTGAGAGAATTTAAATATAATTTAGAAATGATCAGTATATGTAAAAACAAAAAAGCAATACGTACCATAACTTTTTGACAAAATATATCTCTATGTAATACTGTTAGGTTTATGTATTTTTGTTTTTATATTTTTGTTCATAATTAAAATTTAAAAAAAGCAGTCGGGCACCTAAGCAAACTTGCTAGCTTCTTCCAGACACAAATGGGAGAACAGCTCACTGAACATTACTCACTCTAGCAGAGCTGGTTAGGCTGTTATGTTATCCAGAGCGTTGGTGACTGCAACTGTGCTGTCAGATTGCCTGTTCGTAAATTCAGAGCGTTTCGCTCTCAAAGTGTTCAACCGTACACTGGAAGCTCTGGCCGCAAAGTAGGGTTGATCTGAGCGTTCTGACCTCGCAACGGCAGTCAAGCACCCAAGCTAACATTGGCTAGTTTGCTAGCTACTTCTGGACACGTAGTGAGAGAACACCCCACTGACCATTTTACTCACCCTAGCAGAGCTGGTTAGGCTGTTTTTATGTTATCCAGAGAGTTGGTGACTAACTGTGCTGCTGGCAACAATTTAATTACGCTTTTTTTGTTGACGTTTACTGGCACCGGCCATATTCAACGGGCGTTGAGCGTTCGTAAATTCATCAGTTATTCTGCGCTCTAGCACACTCAGACGAGAGTCTTTTGTTAAGACATGTAGCTGGCTAGGTAAACACTAACCATAATCCTATGACGTTACTACCCTGCTTGAATCTGCAGTTAGCTAACCAACCAGGTTCAATGTTAGCTAGCTAACATTAGGCTATAACTAGTCAAGCAAATGGGTCTGAGAGACAAGAAATAAGATCATACTCAACGTTAGCTGGTGAAACAGCTAGCTAGCTAACAGTACACTTTTACTTTAACCTCTCTGGGCCAGTGGGACGCTTGCGTCCCACCTACTCAACAGCCAGTGTAATCCCGTGGCGCGATATTCAAATACCTTTAGAAATGCTATTACTTCAATTTCTCAAACATATGACTATTTTACACCATTTTAAAGACAAGACTCTCGTTAATCTAACCACACTGTCCGATTTCAAAAAGGTTTTACAACGAAAGCAAAACATTAGATTATGTCAGCAGAGTACCCAGCCAGAAATAATCAGACACCCATTTTTCAAGCTAGCATATAATGTCACATAAACCCAAACCACAGCTAAATGCAGCACTAACCTTTGATCTTCATCAGATGACAATCCTAGGACATTATGTTATACAATACATGCATGTTTTGTTCAATCAAGTTCATATTTATATCAAAAACCAGCTTTTTACATTAGCATGTGACTAGCATTCCCACCGAACACTTCCGGTGAATTTACTAAATTACTCACGATAAACGTTCACAAAAAACATAACAATTATTTTAAGAATTATAGATACAGAACTCCTTTATGCACTCGCTATGTCCGATTTTAAAATAGCTTTTCGGTGAAAGCACATTTTGCAATATTCTGAGTAGATAGCCCGGCCATCACAGGCTAGCTATTTTGACACCCACCAAGTGTGGTACTCACCAAACTCCGATTTACTATTAGAAAAGTTTGATTACCTTTGCTGTTCTTTGTCAGAATGCACTCCCAGGACTTCTACTTCAATAACAAATGTTGGTTTGGTTCCAAATAATCCATAGTTATATCCAAATAGCGGCGTTTTGTTCGTGCGTGCAAGACACTATCCGAAGGGTAAAGAAGGGTGATGCGCCCTTCTTTTCCCATAAAAAGAAATAGATACATGTCATTAACTAGAGCATCTCCGTGCTCTGTAACCATTACAATTAGAGGGGGTAAACCACAGACATGTTTAAAAGTTTGTTACATTTCGTGACAAAAAGTTTGTTGCGTTTCGTGACAAAAAATTTCAAAATATTCCATTACTGTACTTCGAAGCATGTCAAACGCTGTTTAAAATCAATTTTTATGCGATTTTTCTTGTAAAAAAGCGATAATATTCCGACCGGGAGTCGTTCAAAGAGAGAGAAAGTAAACATGGTGTTGACTCGTGCACGCGCCTCCAGTCTCATTGTCCTCAGATCGACCACTATCCAAATGCGCTAATGTTTTTCAGCCATGGCCTGCAAAGCCACCATTCATCGTTCTGGCGCCTTCTGAGAGCCTATGGGAGCGTTAGAAAATGTCACATTATGCCAGAGATCCCCTGTTTTGGTTAGAGATGATCAAGAAGGCCATGAAATGGTCAGAGAGAGCGCTTCCCGTTTGGAATCTTCTCAGGTTTTGGCCTGCCAAATGAGTTCTGTTATACTCAGACACCATTCAAACAGTTTTAGAAACTTTAGGGTGTTTTCTATCCAAATCAAACAATTATATGCATATTCTAGTTACTGGGCAGGAGTAGTAACCAGATTAAATCGGGTACGTTTTTTATCCGGCCGTGCAAATACTGCCCCCTATCCCCAACAGGTTAAAATTGAAACTTTCTTTCAAAGTTGGAAATGTATAATATATGAAAATGTAGCTAGTTAGACTATCTTACACATATACATCATCGATGGATGCGTCTCCTGTCAGATGCCATGGTTTCCCTTAGTTTGAAGATGTAATCCAGAGACGGGTGGTTTCTCCATCTCCTTAGCTATCATACTAGAAATCCATTGATTTCAGAACTCGGTCCTCCAGAAAGTGGAGAGCATACACGTAACGTTAGCTAGCTAACAGAACACTTTAACTTGACATTTAGGCTTATGCAGTTAAAAAAAAGCTGCAGTAGAGAGGATTACCTAGACATACTAACTCAAATAGACAGAAACCTTCTATATGGCTGACCAATTTGAACTCCTCTTGGCATGTCCAGCCCACTCATTATCTCAACCAATCATGGCTAGCGGGAAGGTTGCTGTCTTTTTATGTGGCTAAACCAACTAGGCTCGCAACTTAAGTTTTTTTTATTTGTATTTACAGATGGCATAGCAGTTTGTTATTAAGGCACATGAAAGTACACATATTCGAGAAGGCATTTCTGCCAAAATATGCATTTTGATAAGAACAAAAAAAGTTTACGTTCAAATGGCTCTACTGCGAAGTAATGATGGCTCTCCTGTGACATACGCCTAGTTTACTGAAACGGGTCACATATTTTCCTGCCCCTAACCTATATGTATAGTGCCTTCGGAAAGTATTCAGACCCCTTGAACTTTTCCCACGTTTTGTTAAGTTACAACCTTATTCTGAACATGCCGCTTTCAAGCAGTGGGACTCTAACCCGGAAGCTTTTAAGAAATCCCGCCATGCAAACAGGCAAAGCATCAATACAGGACTAAGATCGAATCGTACTACACCGGCTCCGACGCTCGTCGGATGTGACAGGGCTTGAAAACTATTACAGACTACAAAGGGAAGCACAGCCAAAAGCTGCCCAGTGACACAAGCCCACCAGCTTCTATGCTTGCTTCCAGGAAAATAACACTGAAACATGCATGAGAGCATCAGCTGTTCCGGACGACTGTGTGATCACGCTCTCCGCAGCCAATGTGAGTAAGACCTTTAAACAGGTCAACATTCACAAGGCCGCAGGGCCAGACGGATTACCAGGACGTGTACTCCGAACATGCACTGCCCAACCGGCAAGTGTCTTCACTGACATTTTCAACCTCTCCCTGTACGAGTCTGTAATACCAACATGTTTCGAGCAGACCACCATAGGCCCTGTGCCCAAGAACACTAAGGCAACCTGCCTAAATGACTACCGACTCATAGCACTCACTTCTGTAGCCATGAAGTGCTTTGAAAGGTTGGTCATGGCTCATATCAACACCATTATCCCAGAAACCCTAGACACACTCCAATTTGCATACCGCCCCAACAGATCCAAAGATGATGCAATCTCTATTACACTCCACACTGCCCTTTCACACCTGGACAAAAGGAACACGAATGCTGGTCATTGACTACAGCTCAGCGTTCAACACCATAGTGCCCTCAAAGCTCATTACAAAGCTAAGAACCTTGGGACTAAACCCCTCCCTCTGCAACTGGATCCTGGACTTCCTGACGGGCTACCCCCAGGTGTTAAAGGCAGCCACGCTGATCCTCAACATGGGGGCCCCTCAGGTGTGCGTGCTCAGCCCCCTCCTGTACTCCCTGTTCACTCATGACTGCAAAGCCAGGCACGACTCTAACACCAAGTTTGCCGATGACAACAGTGGTAGGCCTGATCACTGACAATGATGGCAGCCTATAGGGAGGAGGTCAGAGACCTGACCATGTGGAGGACAACAACCTCTCCCTCAATGTGATCAAGACAAAGGAGATGATTGTGGACTACAGGAAAAGGACGACCGAGCACGTCCCCTTTCTCATCGACAGGACTGTAGTGGAGCAGGTTGAGAGCTTCAAGTTCCTTGGCGTCCACATGACCAACAAACTACCATGGTCCAAGCACACCAAGACAGTCGTGAAGAGGGCACGACAAAACCTGTTCCCCCTCAGGAGAGTGAAAAGATTTGGCATGGGTCCTCATATCCTCCAAAAGTTCTACAGCTGCACCATCGAGAGCATCCTGACGGGTTGCATCACTGCCTGGTATGGCAACTGCTCGGCCTCCGACCACAAGGCACTACAGAGGGTAGTGCGTACGGCCCAGTACATCAAGCCAAGCTTCCTGCCATCCAGGACCACTATACCAGGCGGTGTCAGAGGAAGGCCCTAAAAATTGTCAGACTCCAACCACCCTAGTCATAGACTGTTCTCTCTGCTACCGCACGGCAAGCGGTACCGGAGCGCCAAGTCTAGGTCCAAGAGGCTTGTTAACAGCTTCTACCACCAAGCCATAAGACTCCTGAACATCTAATCAAACCCAGACTATTTGCATCCCCCCCCCCTCGACTCTGCTGCTACTCTTTATCTATACATAGTCACTTAAACTCTACCTACATTTACAGTTGAAGTCGGAAGTTTACATACACCTTAGCCAAATACGTTTAAACTCAGTTTTTCACAATTCCTGACATTTTATCCAAGTAAGAATTCCCTGTCTTAGGTCAGTTAGGATTGCAACTTTTTTTTAAGAATGTGAAATGTCAGAATAATAGTAGAGTGATTTTATTTCAGCTTTTATTTCTTTCATCACATTCCCAGTGGGTCAGAAGTTTACATGCACTCAATTAGTACTTGGTAGCATTGCCTTTAAATTGTCTAACTTGGGTCAAGCGTTTCAGGTAGCCTTCCACAAGCTTCCCACAGTATGTTGGGTGAATCCTGGCCCATTCCCCCTGACAGAGCTAGTGTAACTGAGTCAGATTTGTTGACCTCCTTGCTTGCACACACTTTTTCAGTTCTGTCCACACATTTTCTATGGGATTGAGGTCAGGGCATTGTGATGGCCACTCCAATACCTTGACTTTGTTGTCCTTAAGCCATTTTGCCACAACTTTGGAAGTATGCTTAGGGTCATTGTCCATTTGGAAGACCCATTTGCGACCAAGCTTTAACTTCCTGACTGATGTCTTGAGATGTTGCTTCAATATATCTACATAATTGTCCTGCCTCATGATGCCATCTATTTTCTGAAGTGCACCAGTCCCTCCTGCAGCAAAGCACCCCCACAACATGATGCTGCCACCCCCATGCGTCACGGTTGGGATGGTGTTCTTTGGCTTGCAAGCCTCCCCCTTTTTCCTCCAAACATAACGATGGTCATTATGGCCAAACAGTTCTATTTTTGTTTCATCAGACCAGGGGACATTTCTCCAAAAATTACGATCTTTATCCCCTTTTTTTATGGCGGTTTTGGGGCAGTGGCTTCTTTCTTGCTGAGCAGCCTTTCAGGTTATGTCGATATAGGACTGGTTTTACTGTGGATATAGATACTTGTGTACCTGTTTCCTCCAGCATTTTCACAAGGTCCTTTGCTGTTGTTCTGGGATTGATTTGTACTTTTCGCACCAAAGTACGTTCATCTCTAGGAGACAAAATGCTTCTCCTTCCTGAGCAGTATGACGGCTCCATGGTCCCATGGTGTTTATACTTGCGTACTATTGTTTATACAGATGAACATGGTACCTTCAGGCATTTGGAAATTGCTCCCAAGGATGAATTAGACTTGTGGAGGTCTACAATTGTTTTTCTGAGGTCTTGGCTGAGTTCTTTTGATTTTCCAATGATGTCAAGCAATGAGGCACTGAGTTTGAAGGTAGGCCTTGTGATACAGTGAAATTATATGTGAAATAATCTGTCTGTAAATAATTGGTGCAAAAATTACTTGTGTCATGCACACAGATGTCCTAACCAACTTGCCAAAACTATAGTTTGTTAACAAGAAATTGTGGAGTGGTTGAAAAACGAGTTTTAATGACTCAAACTTAAGTGTATGTAAACTTCCTACTTCAGCTGTTCATATTACCTCAATTACCTCGACACCAGTGCCTCCGCACATTGACTCTGTACTGGTACAGAGCCTCACTATTGTTATTTTACTGCTGCTCCTTAATTATTTGTTACTTTTATCTTTTTGGGGGGGTATTTTCTTAACTGCATTGTTGGTTAAGGGCTTGTGAGTAAGCATTACTGCATTACGGAGCATGTGACAAATATAATTTGATTTGATTATTCTAAAATTGTTTAAAGATTTTTTTTTTACCCCATAATGACGAAGCGAAAACAGGTTTAAAAAAACAAACAAAAACAGATACCTTATTTACATAAGTATTCAAACCCTTTGCTATGAGACTCGAAATTGAGCTCAGTTGCATCCTGTTTCCATTAAGCATCATTGATGTTTCTACAACTTGATTGGAGTCCACCTGTGGTAAATTCGATTGATTAGACATGATTTGGAAAGGCGAACACCTGTGTCAGAGCTACGGTGAAGCATGGTGGTGGCAGCATCGTGCTGTGGGGATGTTTTTCAGTGGCAGGTACTAGGAGACTAGCCGGGATCGAGGCAAAAATGAACGGAGCAAAGTACAGCGAGCTCGTTGATGAAAACCTGCTCAGGACCTCAGACGGGGGCGACGGTTTTAGAATAAGGCTGTAACGTAACAAAATGTGGAAAAAGTTTGTCTGAATACTGTACATATCTACCTCAATTACCTCGTACCCCTGCACAGCGACTCTGTACTGGTACCCCGTGTATATAGCCAAGTTATCGTTACGCATTGTGTATTTATTCCTCGTTATTCTTCTTCTCTCTGCACTGTTGGGAAGTGCCTGTAAGTAAGCATTTCACAGTTAGTCTACACCTGTTTACGAAGCAAGGGACAAATAACATTTGATTTTGATGATATTCTAGCTGATGGACTCAAGTTTCACTATGTAATTCCACTAGACAGGGACCATTACTGCTAAGCTACTAGACATAATGTAATCATTCAGTTGACTGCTGAGGAGCTACAGTACTGGCTGCAGACTGCAGCTTCCTGAAGCCTCTGGGCCTACTGTGAGTGCCAAGCCCTTTCCATCTCTGTGTGCACTCACTGGGAGTTTGGGTTGTGTTAATTAGGCACCACACGGACGAAAATGGACTGAAACTGGCAGGGACTTTCTGGACTCCAATAATATTCTATTTTACGTTGTATAAAAAAAAAAAAACGTTTTAAAACATTTTGCCCTAATGAACAGATCAAGTTCTCAGCTGAGTCCCCACAGAGGGAACCGTTGTCCGCCCCAGGGCCGGAGTTGAGACTGATACCGATTCCACTAGCTTAGCGCCTGAGGTTGGACCAGGCCCAACAATGACTAATGGCGAGAGGGTTGTTAGCGATTAGCACGCTACGTTCATATTACAATTGTCCCTCATGGGGGGGACGCCTGAATATTAACATGGATATTGAGCTGGGGAACAGGGGCTGTAATTCAAAACTCTCCATTACGGAGCAATTTGAGACGTATCTAATCTAGCCCCTTGATGGGCTAATGGAAATTTGCTGATGAAAGAGGCACAGTGGTTTTGATGCTTTTCAAGAGTCATGTTTGAGAGAGTAGCTCACTACCACTAACCAACAGCTACAGGCGCTCCTCTATTAGGAACTGAGAAGTGATACCTGGGATTTTTCACTTGCACTATACTATATATTTTAAGAGATTAAGAAATGTCTAACATGGATGTCTAAATCTTTCAAAATGGCATCGAACATGGGGCCAAAAAAGTCAATCTTCACCTAAAGAGATGTCTCTACTTAGATTCCCATGGATCTAGTGCTGTATGTGCATGTACAGTATGGCATGACAATAGAGGAGTTGGCGCCAGCACATTATGGAACAAGGCTGCCATGGATTATCTATGGGACAGATTCTTCAGCTGGAAACAGGGAGCGTCTCTGTGATTCTGGTTGGTGTCTGGCGAAGGTTTGACATTCCTCATTTAGCAAGAATGTTAAAAAATAGAGAGCGTTCACGGAAGCTGCTTTTGGTGGCTGTGCTTTCATGGTTTACACCAGTAAGAGACTGGTCAGTATAATCATCATTGGTGTAGCATCTTCTCTGCACTGAATACATATCCTTTTTCAGAGGGGAGACAGGTCTAATCCTGTATTAATTTATTAGACAACAACAGAAGAAAACGGTGTGAAACGGAGGTCTTATCTGAACTTGTCCATCTTTTTCCAAAAACATTTTCCAAAGGTTTTGCTTTGTGTACCCTAATGAACTTGCCTTACCACTCATCCTGAATTTAATTCCGCTGCTCTATCGATCACGCCATTGTCTGTAACTGCCATCCTAAAAGTTGTTTGTGCAGACCTCAAAATGAGGGGCAATATTCAAAACAAATGAATCAGCGATTTGGATAGTCTCTAAACAGTCTAACCATTTTAACATATCAAAGTTCTGTTTCTAGGACCAATCAGAACAGTCAATGTGTTTGCATTCTAGAAAATGTCAGGGAGGAAAGCCAATCCAGACTCATCGTGGAGAAAAAAAACGCTAGTTTGGCTGGAGCAATGTGGATGGGTAGTCAGGTTACTAATAAACACAAACTAGTTCTGACAGCTCAAGGCCAACAACTTCAGTGGAATTCTATGATTTGCATTGCTCTCTGACCTCCATCTTCGTTCTCCACCCACCAACTTTCCTTCCCTTGGGAATCAATTCACTGCATCAGGGCCCTTCTTTTAATGTGGATTTAGGATTAGAAAGAAGCAACACGGCATAGATAGGGGAACAGAGAAGCAGTGTCCTCATGAGCGGGCTGGACCCAGTCCAACAACAACAACCAACCAACCAACCAACCGGGTAGCTCTCTTATAACTAATCTCCAACCATCAGCAGTCCAGCGAGAGAGGCACTCCCCCTGAAGAGTAGCTGTGGAAATGAGCAACAAATACACAACAGATGAGCCAAATTGGTAGAAACCATTGGTAGGATGAAGCAGTCTTTTTCCAGCGTTGATTCATATAATAGGATTCATGTCTTGTGGGGTCTTTGTATGTGAGCTGACTATTTCCTCGGTGCCCCTGCTGAGTAACATTTCACCATTTTGTTATAATAGAATTTCAGACATGCATTTCAGTGGTGTTTTGTGCTTTGAATGGGAGCTTACCTCTGTGGCAGAGAGCAGGGTTGTGTTTATTAGGGCATGTTTTGCAGCAGGAAATGGAAATTAGCGTTTCTTATTGGACTTATTGGTTCCTCAGTTTGTCTGTTTTCTTCCATTTTGGTACCGAATGAACAGGCTCAGGCTTTGATAGCAGTAGTGATGTGTGAGTAAAATCACTGGGGGAAGCCAATCCATGGGAAACAAAAGGCATATTATAACCTATGTGTTGTGATAATTGCGTTGTTTGCTCTATAACCTGTTAGTACATATGCCTTGACACCGTGATGCACTACATGACTATATTTCTGTATCAACCTCTCTTTGTGCACGAGGGCATTGCCATGCTGAAACAGGAAAGGGCCTTCCCCAAACTGTTGCCACAAAGTTGGAAGCACAGAATTGTCAAAAATGTTCTATGCTATAGCGTTAAGATTTCCTTTCACTGGAACTAAGGGACCTAGTCCGAACCATGAAAAAACAGCCCCAGACCATTATTCCTCCTTAACCAAACTTCACAGTTGGCACTATGCATTATGGCAGGTAGCATTCTCCTGGCATCCGCCAAACACAGATTCGTCCGTCGGACTGCCAGATGAAAGCGTTATTCATTCCTCCAGAGAACGTTTCCACTGCTCCAGAGTCCAATGGCGGCGAGCATTTACACCACTCCCGCCGACGCTTGGCATTGCACATGGTGGTCTTAGGCTTGTGTACAGCTGCTCGGCCATGGAAACCCATTTCGTGAAGCTCCCGACTAACAGTTATTGTGCTGAAGTTGCTTCCAAAGGCAGTTTGGAATGAGATGTTCGACTAGCAGGTGTCCACATACTTTTGGTCATGTAGTGTACATTCAGCCCCTTGCGAATTGAAAAAAATGTGAAACACAGAGATGAAACACAAAATAATAATATTTTTCTGGTACATTTTTTGGGGTAAGCCTGGCTTCCCTTGGCATCCATGAATACATGCCAGTTTGCTAGTCATTTAGCTCTCTGAACTGAAGGCCTGGCTGTACGTAACCTCATGGACCTGCTTACTGTGCCTGTGATGTTCCATGGCTCAGCTCTCCAGAGGGGGGGCGTATGTGCATGTGTGAGTGACGAAGCAGCAGCATGGCACACAAGGGCAGTGTATCATCTGTGTTTGCCCATGTAACTGAGAAAGAGAGCATATGTGTGTGTCCTGTGTAGGGGGGTGGATGGCGTCCGGGGTGTGTACCTAGCCTAGCAGAGCGGTGCTTGTCAGCTCCCTCATATATTTTGTGTGTGTGTGACGAGGAAGGAGGGCGAGAGAGAAGCGCACTGCCAAGTGCTGACCTTGCAGTCCGACTCTGGCCAGAGGATCTAGTAACAGGCCCCAAGGTCTCCCAGGCATCCATTTCTTTCTTTCTCTCTCTTTCTCCTGCTCGCGTGCTTGCTCATATATGCTTGTTTGTTTTACCATCCTTGTGGGGACCAAAAAATGTATTCCTGTTCAAAATCTGATTTTCCCTTAAGCCCTAAAACTAAATCTAACCTCTGTAACCCTTCTGGGGTTTCCCTCCATTTGGCTGTTTTCATTCATTTGTCTGTTTTCCTGCCTAATAAACACGAGCCATGAAGTAAAATCCTTAATTTATATTCAGCAATGTAACAACATTTCTAAAACGGAAAATGAAAATGATTCGTCAAGGTTTTTCTGCCTAATGAACATAACCCAGTCAATGCCCTTATTTTTATTCAGCTGGGAAAACCTACTACATCTACTTCCAATAACAATGAAATGGAGTCTTTGTTGACTAAAAGCTTGCTTGTTAAAGGTTGTGTTGGGTTTATGTGAATTTCAGTGAAATGATCCTGTTCGTATCTGTACTTCAATACAAGCAGGCGAGCTAGGGACGCACAGTTAATACATATTTGCCTCCTCATCAAAGTGCTGTGTAATGGATGACAGCTGCCACTATTCTCCCAAGAGATGTCTTCTGTCTGATGTCAACTTTTAAAGGCCTGGACTCAGGTGCGCGTACTGCCTCGTAGCCACTTAGGCAGCATTTTGGGTCTTAAGGTTTCAGTCCCTTCCCAATTTGCAGATCAATGTGTATTACATCCCAAATGGTCAGAAGTAGTGCACTGTAGGGGATAGGGTGCTATTTGGGACACAACCAATGTATTGCAGTTGCTAGTTGGACACTTTAGTATTGTGGAAAATCTGTTCCTTTTTCCTCTCTCTGTCAGAGGTCACTGGGGTGGTATTTCATGTTTCTGGAATCAAATCGTTATTATCTGATTAATTCAACACTTTGTTCTGCTCGACTGTGTTACAACTTTGTGTTGCTGATTCAACCTTTTTCTGACTACTAAGATCAGACCGTTTTCAATTCCAACCGAACATAAATTAAGCTTATCCTTAAGTTTACTGAACAATTGTAGTGTTTTAAGTTCATTATTCGGCTTTAATGTAATTTATGGCACTAAACTGCACCTTTACTGTAGGTTGGGATTATTTCTTATTGTTTAAAGGGGTGTTTCCAGCCAGCACTTTGTCTTGTGGCCATAGCTGAAAGTCTGTCTCAAGCAAATATGTCAGGAGGATAACAGGGCACACGCATTGTGGAAAGTTCATATAGAAATATACTATCTAGAACAAACATGACATGTAGAATATGGAATCATGTACTACTGAATGCTTTGAGATGACTGTGAATGAGAGATCACTGGGACCTCTTATGGAACTATTTCCTGTGGGCATCTGAAAGAGAGAAGCAGCAAATGTCGTTTGTGGGCTCTCTGTTTCTCGCCAGTGCCCAAGAAAGAGTGAGTGAGACAAAGGGACAGAGGGAGAAAGTTGTAGGCAGACATCCTTACAAAAGATGTAAGTTACACAGCTGTCCGACTGCAGATCTGCTAGCGCAGCATTACGGTACATAATTCAATGGTATTGTGATTTCACGTCTGCTCTCCAACGGATGGCTAACGCCGACGTAAAGTTAAGAGACTGGGTAGGAAGTACTTAGGCATGACAACTCCCTCTGATGCTCAGGCACGGTGGTGTTGCTCAGCATGAGGACTACTAATATTTGAAGTCTGCAACATCTCTACTTTAGAGAGTTCCACTTGCGAAGTATATGATGGGCCAGTGTCCCAGACACAGATTTACCCAAGTCCTGGGTTAAAAAGCATGCTCAATGGAGATAAATAGTTGTTGTGTCCAGGAGTGGGTTCAATCTATGTTCAGGAAATGGGGCAGATCCAGTTGAAGTCGGAAGTTTACATAACACTTAGGTTGGAGTCATTAAAACTCGTTTTTCAACCACTCCACAAATTTCTTGTTAACAAACTATGGTTTGGCAAGTCGGTTAGGACATCTAGGACATTTACTTTGTGCATGACAATTGTTTACAGACAGATTATTTCACTTATAACTCACTGTATCACAATTCCAATTGGTCAGAAGTTTACATACACTAAGTTGACTGTGCCTTTAAACAGCTTGGAAAATTCCAGAAAATGTGATGTCATGGCTTTAGAAGCTTCTGATTGGCAAATTGACATAATTTGAGTCAATTGGAGGTGTACCTGTGGATGTATTTCAAGGCCTACCTTCAAACTCAGTGCCTCTTTGCTTGAAATCATGGGGAAAATCAAAATAAATCAGACTATCTCTCAAGACCTCAGAAAAACAATTGTAGACCTTCACAAGTCTGGTTCATCCTTGGGAGCAATTTCCAAAAGCCTGAAGGTACCACGTTCATCTGTACAAACAATAGTACACAAGTATAAACACCATGGGACCACGCAGCCGTCATACCGCTCAGGAAGGAGAAGCGTTCTGTCTCCTAGAGATGAACGTACTTTGGTGCGAAAAGTGCAAATCAATCCCAGAACAACAGCAAAGGACCTTGTGAAACAGGTACAAAAGTATCTATATCCACAGTAAAACGAGACCTATATAGACATAACCTGAAAGGCTGCCCAGCAAGAAAGAAGCCACTGTTCCAAAACCGCCATAAAAAAGCCAGACTACGGTTTGCAACTGCACATGGGGAAAAAGATCATAATTTTTGGAGAAATGTCCTCTGGTCTGATGAAACAAAAATAGAACTGGTTTGGCCATAATGACCATCATTATGTTTGGAGGAAAAAGGGGGAGGCTTGCAAGTCGAAGAACACCATCCCAAACGTGAAGCATGGGGGTGGCAGCCTCATGTTGTGGGGGTGCTTTGCTGCAGGAGGGACTGGTACACTTCACAAAATAGATGGCGTCATGAGGCAGGACAATTATGTGGATATATTGAAGCAACATCTCAAGATATCAGTCAGGAAGTTAAAGCTTGGTCGCAAATGGGTCTTCCAAATGGACAATGACCCCAAGCATACTTCCAAAGTTGTGGCAAAATGGCTTAAGAACAACAAAGTCAAGGTATTGGAGTGGCCATCACGAAGCCCTGATCTCAATCGCATAGATTGCATTAATCGCATAAATTTGTGGGCAGAACTGAAAAGCGTGTGCGAGCAAGGAGGCCTACAAACCTGACTCAGTTACACCAGCTCTGTCAGGAGGAATGGGCCAAAATTCACCTAACTTATTGTGGGAAGCTTGTGGAAGGCTACCCAAAACGTTTGGCCCAAGTTAAACAATTTAAAGGCAATGCTACCAAATACTAATTGAGTGTATATAAACTTCTGACCCACTGTGAATGTGATGAAAGAAATAAAAGCTGAAATGAATCATTCTCTCTACTATTATTCTGACATTTAACATTCTTAAAATAAAGTAGTGATCCTGACTGACCTAAGACAGGGAATTCTTACTAGGATTAAATGTCATGGAATTGTGAAAAACTGAGTGTAAATGTATTTGGTAAGGTGTATGCAAACGTCCGACTTCAACTGTAAGTCTCAAACCTTTGATAATTGAGCCTGTTTCATCGACACCTCAACACGAAGGGAACAGTTTTTGTTACTTAACGAGTCCTGTACATATCCTCCCGTGTGTGTGTGTGTGTGTGTGTGTGTGTGTGAAGTGTGAAGTTCAATGGTTCAAAGTCTAGATTAGAGAGCCCTCATGCAAATGTCCCTTCCCCTCCAGTAGTTAAAAGTTGGAAGTGAACTTCTCACTCTGCATCAGTTAGCTATTATAATTGGTACCAGGTAAGGGTGATGCCTTTGCATTGCAAATATTTCCAGGGGTGATATGTTATCTCTGCTTTCAAGAATTGGCTGTTACAAGCACAGCCTCATGTTAGGAAAGTGTCTGATGATAACTTTTACAGGGTCCGTAGCATGCATAATGGGCTCTTGGTCTAATTCTAAAGGGATAGGTCAGCGAAATTACAGATTTAGATACCGGTATCTTAAATTAATTGTGGTTCTCAATGACTTGATTCATTCAAATGTATGTTTTAGTGCGATGTTCCCAAATGCCTGTATCGCAAGAATCAAGGATTTTATATATTTTTGGGTCCCAGTGAGGGAGAGGAAGAACAAACAAAATAATGCATTAAGAGAATATATTAAGAATTACATAACATAATCTTGATTTCCCAGAGGCAAATAATACTGAACTCAGAATCTGATAATGAGTGTTGAGTCTGAACGTGATTTGACTACGCTGTTGATGTAATAAAAATACATGACCATGCTTAAATTTGACTGGTTTATTGCAACGTTTTTTAATGATTGACACAACAAGGAAAAATAACCACTAGATGTGGGATTTTTGGATCCGATTTTTAGAGTGGAAATATTTACCGATAACCATTATCTGTTGATTTATTATTCTAGCTGGAATGGGGGGGAACTATGGATTGTGCTTAAAACAGCCCTACAAAGATGAGCAGACGTGAGGAAAGAACATTTTAATGTAAGCACCACATAAAATTTAGGAGCGCCAGAAATACTTTTTTCTTTTTTGAAAAACTGTTACTCTAGTGAAAGGAGGATAAACCACACCGATTCCAGAAAAAAAATGTGCCTAGGCTCTGAAGACTGAGCTGCCTCATGCTAGCCAGCTGGAAAACAACAACATAGGACACATTTTCAATATATTGGTGTTTTAATCAATAGTAGGGCTGTAGCCACTGAACTAGTTCACTCTCTTCTCCGACTGGTGTAGTTATGTTGGGGGATTATGTCCGGTCTTTTTTTGGAGCTTTTTCTCCGCATCTTATATCGGTCCTTAAACGTTGATACAAATATTATCGGCAAATATCGGTCAACCGATTTTTTTTAAATTGGTCGGGTTCTAAGAACCACCCAAAGCCAAATGTATGTCTGTGGTACCACCCTGGTTTTGGCTACTGGTAATGTCCAGGAATTCCAGGTCATGACCGTGTGACTAGAATGCTCAACCAGTCATCAGTGCTGGAATTATACAAAATTGACAGACTGCGAGAGGGCTGAGACCAAGCTTCCTTTCCCTGCCTGCCTCTCCGTTCTCTTAATTCACTTCCTGTCCTCTGTTGTCTGTGATGACTCTGCAGTAATTGAGCAAGCTCTAGGCAACTGTCTCGGGGCTTGAACCAGTGGAAATCTATATTGATTGGATGGATCTCTCCCTTTTTATCATTTTTTCCCATTAGTGTAGAAAAGGTAGCCTGATCCCAGATCTGCTTGTGCTGTCTTGCAAACTCATATGGTCATTGTCAAGGCAAAGGAGTTGAACACACCGCAAAAACAGATCTGGAACCAGGTACTGGGGGAAACTTATCAGACCTGTCCTGCAAGTATGGCACCAGTATGCAGACTTACCTGTCTAATCTACATAGTGCCTTTTGCTCTACTAAGAGTTAAAAGGAATAAGTCCTGAAATCAAGTCAATCTGCATAATGTGAAAGGAACAGGTGGACATTGTTACCCTGTTTTTTTGTTGGCTCACTCTTGTACACTGTAGCTATACCCCTCCCCTTAACCTCTTCCTCCCTCTTACAGTATGTTTCCACTGTGGTGTAGGACAGTGTTTGAGTCAGCATAAAATGGCACCCAAACAAAATGAGGAAATTGAACATTTTTTAAATGGGAACTGAAAATGACAGTCGGTGTCTGGGGCTTACATCACAACAGCATTTGTACCGGACTGAGTGGGGAGAATGTTTGTTTGTTTTTGAACTAGAAAGTATTTTCTTGGATTGATCATGTTTTGGGATGTTGTAGGGAGATCCAGTCTTTATACATCTGGATCCACTAGAAATCTGGTGTTTTGAAAAAATGATTTCCTTTTTACATACCTCTTGCATAATGAAACCTATATCCTGTTACACCGGGGTTTCGCAAACTCGGTCCTCCGGACCTCAAGGTGTGCACATATTTTACATTTACATTTTTAGTCATTTAGCAGACGCTCTTATCCAGAGCGACTTACAGTAGTGAATACATACATTTCATACAATTTCATACATTTTTTTTTTTTTCCTGTGCACATTTTTGGTTTTTGCTCACTACACAGATTATTATTATTATTTTTTTCAACTAATCATCAAGTAGTGTTATGGCAAAAAAACAAAACGTGCCCTTTGGGGATCCCGAGGACCGAGTTTGGGAAACTCTGCATTACACCGTTTGCTCACTGGCACTGATAAAAACACTCATGATGACTCATCACCAATGTGCTGTCTAACATGCAATACTCAGGATTTCTGCCCTGTATGACCACCTCTTCTTTCCAATGCTCCCTTCACAATGAATTCTATGTGGCATGTATAGCTCATAAGGTATTATAAATGTGCTGATAATTCATTATGAAGAGGGAAATGTTATCATAATATATTACTCTTACATTATGGATGTGTGATCTCTTCACATGGGGAAGAAGGAGAGATGTGCAGCTTTTCTATTAATAGCTCAATGCAGTGGCCTGTGGCGCTTACAGACCACCTTCGCCACCGTGAAGGGAAAAAGGCCTTTTTTTTAGAGGGGCATCCTGGCTGCAGAATGGTATCCTGACTCTATTGTCAGTTAATGCGTGCCATTTGGACTTATGTTAATGCAGCCTCTCCCCCCCCTACAATGTGTGTGAGCATTCAGAAGAGTAAACACGGTCTCCGGCTGTTGTTGATTCTTGGGCCATAGCTGCAATGCGCGTGTGTGTGGCCCTAGGGGAAGGGTTGCAGACCAGACGGCCCTAACGGCACGTTGCAACAGTGACCTTCTGAACACTGCTCTACAAGAATGTGTACAGGCTTGTTTCGCAGTGCCGACTGTGCAGCGCTTTTGTTGACAATTACGGGACGCTAATAACCTCTCGTGTATAAGCAGAGGGATTCTTCCACCCCGATGTAGTTGTTATCGTCGCAGCCATATTGTTGTGCTGCCATAAAAGGAAAAATAGATTAGCTCCTGGGTCATGTAAACACATATTTTTGTTTTGGTATGAAATTGAAGGCAAGAAATTATAATTTTCCACTTAATTCATGAGAATTTGCATCATCATAAATAAACAGAATAATCACCATGGCACGAACTATCCTGCTTTTAGCTTAATGTTTTATGGGTCAATCGCATTATAATCACTCAGTAAGGAGTATCAAGAGACAACATTGTGTGGTACTTCTGTGTTTGCTTGAATATTGCTATTAACCTATGGTCCTCTTATCACATCTGCAGATGCCCATACCTGGCAATCCACCTGTCCCCTGCCATCCCGGTCTTCGCTATTGTCCTCTTCCTCTTTGTCATGGCCTTGCTGCTAAGGACCAGCTTCAGTGACCCGGGCGTTTTGCCGCGCGCACTCCCCGAGGAGGCCACCTTCATTGAGATGGAAATTGGTGAGTAGTTGACCCATACCTGTGTCATCATAATAATAATTCACACCCATGCCTCCCTCATTCTTCCATAAGCCCTGTCTAGAAAAAACCCTTAGGCGAGGGTTCCCCAACTGGCGGCCCGCAGGCTGAATTTGGCCGGCGGGTGATTTATTTATTGTAAAAACACCAGCAAATCAGTTCCAAGTGGTTGTAATTTTGGAAATGTGTCCCAAAGTATCCTTACGCATAATAGAGAGATATATGTGATCGTATACAAATGTAAGCAAGGTTTGACATGATTATGTTTTAGTCAAATATTATCTGTTTGGGCTTCTTGCAATCAAATTGCAGTCTACAAAATATTCGAAATTATGTTCTTCTGAATCTAGTTAATCAAATCAAAGTTTATTTGTCACGTGCGCCGAATACAACAGGCGTAGACCTTACAGTGAAATGCTTACTTACAGGCTCTAACCAATAGTGCAAAAAAGGTATTAGGTGAACAATGGGTAGGTAAAGAAATAAAACAACAGTAAAAAGACTGGAAAATAACAGTAGCGAGGCTATATACAGTAGCGAGGCTATAAAAGTAGTGAGGCTACATACAGACACTGGTTAGTCAGGCTGATGATCCCTGCCCTAGGCCAACCCCACTAAATGTGTATATTCGAAACCTAAACTGGATCAATGTAGTGTGACACTTCCGTAGTTCTGAAATAATTCCATCTAGCCAATCAGAGGGCAAGGTGGAGCTACTATCATGCTGCCCATACCTATCTAATCCTTTGATGTACATGAAATGCCTAAGGGTTAAGGGCTAGCGAGGTCACTTCTGGATATGGAACAAATGTCACCGGGTGGCCAAGGAGGACTGTGAATTAGGAACCAAGCGAGGTCTAAAGCCTTCTAGGTGCATGAATAAAGTGTGTGTGTGTGTGTGTGTGTGTGTGTGTCAAGCAGCAGTGTGGAGACTAGAAGCCAATCGGAATGGCCAATTAATTAGGGCCGATTTCAAGTTTTCATAACAATCGGTAATCGGCATTTTTGGACACCGATCATGGCCGATTACATTGCACTCCATGAGGAGACTGCGTGGCAGGCTGACTATCTGTTATGCGAGTGCAGCAAGGAGCCAAGGTAAGTTGCTAGCTAGCATTAAGATTGATTGATTGTTTTTTATAAGATAAGTTTAACATAATAACTAGTTAACTACACATGGTTGATGATATTACTAGTTTATCTAGCTTGTCCTGCGTTGCATATAATCGATGCGGTGCCTGTTAATTTGTCATTGAATCACAGCTTACTTCGCCAAACGGGTGATTTAACAAGCGCATTCGCAAAAATGCACTGTCGTTGCACCAATGTGTACCTAACCATAAACATCAATGCCTTTCTTAAAATCAATACACAAGTATATATTTTTAAACCTGCATATTTAGTTAATATTGCCTGCTAACATGAATTTTTTTTAACTAGGGAAATTGTCACTTTTCTTGCGTTCTGTGCAAGCAGAGTCAGGGTATATGCAGTGGTGGTTCTAGACCATTTCAACTGGGGGGGCCAAGCTGGGGCCAGTTATACTGTTAGAGGGGCCAGTTACATTAGACATTATTGTTGTCATATCGTTTTCTTCACTGCATTGCAGGCATTAGCAGGCAAAAGACCATGTTCATAATCATCATCGTTGCCACTGTCTAATAACGGTTGTAAAAAAGAACAATAGCAAAAATGTTATGTAAAAATTATTTCATACTCCACATTTAGGGGGGCTACAAGGGGGTCCAAAATTGTTGTCACAGGCTTTTTTTGGTCCTCCAATAATCGGTATCGGCGTTGAAAAATCATAGTCGGTCGACATCTAGTAGAGACCAGAGCTTCAGCCTGTTGTTTAATTCATGTTTGTTATGCTTTATATTGCTGAAGGTTCATCATCCATGCTGTTCTGAGCTCATCCCCTAGTCAGATTTTTTTTCTCTGAAGTGTACTATTTCAAGCCTTGATGTAGTTTGAATTCATCCTTTTGGCCCTACAGCGACGCATTCTGACATTCTCATTACCTAAACAACAGTAGCACAGGCTCTAATTATGAAGGCACAACCAAATAGGAGGGTTTTGCAGACACACTTCCTGCTACTTTGTCTAACCTAGCCAGATGGTTCAGTTCCTGTTACTTTGTATAACCTAGCCAGATGGTTCAGTTCCTGTTACTTTGTATAACCTAGACAGATGGTTCAGTTCCTCTTACGTTGTATAACCTAGACAGATGGTTCAGTTCCTCTTACGTTGTATAACCTAGACAGATGGTTCAGTTCCTCTTACGTTGTATAACCTAGCCAGATGGTTCAGTTCCTGTTACGTTGTATAACCTAGCCAGATGGTTCAGTTCCTCTTACGTTGTATAACCTAGCCAGATGGTTCAGTTCCTCTTACGTTGTATAACCTAGCCAGATGGTTCAGTCCCTGTTACTTTGTATAACCTAGCCAGATGGTTCAGTTCCTCTTACGTTGTATAACCTAGCCAGATGGTTCAGTTCCTCTTACGTTGTATAACCTAGCCAGATGGTTCAGTTCCTCTTACGTTGTATAACCTAGCCAGATGGTTCAGTTCCTCTTACGTTGTATAACCTAGACAGATGGTTCAGTTCCTGTTACGTTGTATAACCTAGACAGATGGTTCAGTTCCTCTTACGTTGTATAACCTAGACAGATGGTTCAGTTCCTCTTACGTTGTATAACCTAGACAGATGGTTCAGTTCCTCTTACGTTGTATAACCTAGACAGATGGTTCAGTCCCTATTACTTTGTATAACCTAGCCAGATGGTTCAGTCCCTGTTACTTTGTATAACCTAGCCAGATGGTTCAGTCCCTGTTACGTTTTATAACCTAGCCAGATGGTTCGGTTACTCTTACGTTGTATAACCTAGCCAGATGGTTCGGTTCCTCTTACGTTGTATAACCTAGCCAAATGGTTCAGTTCCTGTTACGTTGTATAACCTAGACAGATGGTTCAGTCCCTGTTACGTTGTATAACCTAGCCAGATGGTTCAGTCCCTGTTACGTTGTATAACCTAGCCAGATGGTTCAGTTCCTGTTACGTTGTATAACCTAGCCAGATGGTTCAGTTCCTCTTACGTTGTATAACCTAGCCAGATGGTGCAGTTCCTATTACTTTGTATAACCTAGCCAGATGGTTCAGTTCCTGTTACTTTGTATAACCTAGCCAGATGTGGGTCTGAATGAACTTGCTGCACATGCATGTAATGGCTTTTGTTTTGATTACCTGACCACTCCCTTGTGCACTATCCACAATTTTGCCATTATTTCAGCCAGCTTCTCTTTCCTATCTCTTAAGGAAAAAGCCTGTCTGCTCTGCAATATCCATGCCACAGCCCAACCCTCCCTCCCTCTCTAGCTGTTCAGTGTTCAGCCTCTGTCTGGGCGGTGAAGATTCACATTGCCCTCCTTGTCCCCATTCTCTCTCGTAACAGTCTGGAGGCGTAGGTGGGGGACTGGTAAGAGGTCCTCTCTAGATGACAGAAGAGGGCTGTAAATGATTGCCGCTGCTGCAGGTGGTCCACTGGAAGTGCCTGGGCTGGCAGCACTCCCTTTGTCACGGCTTTGACTCGAGCATTCCAGTCAGAAAACACTGAGATGCATGCTAACAGCTATTGGGCTAACATTGGGACAATATGCTCCCTTTGTGACGGCTCTGACACAGGCCTTCCAGTCGGACTCCATAGAGATACATGCTAATGGATATTTAGCTAACATGCTATCTACTGTTGGGCTAACATGCTATTTACTGTTGGGCGAACATAATAATGAATTTGGAATAACGTTCTCATGTTTGGGCTAACAATGGCCGCAATGGCACTACTTAGAACAGCGAGGCCGTTCAGGTTGTGTGACATTACCTTGTTTAGCATATGGAGTATGTTGAGCCACAGATTGTGTTTTGTTGGCGTGCATCGATCCTTCCCTGATAAGATTTTTCGCTCTTCCCAAACTTGTCTTCCTCATTGTAAACTAGTACAGAGCCCACACGCATACCACACCTTCGCATAAAATGACGAGAGAAATTGCTCAAATTCCCAAAATAAATCACATCCTCATCAAGCTGTTCAAACGTGTTTGTACAAGAAAAAGAAACCACCAACTTCAATTCAGCTTGTCTTTAATTAACAAATCAAATCTTATTTGTCACATGCGCCGAATACAACAGGTGTAGACTTTACCATGAAATGCTTACTTACGAGCCCTTTCCCAACAATGCGGAGTTATAAGTAAGAAAGATTTGGACACAATAAAATAATGAGGCTATGTTTTCATACACACTAATAATATTAAACTGATTTTATGGCAGTAGGCAGAGAAAGGAAATGGCAATGTAAAAACCTTACCCTGCTTATCTTAAAATTGAAGTAAGCATACGCTGATTAAAACACCTGGTTTTCTGAGCAATCTTTTGAATTATTAGGACATGTAAACAGCTTAATCTCCGTTCCAGTCGTATATTCGATCTGCACATGTGCCAGCAGTGGTAGCCTCCCTCTTATGAGCGAGTGAAGTGAGTTCAGAAAAACTGAAAGAATGCATCTTAGAAATAGTTTTCACATCCAAACTTTATATGTCCGAACTCAGAATCAAATAGACTTCGCAATAATATGGTCACTGTAGCAGAACGTTTATTTTCTTCTGTGGTTTTCTGCATTTATCAAAAGTCCCGTCAAGTAGTCTGATTTTTGATGTGTCCATGTAAACAGGATTATTAGGGAAATTGTTCATCTTGCAAAGCATGTAAATATTTTAAACTATTGCATTAATCTGACTATCCACCATAATCATATTATTGTGTGCATGTAACTGTGCTCACTGAGTGTACAAAACATTAGGAACACCTTCCTAATATTGAGTTGCACCCCCTTTCGCCCTCAGAACAGCCTCAATTTGTCGAGGCATGGCCTCTACAAGGTTTTTGAAAACATTCCACAGGGATGCTGGCCCATGTTGACTCCAATGCTTCCCATAGTTGTCAAGTTGGCTGGATGTCCTTTGACCATTATTGATACGCACGGGGAAACTGTCGAGCGTGAAAAACCTGGCAGCGTTGCAGTTCTTGACACACTCAAACCGGTGTCCCTGGCACATACTACCATAGCCCGTTCAAAGGCACTTAAATATTTTGTCTTGCCCATTCACCCTCTGAATGGCACACATACACAATCGATGTCTCCTCCCCTTCATCTACACTGATTTGAAGTGGATTTAACAAGTGACATCAATAAGGGACATCCAGCTTTCAACTGGATTCACATGGTCAGTCTGTCATTTGTACACTCAGTGTACAAGAAGTACTGGTACCGGGTACGAGGTAGTTGAGGTAATATGTACATGTCGGTAGGGGTAAAAGTGACTAGGCAATCAGGATGGATAACAGAGTAGCAGCAGTGTGTGTGTGGTGTCAATATACGTGTGTGGTGTCAATATATGTGTGTGTTGGAGTGTGTGGGTAGAGTCCAGTGAGTGTGCATGAAAGGGGGTCAATGCTTGCACTCCGGTACCATTGTAGCAGAGAGTGGCTTGGGTGGCTGTAGTCTTTGACAATTTTTAGGGCCTTCCTCTGATACTGTCTAGTATAGAGGTCCTGGATGGCAGGGACCGTCCCCAGTGATGTACTGGGCTGTACAGTTGGATGCCAAGCAGTTTCCATACCAAGCAGTGATGCAGATAGGCAAGATGCTCTCAATGGTGCAGCTGTAGAACTTTAAGAGGATCTGAGGGCCCATGCCAAATCTTTTCACACTCTTTAGGGGGAAGAGCCCTCCTCAGCCCTCCTTTTCCTGTAGTCCACGATCCACTTCTTTGTCTTGCTCATGTTGTGAGAGAGGTTGTTGTCCTGGCACCACACTGCCAGATCTCTGATCACCTCCCTATAGGCTGTCTCGTCATTGTCGGTGATCAGGCCTGTCATTGTCGGTGATCAGGCCTACCATCGTTGTGTCATCGGCAAACTTTTATAATGATGGTTTTGGAGTCGTCCGCGACCACGCAGTCGTGGGTGAACAGGGACTATGCACACACCCCTGAGGGGCCCCCGTGTTGAGGGTCAGCGTGGCGGGTGTGTTGTTGCCTACCCTCACCACCTAGGGGCAGTCCATCAGGAAGTATAGGATCCAGTTGCAGAGGGAGGTGTTCGGTCTCAGGGTCCTTATCTTAGTGATGAGCTTGGACGTCACTATGGTGTTGAACACTGAGCTTTAGTCCATGAACAGCATTCTCACAAAGGTGTTCCTTTTGTCCAGGTGGGAAAGGTCAGTGTGGAGTGCAATAGAGATTGCGTTACACCTCCTCCCCCCCCCCCCCCCCCCCGAATGTGTGTGGTTTAATGTGCTATCTTTCGCTAGTGTGGCAGGCGGTGGCATTTGTGATGGAACATGGGGGTGTGTTAATGGGAGGCAGATGGGCACAGATGTTTTGAGCTCAATGACGTGCATAAAACCCTGGATGACTGACAGGGAGCGCTGTAAGATGGCTACACGCCACTGGCTACAGACACCTTAATGTATACTTCTAAATTATATTATGTGAGCAAAAATAAATAAAAATATGCCTTTATAAAGTATTCACACCCTGTGAGTTTCTCCACTTTGTTGTTAAAGTGGGATTAAAATTATTTTGACATTTTTTGTCAACGATCTACACAAAATACTTGGTAATATCAAAGTGGAGGAAAATGTTGTACATTTGTAAAAATATTATGTTAAATAAAACACTAATATACAGTATTTAGGCTTGCCATAACAAAGGGGTTGAATACTTATTGACTCAAGATATTTCATCTTTTTATTTTAAATACATTTGTAGAAATGTATAAAAACATTGACATTATGGGTATTATATGTAGGCCAATGACAACACAAATTTCAATTGAATCCATTTTAAATTCAGGCCGTAACACCAAAAAATGTGGTTGTGGATACTTTGAAGGCACTGTATATATACAATACATTTTTTGAGAGTACTAATGTTACTGTCCCCACTACAACAATAAAATAGTTAAATACATGTCATTTTGTCCTTGAAACATTTAATTGAAATACTGTAGAATTCCATGGAGGACTGCTCCATGGGCTTCCGAGTGGCGCAGCGATCTAAGGCACCGGATCTCAGTGCTGAAGGCGTCACTACCGACCCTGGTTCGATTCTGGGCTGTATCACAACCGGCCGTGATTGGGAGTCCTATAGGGCACACAATTGGCCCAGCGTCTTTAGGGTTTGACAGGGTAGGCCGTCCTTGTAAATAAGAACTTGCCTAGTTAAATTATATAAATAAAAATGCTGGTGAGTGCCAATACTGCCGACCAGTGGCTTCAAACCCTCTCAATGGCCAATACATAGATTGCTAATACTAATGTTTTATGTACATAATTGGTTGAGCTCTAGAAGCCAGTCATATTGTGATCAATGGCCAGCTTCGGTGCTGTCACTTGGCCCGTTAGTGGCTAGCCCTAGAGGAATGCTAACAGTATAAGATCCTCCTGGAATACATAATGAAATTGGGCCGATGAAGACCGGGTTTTCCCAAGGGACCGCATGTATGGTCTCATTCCCCACTGTTGTGCTAGTGTAACCGATGTGAAATGGCTAGCTAGTTAGCGGGGTGCGCGCTAATAGCGTTTCAATCGGTGTAGTTGAAGTAGTTGTGCCCCGGGCCGCGGCTTTTGTTGAGCGATGGGTAACGATGCTTCGAGAGTGGCTGTTGTCGATGTGTGCAGAGGGTCCCTGGTTCGAGCCCAGGTAGGGGTGAGGAGAGGGACGGAAGCTATACTGTTACACTAGCTAGCTACATTAATTCACAAAGTAATGGTTTTAAGTAGAAAGTGGTTTGATTCACTTGTGATTCGATTTGTTAAAAGCCTGGTGTTTCTTTAAGTGTTTGTTCACTATGTGAAGAAGTCATTTGACCGCCATCTTGTGTGCTGTACACTTGATTTGGCCTGTTAAGTGTTGACTTTTTTTCATCAATTGCGGTAGCAAAATCCTTAAATATATTCTGCTTCCTTTTTAGCGTCTTGCTGCTTTAACCATGCAAAGACTTTTGAAGTGTTATGAGGTGGATGGCCTCAATGCTTTCGAACTGTAAATGTTCGGTTTGGGTCAAGTTGTGCTGTCTCTTCACCTATCCTAGCAGTAATTCCTACTGGCAGTATTCAGTCATGTTATTCCATTTATTAAAATGAACCATAAAGGAAAGGTTCAACCATTTTGAATGTATTATGTTATATTTTCTGATTGATCTATCGATTCCCTGGATCATTTCATGTTTTCATGTGTATCTGAGTTATTGAAATAGCGACGTGATAAAGTCGCTCACACTGGATGTTAATAGGAATAAGACTTTTAGATCGCGAAAACGTCTAATACATGTCAGATTTCAATACTGGCTGATTTTCATAACTCGGGAGGATGTCTTCTCTCGAATGAGGGTATAGCACATTTTTCTGTCTCTTTATTCTAGTGACTTGCATGGTGCCGTTGCCAGAGATATTATAGAAAGGAGATAGAATCCAATGAACAGAGGATGGGTTACGCCCCCACCAGGCATGACTGACCAATCGCGTTCACGTTGTCATGTTGCGTCTCGCGGTTGCTAAGCGCTTCGTCACGCAATCCCTTCTCAACGTGTATATGTCGAGAAACGTGCCTATCACGATTCCAAAGGTATACGATACTACAGATAGCAAGTTCATTATTTCACATCTCACATCTAATGTTTTATACTTATTGTTGACGAAATTCGTGTTAATGTTGGGGTTTTGAGCTTGCGCCCAATGGACTCACATTGAAGGGGAGAGCTCCTTGTCTCAGAATCGTCCAGAATGCACCGAGCGGTCCATTGACGTAGCATGGCAACGTTTTCCCCATCTCCTCAAAAGTATATAAGTTATGCCGTTGAGCATGTTCGACTCCACTCTGAGGCACATCGATATTCAGGTTGAACATGGTGAGATTGTAGACTCCTAAGTTGATAGTGCAGTTTGGTTAGGCGATTTTACAGTTAACCAGCCACGTTACATGCGGATATTGTCTTTGGCGTTATTGTGTGTAGCTAGCTACTTAGCTAGCCAGCCAGCCAGCCCATAGAGAGAGCATTGCAACAGATTCCCACAGCTATTTCCCATGTTGCTACCAACGTCATAACCCCACAATGAAACATTTGTTCACAAAAAAGTGTTATTTAACACTGTAAATTTAAAGGAAGAAGTGGATTTTCTGTGTTATTCACTGACATTCTCAAGGTTCGACGATTCACATGTGTGCTTCCAAAGCCCTTCATTTTTAACCGCCCACTGTGTAGATATTCAACCCAATTGGAACCTCGATTTCCACCAGCTTTGAATTCAATACTTTGAAGTGTGGCGATGGAGCTAGCAACAGGCAATGCAATAGAATTGATGCTCTACTATATGATTATGTGTGTGGTAGAGGCACTCTGGGTCAACTGTTTAAAGTCTGGTATATTTAGTTGACTTAATGTAATTTGCCTGTGGTCGATCTATGACTCCTAACTAGTTAAATGCGTTTCATCATCCATGATTGAGACATGTCTGAAGCCAAATTATCATTATTCTTGGTTTAAAGGCAATTTAGGCTTAACCTGTATGTGAAACTTGCACTACACAGTATGAACATGAATAGATATGACTCCATTGTTAACTGAGTATAATCCAAAATGGCCACCTTTTTGTTGTCTCAGAGGCGGCTAATGGGAACGTCCCGGCTGGGCAGCGGCCTCCACCTCGGATCCGCAACGTCCAGATCAACGGGCAGATCGTCAAACTGAAGTATTGCTACACCTGCAAGATCTTCCGACCGCCTCGCGCCTCACACTGCAGTATCTGTGACAACTGTGTGGGTAAGAGCGAGCACTCTTCTCCCTTCAGTCAATTCATCTTGTTCTTATCATGAAAGAGACTCGGTCTGAAAATAACATACACGTTTTACACGTACATTTCAATTCATTCAGAGACTGGGTATTGTGTGAGAACTAGCTTTTTTTATCAGCGTGTGAAGGACCACATTCTGCTGATGCAAGTTTTTATTCGTTTGCTCGAGCCTTGACCTTACCTACATGTATTTGTCAGTGTTTTAGAACATTTTATTGGAAATAGTTTTAATCGAAAGTTCTATTGATGAGTTCTATATCCGGAGATGGACATTCTATAGCTGAATGGGTTTCCAGTGGGGATTTGGAATGCTGGCGTATTGTATTCATTCTCCCCAGTTTTCTACAAAGCACTCTTTGGAATGTTGCTTGAGGATAGTTTTTCATGTGTGTACATGAACATGTCAAGCGTTTGCAGAATAACAGTATTTTGGCTAGTCATGATTGAACCGTGCATTTGACCTTTAAACATCAGTTATTGTGTACGATTCCCCCCACCCCACCCAATCTGTGTGGGGCCAGTGCACCTGCTGCTGTCTGTGTCACACACAACCAGCATGACACAGCAGCCTGGGACAGCCCGCCAGCCTCCTTATGGGAAAGGTGGGGCTCAGGCCCCTCCACTCTGCAGTAAGGGCTCAATATGATCAATGAATCAATAAAGGCTGTGGGTTTAATGGTCATCTGTCTTTGCACAGGAGTTGGACAAAACAAAAGACATGACCTTTCTTCAATGCAATCAAGTCTGTTGCAGTATTGTAGTGAATAAAAACAGATTTTTCACATATTTGAGTAAAACTAGTGGGTGTGGTTAATAGCTGGAAGAAAGGTGTTTTTCATGAACCTGTCTTGTGTGTGTGGTGCGGTGTACCATACAATATTTAGTAGTTGATTATACACACTGGGCTCCTTTCTATATACAGTACATCAACAGATCACATTTATGGTGTTTCCTCATTCCAGATATGCTTCAATGCAGAAGTGCCCCACCTGCATGCTGTCATCATATATACTGCTCAAAAAAATAAAGGGAACACTAAAATAACACATCCTAGTTCTGAATGAATGAAATAATCTTATTAAATACTTTTTTCTTTACATAGTTGAATGTGCTGACAACAAAATCACACAAAAGTAATCAATGGAAATCCAATTTATCAACCCATGGAGGTCTGGATTTGGAGTCACACTCAAAATTAAAGTGGAAAACCACACTACAGGCTGATCCAACTTTGTAATGTAATGTCCTTAAAACAAGTCAAAATGAGGCTCAGAAGTGTGTGTGGCCTCCACGTGCCTGTATGACCTCCCTACAACGCCTGGGCATGCTCCTGATGAGGTGGCGGATGGTCTCCTGAGGGATCTCCTCCCAGACCTGGACTAAAGCATCCGCCAACTCCTGGACAGTCTGTGGTGCAACGTGGCATTGGTGGATGGAGCGAGACATGATGTCCCAGATGTGCTCAATTTGATTCAGGTCTGGGGAATGGGCGGGCCAGTCCATAGCATCAATGCCTTCCTCTTTCAGGAACTGCTGACACACTCCAGCCACATGAGGTCTAGCATTGTCTTGCATTAGGAAGAACCCAGGGCCAACCGCACCAGCATATGGTCTCACAAGGGGTCTGAGGATCTCATCTCGGTACCTAATGGCAGTCAGGCTACCTCTGGCGAGCACATGGAGGGCTGTGCGGCCCCCCAAAGAAATGCCACCCCACACCATGACTGACCCACCGCCAAACCGGTCATGCTGGAGGATGTTGCAGGCAGCAGAACGTTCTCCACGGCGTCTCCAGACTCTGTCACGTCTGTCACATGTGCTCAGTGTGAACCTGCTTTCATCTGTGAAGAGCACAGGGCGCCAGTGGCGAATTTGCCAATCTTGGTGTTCTCTGGCAAATGCGAAACGTCCTGCACGGTGTTGGGCTGTAAGTTTACCCCCACCTGTGGACGTCGGGCCCTCATACCACCCTCATGGAGTCTGTTTCTGACCGTTTGAGCAGACACATGCACATTTGTGGCCTGCTGGAGGTCATTTTGCAGGGCTCTGGCAGTGCTCCTCCTTGCACAAAGGCGGAGGTAGCGGTCCTGCTGCTGGGTTGTTGCCCTCCGACGGCCTCCTCCACGTCTCCTGATGTACTGGCCTGTCTCCTGGTAGCGCCTCCATGCTCTGGACACTACGCTGACAGACACAGCAAACCTTCTTGCCACAGCTCGCATTGATGTGCCATCCTGGATGAGCTGCGCTACCTGAGCCACTTGTGTGGGTTGTAGACTCCGTCTCATGCTACCACTAGAGTGAAAGCACCGCCAGCATTCAAAAGTGACCAAAACATCAGCCAGGAAGCATAGGAACTGAGAAGTGGTCTGTGGTCACCACCTGCAGAACCACTCCTTTATTGGGGGTGTCTTGCTAATTGCCTATAATTTCCACCTGTTGTCTATTCCATTTGCGCAACAGCATGTGAAATGTATTGTCAATCAGTGTTGCTTACTAAGTGGACAGTTTGATTTCACAGAAGTGTGATTGACTTGGAGTGACATTGTGTTGTTTAAGTGTTCCCTTTATTTTTTTGAGCAGTGTATATTTTAATGTGTACGTGTTGTCTGCCACAGGGAGAAAAGTGTAAAGCAAGATGTTTTTCCTCTGTAAAGCTGTCTGACCCTGCATAGCTTCGCTCTGGCTCTGGTCCTAGTGTAATGAAGAAACAGTGGTCACTATATTTAGATCAGAGAAAAAGGAAGTATAGGGAAATGGCTCTTATTTCCTGCCAAAACTGTGTGCTTGTCTTTGAGGGATTGTGACGTATTGTAGCAGAGGACATTGATAGCTACATTACCTTTGTTGAACTTGGTTGTTATTGTCAGAATTAGTTTTCAATGACTACCTAGCGAAATAGTTAAAAAAAAAATGTGTTCAGCCTTTAACCAGCAGAACTTTGGGGAAGGGTCTATCCAACGCACTCATTTACATCTCCAAGTTAAATTGAACTTAGTTTGTTTTTGTGTCTGCGTTGAAATGTGCATTTGATCCCGTGGCCACAGAGCCTCCTCCCTCTCCTCTCCATCTTTGACCTCCTCCCGCTCCTCTTTTCTACAGATCGTTTTGACCATCACTGCCCATGGGTGGGCAACTGTGTGGGCAAGAGGAACTACCGCTACTTCTACCTGTTCACTCTGTCCCTGTCCCTGCTTACCATCTACATCTTCACCTTCGCCATCGTACATGTGGTGATGCGTGAGTACGGTTGTTCCTTCATCGTTTCGCAACCTTATGTGTCAGTCAAGACCAGAGCAGAATATAATAACAAAAGCAAATGTAGATTCAGGTCAGTTTCAGACCATGACAGTACTTTAAGGACTGCGTTTACAGATTGGTGCGATAGGAAATTCACAGGTGTGCGGGAAACCGTCACTCTTGACAGTTGAGAGAATGTAGTCGATCTGGAAGGGTCAGTGACGGATGTGGACTAAATGTGATGAAAAAGAGACCTAGTTCAGCTGAGGCTTGACTGGAGCGTGGAAGTGACATGCAACAGTAACTGCCTGGATGACCCACTCACACACACACTTCCCTTTGATCTGGTCCTGTATGTGGGACTTTACAAACAGCGAGATGGCAGGGAAAAGCAGAGAGCATTTACATTCAGGATCATTGGCTCCAGGCTTGTGATCTTAATTCAAGCCACAGCCAGCAGACTGTCAATGTCATTCCTAATTTTAATGAATAGTTTATTTTTTTAATGGTCGAGTGAGTGAGTGAGTGAGTGAGTGAGTGAGTGAGTGAGTAAGTGGGACATGTAAGTGTACGTCTTGGAGTTTGTTAGGAGTGTGTGTGTGTGTGTGTGTGTGTGTGTGTGTGTGCGTGCGCACGCTCGTATACCGTGCCTTTGGAAAGTATTCAGACCCTTTGACTTTTTTCACATTTTATGTTATTCTAAAATGAATTAAATAAAAGTAAATCCTCAGCAATATACACTCAATACCCCATAATGACAAAGCAAAAACAGGTTTTTATGCATTTTTGCTCATTTATAAAAAAAAAAAAACAGAAACCTTTACATAAGTATTCAGACACTTTGCTATGAGACTTGAAATTGAGCTCCGGTCCATCCTGTTCCCATTGATCTTCCTTGAGATGTTTCTACAACTTGATTTGGAGTCCAACTGTGGTAAATTCAATTGATTGGACATGATTTGGAAAGGCACACACCTGTCTATATAAGGTCCCACAGTTGATAGTCAGAGCACAGATCTGGGGAAGTGTACCAAAAAATGTCTGCAGCATTGAAGGTCCCCAACAATGCAGTGGCCTCCATTCTTAAATGGAAGAAAATTGGAACCACCAAGACTCTTCCTAGAAGAGCTGGCCACCCGGCCACCCGGCCAAACTGAGCAATCTGGGGAGAAGGGCCTTGGTCAGGGAGGTAAGCAAGAAATCGATGGTCACTCTGACAGAGCTCCGGAGTTCATTTGTGGAGATGGGAGAACCTTCCAGAAGCACAACGATCTCTGCAGGTTTCCACCAATTAGGCCTTTATGGTACGGTGGCCAGACGGAAGCCACTCCTCAGTAAAATGCACAGAAAAGCCTGCTTGGAGTTTGCATAAAGGCACCTAAAGATTCTCAGACCATGAGAAACAAGATGCTCTGGTCTGATGAAACCAAGATTGAACTCTTTGGCCTGACTACCAAGCGTCACGTCAGGAGGAAACCTGGCACCATCCCTACGGTGCAGCATGGTGGTGGCAGCATCATGCTGTGTGGATGTTTTTCAGCGGAAGGTACTGGGAGACTAGTCAGGATTGAGGCAAAGATGAAGGGAGTAAAGTACATAGAGATCCTTGATGAAATCCTGCTCCAGAGTACTCAGGACCTCGGACTGGGGAGAAGGTTTACCTTCCAACAGGACAACGGCCCTAAGCACTCATCCAAGACAACGTAGGAGTAGCTTTGGAACAAATCCCTGAATGTCTTTGAGTGGCCCTGCCAGAGCCCGGACTTGAGCCTGATCGAACATCTCTGGAGAGACCTGAAAATAGCTGTGCAGCGACGCTCCCCATCCAACCTGACAGAGCTTGAGGGGATCTGCAGCGAAGAATGGGAGAAACTCCCCAAATACAGGTGTGTCAAGCTTGTAGACCCAAAAGACTTGAGGCTGTAATCGCTGCCAAAGGTGCTTCAACAAAGTACTGAGTAAAATGCCTAAATACTTATGTAAATGTGATATTTCAGTTTATTTTTAATACGTTTGCAATAATGTCTAAAAACCTGGTTTTGATTTTGTCATTATGGGGGAATTGTGTGTAGATTTATGAGGGGGAAAAAACAATCAATTTTGATCACTTTGAAAATAAGGCTAACTAACAAAGTGGAAAAAGTCAAGGGGTTTGAATACTTTCCGAATGCACTGTATGTGCTCCACAGAATATTCTTTAACTATGTGCTCCTCTCTACAGGCTCGGTGGACTCTGGGTTTGTGAAGACACTACAAGACACACCTGGGACATATCCTTTCAGTTCCACATACATCTACAGTTCACAATACCATCTGTTTATTGACCCATAGGGCTACCGTAGTAGTTTACTTTTTAAACCTAAAAGAATCAGACATTCATAATAATCATAAGATTTTAGTTTGAGTCAAATCATGTTATATGCAGTTATAAAATGAGTCATCCCTGAGGCATTTAACATAAAATGATCTAATAAATCAGTAGTGATCGCAGTAACCTCATGTTCGACAGACCGATCCTTGACCTGTGGACTTACATGCTGACCAGACCGGACACGTCGTGTGCGTGAGCGTCGCAAAATAAATTTAGAAATCCATGTTATTCAATTATTGCACACACTGCTCGCGAGCGCCAACGAGCGTCTGCGTTGCCAAGGGTTAAAATAGAAGTCCTTTCTATTTCTGACGCAGATCGCGCTGCCTCTCCCATCTCCTCATTGGTTTATAGAAGCAGGTACCCACGTGCCATCTCCTCATTGGTTATACCCACATGGGTGATTGAAAGACAAAATGTTTTTCCGGTTGTCGTGGTAATACTATGAAAGTTTAGATGCCAATCACCATATAAGTTCAAAGATGATAAAGCCTGGAAGGAGGAGAGATGACTAGAAACCATTCGGTTGACCGTTTTATGTGTGGATTAATTGTCGGAGTAGAAGACCTTGTGCATTTCAGGTAAAATAACAACTCAATGTTTATATCCCAGGACAAATTAGCTAGCAACAGCAAGCTAGCTAAATAGAACAAATTAGCTAGCAAGTGCAAGCTAACTAGCTAAATTGCCGTACATGTTTAATGCTTTTCGACCTGTCCCCAAATTAATGTAATTGGTTCAGAGTTTGTTTTGATATTTTAACCTGCGTGTCGTGATCGCGTTGGGTGTGGGGGGACAAAATAAATGTATGCACGATGGCGCACGCGCGCATCCGGTTTGGGTTCCGTGTTAGAGCTTGTAGTACTCTTACTGTATCTGTCCTGTTTCTTTAACCCCATCCCACTGTGCTGGAAGTGTTGGTGTGCTTCTTCACCTTGTGGTCAGTAGTGGGACTGACAGGTTTCCATTCTTATCTTATCTCCCTCAACCAGACCACCAATGAGGATGTGAGTATATCTGTTCTCTACCATTCACTACTCCTATTACAGGAGCTGTGTCTCAAAAGTTTAAACTGTCTGCCTCTCCTCTTTTATCCAGCACTGGTGATTATGGAGATAAGTAAGGAAGGACGTTTTAGATTATTGACACAGCTGGTAGTCTCAGAAATCATGAGGGATTCTCTTGGTAACTTCGAAAAGGGAAAAATAAATCCAGGAAGGGTCCTCCACAGACAGACAACTCTCCCAACAAATCATGCGATTGGGTAGGCGGGGCTTAAAATGCAGACAGGAATTGTGCTTATGAAGAAGTCTTACCATAGCCTGTAGGCAGATATGACAGAACGTTGCAATTTGAAACCAGAGTTTGCAGGCCAAACCTTTGCAGTCGTTTTATTCAAGGTTGACGCAAACTAGCCACTTGCGAAATGCACTTATTCCAAACATTCTAGATACTATTTTGTGTCCGGGGGATGTTTACGCTAGGGCAACAAGCGGATAAGGCAGTGATGTAAGAAAGCCGGATGTCCCACCTTTCCTCTACGCCAAACTGATGTTGTCTAAGTACAGGCGTGCGTGCTGGAACATTGGCACGTCGTAGGAGGCAGCTTGTGTATGTAGAGACTACACAGTCGGTACTCGAGTTAGTGTTTACATTACCACAGATCTGGGATCAGATTAACGCTAATCCTAACCGTAACCATAATGTAATAAGACCTGACCCTGTGTCAGTTGTTAGGAGCCGCTTCACTCCAGGGTTCTGTTTTAAGTCCTGAAAGTGGAGTGCTAACATGGGCATGGTTGGAAAGATAAATATACACTCAGGGTGGGTGGCGATAAACACTCCAAAGTTCTCCAGTCGGCTGTCACCTTGGCAACCACACACACTTTTTTTTCTTTGTAGCCTTAGGGAGGGGGGGGGGGGGTAGAATTAAATCAAATACACCATGGCAATATTTACTCTGTCTTTGTTTTCAAATGCAGACACAGACTTCTTATTCTGATGAATGCAAGACTGTGAGGGAAGTCTACCTGTACTAGTCGTAGGTTTTTATACAGTACCCAAGACCAGTGTGATTTTAATGACCATGGGGGAGGGGAAGCTTTACTGCCTAAATATGGCTAATGCAGAAGTGATTTAATTCTAATTTCAAGTTTGATTAATAACTACATAGCAGTCTTAGACACTCAAATCCATTGGTATTACATAAACAATAAAATATTCAAGTTTATAAAAGCATATTGAATAGTGAGGGCAATTCCATGGTAACATAATGACAAAACCGTTCAACAAAAGTTGAACAAACCATACAACTCTATGCACAAGGACTACTTTCTACCATTTCCAATGACAATTGTACAAAAACACATTTACTTGAACAACTGTGCAGATGTACATTTCTGTAACAGAATGATGGTAAAAAAAAATGCCCTCCATTTGTGACCAAGTTTTTTCCAAAAACTCAGTTAAATATCTATTCTGAATTAAGATTCAAAGATGTCCGCAAAAATAATGGGATGTAAAAGCTATGATATGACACCTTGAGTTTGAAAAAAATCTATTTTGGTAAGTGAAGTGGATTCACACCTGATAACAGAATGACTGTAAACGAATAGGTCCTGATTTGTACTGTACAGAAATGCATCATGATGGATATGCGATGCGCTCGTTGATGTATCCTGAATAGGTACATAAAGGTAGAATAATGTATTTTCCTCCTTTACATGTTTGGGTATTAGTTATTGAGGTATTTGTATTGTTTTGTACATTCAGTGAATATCTGAGGTCTAACCTCCTGAAAGGACCTGTCCAGTATATTTCTGAACACCCTTAAGGATTTATGTTTCCATTACATTCACCAGCAGGTAGGGTTTCAAAGGGAGGGTATATTACTGGAAACCTAAGTTTACCAGTAAACAACCAGAATTTTGGTAACTTGTAGTTTTTGGGGGAATTTTATCAATGACATCTAGTGGCCTTTTTGGGTACTTCGGGTTATCACAGCAGTCTGTAATTATCTCTGGCCCCCTGTGTTTCCTTATCACCTGTAAAATATACTGCTCAAAAAAATAAAGGGAACACTTAAACAACACATCCTAGATCTGAATGAAAGAAATAATCTTATTAAATACTTTTTTCTTTACATAGTTGAATGTGCTGACAACAAAATCACACAAAAATAATCAATGGAAATCCAATTTATCAACCCATGGAGGTCTGGATTTGGAGTCACACTCAAAATTAAAGTGGAAAACCACACTACAGGCTGATCCAACTTTGATGTAATGTCCTTAAAACAAGTCAAAATGAGGCTCAGTAGTGTGTGTGGCCTCCACGTGCCTATATTATCTCCCTACAACGCCTGGGCATGCTCCTGATGAGGTGGCGGATGGTCTCCTGAGGGATCTCCTCCCAGACCTGGACTAAAGCATCCGCCAACTCCTGGACAGTCTGTGGTGCAACGTGGCGTTGGTGGATGGAGCGGGACATGATGTCCCAGATGTGCTCAATTGGATTCAGGTCTGGGGAACGGGTGGGCCAGTCCATAGCATCAATGCCTTCCTCTTGCAGGAACTGCTGACACACTCCAGCCACATGAGGTCTAGCATTGTCTTGCATTAGGAGGAACCCAGGGCCAACTGCACCAGCATATGGTCTCACAAGGGGTCTGAGGATCTCATCTCGGTACCTAATTGCAGTCAGGCTACCTCTGGCGAGCACATGGAGGGCTGTGCGGCCCCCCCAAAGAAAAGCCACCCCACACCATGACTGACCCACCGCCAAACCGGTCATGCTGGAGGATGTTGCAAGCAGCAGAACGTTCTCCACGGCGTCTCCAGACTCTGTCACGTCTGTCACGTGCTCAGTGTGAACCTGCTTTCATCTGTGAAGAGCACAGGGCGCCAGTGGCGAATTTGCCAATCTTGGTGTTCTCTGGCAAATGCCAAACATCCTGCACGGTGTTGGGCTGTAAGCACAACCCCCACCTGTGGACATCGGGCCCCCATGCCACCCTCATGGAGTCTGTTTCTGACCGTTTGAGCAGACACATGCACATTTGTGGCCTGCTGGAGGTCATTTTGCAGGGCTTTGGCAGTGCTCCTCCTGCTCCTCCTTGCACAAAGGCGGAGGTAGCGGTCCTGCTGCTGGGTTGTTGCCCTCCTACGGCCTCCTCCACGTCTCCTGATGTACTGGCCTGTCTCCTGGTAGCGCCTCCATGCTCTGGACACTACGCTGACAGACACAGCAAACCTTCTTGCCACAGCTCGCGTTGATATGCCATCCTGGATGAGCTGCACTACCTGAGCCACTTGTGTGGGTTGTAGACTCCGTCTCATGCTACCACTAGAGTGAAAGCACCGCCAGCATTCAAAAGTGACCAAAACATCAGCCAGGAAGCATAGGAACTGAGAAGTGGTCTGTGGTCCCCACCTGCAGAACCACTCCTTTATTGGGGGTGTCTTGCTAATTGCCTATAATTTCCACCTGTTGTCTATTCCATTTGCACAACAGCATGTGAAATTTATTGTCAATCAGTGTTGCTTCCTAAGTGGACAGTTTGATTTCACAGAAGTGTGATTGACTTGGAGTTACATTGTGTTTAAGTGTTCCCTTTATTTTTTTGAGCAGTGTATATAAAATAAGATTACTTCAAAATAAAAAATATAACAAAGCTGTAAAACATCATCCTAACTATAAACCATAACCATAGTAAATACTATTGATGTCTAATATGAGGTTTTCAGCATGAAATATTGTTTATATATTTTTTACACACATTTATTTTACTATGTCAATAGGTCATGTTGTAAATGTTTTGGTGCCAATCTGGTTGCAGTTGTGAAAAAAGTCAATAGCCAGAAGAGTTGGGGAGTTCATTGGAATTAATGCCATTGTTGATTAGATGCTTTTTGTCATTAATCAATTTTCTCTTGAACCATACGGTCTGTCCACTAGAAACTCCTGGACAATATGTGCACTACATGACCAAAAGTATGTGGACACAGCCTCCACTTTCTAGGAAGGCTTTCCACTAGATGTTGGAAAATTGCTGTGGGGACTTGATCTTAGGCTTCCCGACAAAGTTATTTTGCTGATGTTGCAGTTTGAAACTCCGTAGTAAGTGTTGCAACCGAGGATAGACTATTTTTATGCGCTTCAGCACTCGGGGGTCCCATTCTGTGAGTTTGTGTGGCCTACCATTTCGTGGGTGACCCGTTGTTGCTCCTAGACGTTTCCACTTCACAATAACCGCACTTACAGTTGACTGGGGCAGCTCTAGCAGGGCAGAAATTTGTCGAACTGACTTGTTGGAAAGGTGGCATCCTATGAAGTTGCCATGTTGAAAGTCACTGAGCTCTTCAGTAAGGCCATTCCACTGCCAATGTTTCTCTATGGAGATTGCATGGCTGTGTGCTCGATTTCATAAAACTGTCAGAAACGGGTATGGCTGAAATTGCCGAATCCACTAATTTGAAGGGGTGTCCACATACTTTGGTATGTATTTTGTGTTTTTTTCTCTCTTTTTTTTCCCCAAGTATAAATTACCTAAATTACTGTTAATTACCAACGATTCCGCTAACTTTGGTACATTTTGGGTAGGTTTGCAACCCTACCAGCTGGATACTTCATGCATTGATAACACTTTGTGTGAAGAATTATTTCCATTTTGGAGAAATATATCCTAGTATCGCTACCCGTCAACACAGAATTGTGTTAAAGAATTTGGTCATTTTAATGACAATATGCCCTGTATACATGCATATTAACATACCTATCTTATACTTTGATCAGGAATTTATAAAATCCCTCACCAGATATTTTTTGTAGGTCAAGTGTAACCCTGTGGGATTACAATCTAAAAATGGAACCGTACGTTTGAATAAGGTATAACTAAAGGGAAATTATTTGAGTAGGGGGAGGCAATACTGAATATCCCCTATTTTTTTTAAATGGTAACCAGACCGGCAGTGTCTGAGATCTGTCTGTAA
Organism: Salmo trutta; assembly: GCF_901001165.1. NCBI lineage: Eukaryota > Metazoa > Chordata > Actinopteri > Salmoniformes > Salmonidae > Salmo > Salmo trutta. The sequence goes on along the minus strand of NC_042969.1, from coordinate 3,606,624 downwards.
GGGCGTTGTTTGGCAGAAGTAGGGTTGGGGTCTATTCCATTCCAATTCAGTCAATTACAGAACTGAAATTACAATTTTCCTCATTGAAAAGAAATGAATGGACTTGGATTTCAGTTCACCGAATTGAAATGGAATTTACCCTGTGTGGAAGAGATGGCACAAGAAATGTATTCCTTCCTACAGTGCCTTCAGAAAGTATTCTCGGGGATTTTAGAACAGAGTTTAATGTCTGTGATAGGAGACAAACGACGAGTGAAAAGAAGGACGTTTGTACGTTTGTATAAAAATATTCCAAAACATGCATCATGTTTGCAATAAGGCACTAAAGTATTACTGCAAAGCATTTGGCAAAGCAATTCACTTTTTGTCCTGAATAGAAAGCATTACGTTTGGGGAAAATCCTACACAACACATTACTGAGTGCCACTCTATATTTTCAAGCATAGTGGTGGCTGCATCATGTTATTGGTATGCTTGTAATTGTTTAAGGACTGTTGAATTTTTCAAGATAAAAAAAAAAATGCAATGGTGCCAAGCACAAGCAAAATCCTAGAGGAAAACCTGGTTCAGTCTGCTTTCCAACAGACACTGGGAGGCATTCACCTTTCAGCAGGACAATAACCTTAAACACAAGGCCAAATATACACTAGATGTTCCAAAGTGGCCTTGTTACAGTTTTGACTTAAATTGGCTTGAAAATCTATGGCTAGACTTTAAAATGGCAGTCTAGTAATTAGCAACAATCAACTTGACAGAGCTTGAAGAGTTTAAAAATAAAAATGGGCAAATATTGTGCAATCCAGGAGTGCAAGCTCATAGAAATTTACCCAGAAAGACTCAGCTGTAATCTCTGCCAAAGGTGATTCTAACATGTATTGACTCAGGGGTTTCAGTACTTATCTAATCAAGATATATCAGTGTTTTATTTTTCATTAATCTTTTAAACATGTTAGCATTTTTCTTCCACTTTCACAGTAGAGTATTTTGTGTAGATCGAAAAAATAAATAAAATGGGTTTTAATTCCAAATTTTTTACGGGTAATTTGTCATTTGTGTTTTACAGATCAAAGGCTCATGGTCGGGAAAGAACCGGCTGCAGAACCCCTACAGCCACAAGAATATCGTCAAGAACTGCTGTGAAGTGTTATGTGGGCCTGCATACCCCAGGTACTGTACAGTAGGCGCACTAGCGGCCTTATCTGTGCTCATACGATTAACTAGTGTAGAAAATACTCTGCTGCTGTGGTTTTCATTGTTTTACCCTCTCTCCTCATGGTCTCTTTCTCTCTTTATCTTCCTCTTGCTAACTTCCCTCTACTATTTTTCTTCTCTATAGCCATACTCCTGCCCTTTCCGACCCTCCCTCGTCTCACTCTCACTACTTTCTTGTTCGCTTAGTCTCTAATATTATTCCTCTCATACTGTAGCCTCCCTTTTTATCCTCCTCCCCCTACCTCACTTCTTTGTCTTCCTCTCATTCTCTCGCTCTCTCCTTTCTGTTCGGTGGTGAATAGGGTGTTGTTGATGACTGACTGTCTGTCTCCCCTTGGCAGTGTCTTGGACAGAAGAGGACTGACGCAGGATGATTTGCCTGTTCCCGCATCCACTGCCACCCAGAGCAATCCAGTGCCACAGACCACAGTAAGCCCACGAACACATGCACACACACAAATTTACTCTTTGGCACTAAAATGGTTTCAGCTTGCCAGACACAAAGCATTAGTACAGTGAACATGCATAAAATATAGCCTAAATCAATTACATAGAGGGAGGAGAGCAAAGGAGGTGAACGGGGTGAACAATGTACTGTAGAGCAGAAACTGTTTTCCTTTTTTTTATTGAGATACTATTAATGTACTCAGCAGCTCACAGTTCTGTAGACAATTTGTGTCTGTACAGATGCCATTTTGTACTGGTGTCTAGTCTATCCTACTATAGCCATTTTGTACATTGCAATGTCTACAGTTGCCATCTACTGTTGCAGTATTGTACCTCACTTTGTCTGTAGCCATTTTATGCCTCACTTTATCAGTATATTTTTACTGGTGCAATATCTTGCCTTTTCACATCCCCTGAATTTAAATACAGGGCAGCTATCAATAGTTTAGTCTTTGGCTACTATTAGTATCCTTATTGTTTCATGTTCCCTCTGTAGAAAACTACAGCTCCACTCATCCCCAACGAGCACACCCCTGACGACGCCAAGCCCAGCATCGCAGACTCGGCCATCGCCCACGCAGAGAAAAGAAGCCCCTCCCCCAAGGAGAAGTCGCCCACTCCCGCCAAAGTCCCGCCCCTGGCCTCACCTGAAACTGACGTGGAGGCCTCCATCATTATCGCCAAGGAGAAGGCGCTCTAGCTGCGCGGTGGGGGTGGAGACTCCTTCCTTGCCCCGCCCAAAGTCAGTTTATCAATAAAACGCTCTGTCTGGACCTGTGAGGAGACACTTTAATCAACCTCTGTATGAGTGAAAAGCATCTATCTGCCTGTAATGAGTGGGGAATGACCGCAAGGCTCTGACTCCCTGCTCATTCCACCAGATATGTAGAGTTGGTGCCCACACCAAACCCTGCCTCCCCCCTAACTCAGTGACTGCAGGACTGCTTGATTGACATTCACACTCCAGAAGGGTGGGGTTGGGTATTGGGGGCTGGTGGCTCAGCACCTTTCTCGTTCCCCTGAACATTGTGTGGAAGATCACAGAGGATGGTGAAACTGTGGGACGAACTGCGATATCACTGGATGCAGATGACTGTATATCCCCGGGTAGTGTGAGGCTGAGGGTGTCCTAAAATGTGCACCGTACCCAGGCGCCTGTGGACTCGCTCTGATTTGTTAATTCTACTTTTTCTGTCTTTTTTGTTTTGTAGCTGTGATGATGACTTTTAAAATGTGAAAAAGCCAGTTCTAACATACTAGCTTTTGTGTTGTAAATCCTCTTAACACATAAACACTATTAGACCGTTCTCATCTTCTCTACTGAACCACATGAACAGCCCCCTATGCAATTAATGGGAAAGTTGGCAGTTTGGATAATGCGAATATAAGGACTGACAACTAGTTTAGGGTGTGTTTTAACAGTAAAACATAGTGGCGAAAGGAAACGCCATCCTTTATGGTTGAGATGGAGGCAATATCTCAGCCACCATTTTGTCTCTTCCGGGAGGTGAAACTACACTACCTGATTTCCACTGATATTGCTGCATCTAGTTCTATCCTAATTAACTTCTCTGACTAGATTTGTTGAGATGAAGGTGCAGCCTCGGCTACCGTCCTTCCTTTTTTATACTGTTATAGCAAAAGGTAAAATATTCTGGAATTGTTGAACATCCACATTTCTGCAGACCGTTTGCAGGGGCACGCTCAGAGTTCCTGTATCTAGCGTTAGAAATAGACACTTTGCCACTGTCCCAGAGTGTGTCTGGGTAGGCGTGTGTGTCAGTGTTGGGGGCATTTCAATTCAGTCAATTCAGAAAGTAAAATGAAAGAAATTATCCAAGGGAGAAAAAAAAAGAAGAAAAAAAAAGTTGACCCTCTGAATTGACTGAATTTATGTTGGAAAACCCAACCTGTGTGTGTGTGACAGAGAAGGCCTGATTGTTGCTGACAGTAGACACTAGTTACAGTGCCTTATCAAGAAGCTGCACTATCACATGCGACTATAACTATAAGGTTGTCTATCTACAGAGAGACCCTAAGACTCCAGTTCATGACTCAGCACTCCAAATCGTACATGCAGACTGTCCAACGAGAAATACCGTCGCTTTTTATAGTTACCAATGAGACTGCAAAAAAAAGATGAAGTAAAGCCATTGTTTAAATGTACATACCGTATGTAGGTGTTAAAAAAAAAAATGTGGATCTATTTCTGATGAGAAGAGACCCAGATTGTCTCTGTTTTTGGAAAGTGCATGTGTCCAGTGTTAGATATTTGCCTGTGTATGAAGGCCTGCCCTGCTTCTTGCAAGTCATGCAACTTTCACTGTCAAAGCTTTCGCTGTCAACTTGGTGTCCTTGCTCCAGGTCATGATCCATTGATGAGGAAAGCTTTCATTGTTTCCACTCCTCCATGCCTCACTCTTTCGCCTCCTTTCTTTCGCTCCATCTTTCCCGGGGAAGATATTCAGTTCCCCAGGCAACTGAGTCACGACCAAAGCCATCCGTGACAGGCTCATTATCAAACCGAAAAATCAAGAGACTGAAGCTGCTTTCTCTCTCTCTCTCTCCTTTCTACACATTCTGTTAATTTCACACCAAATGGAGCAGAGGATTATGGGGGTTTGTGAGAGGTGGGCAAGGTGGTTGAGAATTTCAGGTGCTTCAGCCCAAGACAACTCAAAGGGACAGGATTCACAAAGGGATAGTCAGTGAGACTGGCTTGCTTGACTGTTGGGTGATATGTTAAACTGATATTGGTTGGAGAGAGTTTGTATTACGCTTTGTGTTGTATGCAAGGCAGAGTAATTGTGATGTATAGAAACATTAGTATAACAACGTTGACAGTGTCGTTCAGCCTTTTCATATGCCCAAGATAATTGTACCCCACGATGAAGAGGGGACTGTAGATCTGTCTCCGTCCTTTCATTCATACGTTAGTCACACGCGATATCTCAGAGCGCACTGTCCCTATTTCGATGAACTTGGGTGAATGATATATCTTGCCGTAGAGATCCAGTATTTACTAAATCATACTGATTGGCCCAAAGCGAAAATGTGTTTAGTCACACGCATGATCTCAATTGGCCCAAATGAGGGCAGTGCATCATTTGTGGGGAACATGTTTACTATTGCCTTATTTATATATGACCAGAACAGAATGATACTGAAATAATCAGATTTAATGAATGAAAAGGATTGCAGAGCTACTGTATTATGGCCAAGCAGTGTGTTTCTACTTTTGTTGATTTCATTTCACAAAGATTCTCCTTTCCAGTGAAAAAGTGTATTTGTATTGGAAATGTGAGTAGGGGAGTTACTAGTTGTTTCCATCTAGGCCCTTGCACTGTTTTTATCACTTTAGTCTACTCCAGATTTAAAATATCAAACAATCCAGTGAAGGTCATGGAAGGGATTATTTTAGGGAAGGAAAGATAAAAGCCAAATCCATATTCACTTACGTAGTCTACAGATTCTGGAAGGACACTTGTGCTGTTGCCCCTAGACGCTGGTCAGGGTCGGTTTAGAATTTTCCCCACCAATGGTCTCTGCGTTCAGTATGAATGAAGTTGGAGGTGGTTTTGCTAGGCAATGCTAACTAGAGTTAGCAACTTCCTTCAAACTGCACGCAGAGACACACAAATGGTATCCATGAGTTCTTCTGACTCTAGGGAAGTAGATAAAGGTCCTCATTGACAAAATCCCAAAAGTATCCCTTTAAGGTTAGGATTGGGGGAGGGGAAGTCGATCCTACTATAGAGCTGTACCTAGGGGAAGTTTTACCCCGGAGCTGCTGAGAATGTAAGCCACCTTGTGAAATGGACAACAAATGGATGTTTTAATCAAATAGTGGTGTAGAGTATTTCCTGAATTTACGTGTGTGTATTGAGAAGGCCTTTCAGGAAATGTATTCATTTTCTTTTTTTGATCTATTTTTGTCTTTCGGAGCAGTTGTTAGGATTGGTTTGAGGGTAGACCTAGCAATTTAAGTTGATTGTTTGTTTTTTTCCCCCTGAATAGTATTCTGTTCTAGCCAGTTGTAAAAATTCTCTCTCAGTAGATAACTGTGCTGCTGCATTGCTGTCAATGGAAAGTGTGACCGTTTTCTTGATTTGTTATTAACAAATGAAAAAGGGAATGTTCATGTTAAAGTTTAAGCTGGTTGAAAGATAATTGAACGAATTGGACCCTTGTACTATTTAATGTTATCGCTATGGGCATATAGTAATAGTCTATACAATGACTTGGGAAGTTTGGGCTTTTTTTTCTCTCAATGTTTGGATGTATGATTTTGATTTATAATGTGAAAAGTGCGTGACGAGGGTCTCCGATCTGAATGCTCTGATCTACATAACGCTGTACATAATACAGTATACAGTAGATACAATACCACTGATGGAATACTATTTATGTTCACTTTGTTTAGTAATAACATTGTGATTATGTATATTTCATGATATTTCTCACTTCTTTTTACATGATTGATTGACATGTCTGGTAATTGAATGATATTGTCATTATTATTAATCATCTTGTCTCTGAATTATTGCATGGAAAGGATTTTGACTGCTGACTGCCAAATAATATCTGTCAAATAATTTCCATACATGGAGGGACCAGGAAATCTGGTCACAATACAGACACAGTGGAAGGATAAGAGACATTTAACAACCATGAGTAGACCCAGAACCCTGAACAGATAGTAATTGGATCATCTTGATCAGATCATGAAAACCACATGTTAATGCAAGGTGTAACCAGGGCTATAAATAGACATTCTTTGACAAGGACATCAGCAAGATTGACCCTCTGGTCCCTATCTCAGTGACTATTCACCCGCCATTTGTTTGGAGTGGATATCTAAGAAATGAAGGTGTAGCGAAGGTATGGCTACAGCTACAATATATATATTCTGACCTGGACTTAATTCCCTAATAATTCCACCACCTTTATGCGTGAGGAAACCAGGAATAAGGGGCTGAAATTTAATGGCAATGTTCCTGCTTTAGCAGAGACTGCATTCACGGTAAATACTGCATATGTCGGCTCAATCGGAAATGACCTTTACATTTCTATGGTGGAATCTGTAAGCAGCTTTACAGATTGAATAGAGCCCAAGGTCGAGTGAACCTGATGGTTCCAAGTGGAAAAAGCATCTACTTTATATTTTCTGATAGAATATCCATGCACTGTAATTTATAAATTGATAAGCGCTAGGTGAATGAGCGATCCTTTTGGAGAAGGGGATTGTAAATACACATAGCAATTGTTTTCGATTTTTCCTTATGATCCTTGGAGAAGAATGCAAAAACCAGTCATGGAAGGAAGCAAACTGAAAATCATAACATGACATGTAATGTGGCCCCTTTTCCACAGGGAAGTAGGCTATACGTCAGTGGAGACTGGTGGGAGGATTTATAGCAGGACGGGCTCATTGTAATGGTTGGAATGGAATAGATGGAACGGAGTCAAAAGTGGTTTCTATGTTTGTTTGATACTTCCATTTATTCCATTCCAGCCATTACAATGAGCCCGTCCTCCTATTCATGGGTTGCATGTTTCGTCACAATATTGTTTTGAATGTTCTGTCGTGGAAATTCTACATATGGGACACTCAGTCAATCTTCAATGATACATTTTTTATTAACAGTTAACTGGAGAGGCTCCAAGAAACTTGATGCACCATTGTGAACGTCTGTCAGAAGCTCTACCGGGGCAGTCCCTTTAGTTCTCTTATATTCTGCAGACAAGTTATTATTTGTATGATTTAGCTCATTCATCATTAACATTTGCTTCATTCATGTGACCGACCGATACTAGTTCATGCATATGACAGACCAATACCGCACGAGGCTTCTTCTCCCTAAGCTGAGCCCTTGAAACAGATATTTCGTTCTCAAAACAAGGGTCTGGGCGTACTGCCAAATTGAACGAATCCACACCATCGGTATCTGCAATCAGTCACTTGCATGAACACAGAAATTGGTTATTAGAAAAGCACAAACATAAAAAAAAAAATGTATCACTCGGTTTGCGATAATTATCATTACATTTTAAGGTAAACATTAGATTATAGCTTCTATCAAAAGGTTCTGTACGCTTATTAAAGTAAGGGAAATCAACACAAAACCAGACACTTCATTATTTCAAACCATTCTGGGTTGTACAATCCTTCTTGTAAAACCATGGCTTTAGACCTTCACTTCATACAGTTACATATATGCTTCATTACACAATTTCATTTATGGATTCTGGCAATGACATTTCAGCTGGAGCTTTTGTCGCGAGTGGCATATTAATGAAAGATCGGTATCTCAATGTATTTCTAGTTTAAAGTAATATACATTTCGCAGTGTGCAGACCTCCACAATTAACCTGATACCCCAAATTAACAATTTTGGATAAGCCTAAATTAATTACGGGCATGGTTGACCACCCTCCTCCCTCCCAGCATTCATTCTTCTGGCGTTTCAGTTCGTCCTCCCAATGGCACATGTTCAAGGTGGACGGCCCTTGATAATGTCCAGATTTCTCTCACCTGAGCCACAACTGTGTTTTACAGTCCATTATGTATTTTCCATTTTCCTACCAGTACACCAGCAGCATGAGAGAAGTTTGGACGGGATCTCTCTCCATGCTCACTTCACATGGACCCATGTCGCACTCCTGAGAGAAAAGGCAGTTGATAGCTTCGACTGGATGCTGTGTACAGGTTGCTGGCTCTGATTCAGGTCTCACGGTAGAAGTGAAGAAGGACCATAGTGAATGCCATTGTCGCCATTACTTCAGCCGGTTAGAGGGGGTGAGGTTTACACTGTTCTCAGTCAAATTATTCCTTCCATGCATCTAGATACCATCTGTGGTCACCTTCGCCATAACCTCGAGAGAGGACGGCTCAGAACAACAGTTTAGTTTAGGGCATTTCTGATTCAGGAAATCCATGCATTATTTATTTATGACAAATTATTCACTGTATGACAAATTAGTACTACTACCAATATTCTTAATACAAATATCTAAGACAAATGTCAAATAGAATAACACACAGTTGAAACCATTTCCCCTCCCCCCCCCCAAATTGGCTTACTCCCCTATCATCTTGGCGATCTCACCACAGAGTTACAGGGTCGGGGAGTCAGAGGGCTAATCCTTAGGGAGAAATCCCGACCATCCAGCAAACCCAATCTGATGAGATTTGTATTGAAGCAAGACAAAAACAAAACAACAGCAATGCACTTCTTCATATATCACTCAATCTGGGGAAAACTTCAATCAATTTGGATTAACAACATACCTTTTTCCTTTTACAGGGAGGCATGGAAAAAAAATCTATTTACATATTTAGCAAAGGGCGCCAGGGGATTGGTAATTCCCCCTTTAGACACATGACTCACATCGTGATTCATGCGTCCCAAAAAAAACCAACACTGTCTTAAATCAAAATAACAAATAAATTAGAATTACAACCCTTGATGACTCGATCTTAACTTAACTGTCTCCCATAAGGTAATGGTAAAGTAGACGAGACACGTGTCCCTCATTCAGGGTCAGCGCTCTCTCTCTCCCTCCTCATGTTTCAAATCACACAGTGATTTGATAAATTATAAACTTCTTCCTAATTATTGGTGTTTACATAACCCATTAAGTCTCACCCAATGTCTCTAGTCTTTCTAGTGATGGTGACCAGGCCTCACAAAAAAGTCAGAACAGAGGTCATTCATCCCCATTAAGTGAGTGTTTCTTTCCCTGTACCTCACATTATTTAACGATATTTCAAACATTTTGTGTATCAGGTTTACATTGGGTTTTTCAGTACATTTCTTATCAAGAAAATTGACATGTGTGCAACCAAAACTCTGACAATAGATACTTCAGAAAAGTTCATTTGTGTGCCCTTTAAGGTGCATCCTTTCTAACCTGTGAAAAGCCCACTAAAACAAAAAATAAAAAGACCCCACACAATAAATCAGTATCAACACCACTAACAAATATTCAATAACAGGTAAAAACAAACAAAATGGCCTTACTTTATTTGGGGCTCCTTTACCAGCCGGATTCAGTTACCTTCATACTAACTCCAAGGCACAAGTCATTCTGCTTTGAAAGTTGATAAACTTGTAACCTCACTTTTAAGAAAATGGCAATTAATTACTTAAAAATCATACAATGTGATTTTCTGGATTTTTGTTTTAGATTCCATCTCTCAAAGTTGAAGTGTACCTAAGATAAAAATTACAGACCTCTACATGCTTTGTAAGTAGGAAAATCTGCACAATCGGCAGTGTATCAAATACTTGTTCTCCCCACTGTATGTCACAAAAACCACAGCTAAATGCAGCACTAACCTTTGATGATCTTCATCAGATGACACTCCTAGGACATTATGTTATACAATACATGCATGTTTTGTTCAATCAAGTTCATATTTATATTAAAAAACAGCTTTTTTCATTAGCATGTGATGTTCAGAACTAGCATACCCACCGAAAACTTCCGGTGAATTTACTAAATTACTCATGATAAACGTTCACAAAATACATAACAATTATTTTAAGAATTATAGATACAGAACTCCTTTATGCTCGGCCATCACGGCTAGCTATTTTCACATCCGCCAACTTCGGGGTCACCTAAACTGGAAAAATTGGATTACCTTTGCTGTTCTTCGTCAGAATGCCCTCCCAGGACATCTACTTCAACAACAAATGTTGTTTTGGTTCCAAATAATCCATAGTTATATCCAAATACCTCCGTTTTGTTTGTGCGTTCAGGTCACTATCCGAAGGGTAACGCGCAAGCGCATTTCGTGACAAAAAAATGCGAAATATTCCATTACCGTACTTAGAAGCATGTCAAACGCTGTTTAAAATACATTTTTATGCTATTTTTCTCGTAAAATAGCGCTACAATTCCAACCGGACAACGTTGTATTCATTCATAGACTGAAAGAAAAAAATGGAGAAGTCTCGTGAATGCGCATCTCAGTCTCACTGTCCCCAGGCAGGCCACTTACAAACTCTGCTGCTATACTTTGCCCAGAGACAGGAGACACGTCATTCCACTTTCTGAACGCTTTAGAGAGCCAATGGAAGCCTTAGAAAGTGTCACGTAACAGCACAGATGCTGTAATGTCGATAGAGATGCAACAGAAGGACAACAAATTGTCAGACAGGGCACTTCCTGCATGGAATCGTCTCAGGTTTTGGCCTGACATATGAGTTCTGTTATACTCACAGACACTATTCAAACAGTTTTAGAACGTTTAGAGTGTTTTCTATCCAAATCTACTAAGTATATGCATATTCTCGTTTCTGGGCAAGAGTAGTAACCAGTTTAAATCGGGTACGTTTTTTATCCGGCCGTGAAAATACTGCCCCCTAGCCCCAACAGGTTAAGGATTCACATGTGAGGCCATGTTATAAACAACCAAAGATTTAAAGACTAACTCGGAACCCAAACCTGCTGCGCGCGTGTGCCATCGTGCATGCATGTATTTTGTCCCCCCACACCAAACGCGACCACGACACGCAGGTTAAAATATCAAAACAAACTCTGAACCAATTACATTAATTTGGGGACAGGTTGAAAAGCATTAAACATTTATGGCAATTTAGCTAGCTAGCTTGTCCTATTTAGCTAGCTTGCTGTTGCTAGCTAATTTGTCCTGGGATATAAACATTGATTTGTTATTTTACCTGAAATGCACAAGGTCCACTACTCCGACAATTAATCCACACATAAAGTGGTCAACTGAATTGTTTCTAGTCATCTCTCCTCCTTCCAGGCTTTTTCTTCTTTGAACTTATATTGTGATTGGCATCTAAGCATTCATAGTATTACCACGACGACCGACAAAACCGTTCGTCTTTCAATCACCCACGTGGGTATAACCAATGAGGAGATGGCACGTGGGTATCTGCTTCTATAAACCAATGAGGAGATGGGAGATGGGAGAGGCAGGACTTGCAGCATGATCTGCGTCACAAATAAAACTGACTTCTAATTTAGCCCTTGGCAACACAGACACATTGACGTGCGCGAGCAGTGTTGGTGCAATAATTGAATAATATAGATTTCTACATTTATTTTGCAATGCACGCACACCTGATGTGAGTGGTGTAGTCAGGGTGTTAAGGCTGGTTTATACTACAGGTGTGTTCGTAAATTTAATCTGGAGTGCCACAAAGTGCTCAGAGTGCGCTCTGGACGTTCGTAACTCAAAGCGTTGTCTGATTGTCCATTTGTAAATTCAGAGCGTTTCGCTCTCGGAGCGTTAAGAGCGCACACTGGACACTCTGGCCGAGGACTAGGGTTGATCCGAGCATTCTGACCTAACAACAGCAGTCAAGCACACAAACTAACTGGTTAACGTTGGCTAGCTACTTCCAGACACAAATGAGAGAACAGCTCACTCTGAGAATTTTACTCACCCTAGCAGAGCTGGTTAGGCTGTTTTTATGTTATCCAGAGCATTGGTGACTGCAACTGGGCTGGCTAGCCCATCTTCAAAGAAGCATCTTCCGGAGTGAATGGATGGAGAATAAACTCTGTGTGGCTCAGTTGGTAGAGCGTGGTGTTTGCAACGTCAGGGTTGCGGGTTCGATTCCCACGGGGGACCAGTACGGGGGAAAAAAATGTATGAAATGTATGCATTCACAACTAAGTCGCTCTGGATAAGAGCGTCTGCTAAATGACTAAAATATAAAATGTAGTTCTGTTCAGGACTACACGACAAGTCACTGGATACCGGACAACTTCAGAGGAGAACAGTAGAAGACTTGTTGGAACCCTTGTGGATAATCAGAGCCTTACAAGCGTGCCGCAAAAAAAGGCCCAACCCCCTTTCCAAGGCGGCACGGTTCCGGGAGATACACAGCGAACCAAGGCATTTCACGTAAATGCATTCATGATTTCTTACGCCAAGCGGGCGACGGTTTGTGTGCAAAGTATAGGAGTACTGTAAGTTAGAGTAGTTTCTAAATGTACCAACGTTAAGTGTCTCTGTCCCTCTCTCTCCATGTCTTTTGTAACAATTAGCCATATTGTTGTCAGTCCGCTAGGGACCTGTTTCTAACATATTAAGTGTGTATGTTTAGCCTGTGTTACCATTTTAATTAGCTAGTAAATAAATAATTAAACCAATTTGTGTAGTACTGAATCATAAGTAAGGCTCAGGTTTTTGCAGATGCAAGGTTACGACTGTTCAGAATGATGATATGATACGAGGTTATGATTAATAAGTTGACTGTTTATAGACGTGATAGGTAAAGACCTTTTAGTGTTTAAGTCGGGAGATGGTAACTCTTTAAAGAACCACTCTCGTGGTTTCCCAGATCCTAATGAGTTAATGATTCATTTAATCGGGTAACAATTAGACATATTTAGGTAATTAGATAAATAAGTCTTCAGAATAATGTTAAAGTCAAGTCATGACAGAGGTGCTTAGCTCATCAAAGTTATCGGCGGAGTCTCGAAACATATTCCAAACCACGCTAGCAAAGCAGTCCTGTAGCATAATCTGATTCTGGTGACCATTTCTCAAGGGAGCGAGTCACGGGTACTTCCTGTTTGAGTTTCTGCTCGTAAACAGGAAGCAGGAGTACGGAGTCATGATCTGATTTGCCAAATGGCGGACGAGGGAGGGCCTTGTATGGTTGCTTGTTGGTAGAATATCAGTGGTCTGGGACTTTATCGCCCCTAGTGGCATTGGAGACATTTTGATGGAAGTTAGGCATCACGTGTCTTAGTGACGCAGAATTAAAATCGCCCGCAATCACAAAAGGAGCCTCTGAATGTAGATTTTCTTGCTTGTTTATAGCCTTTTAGACTTCATTAAGAGCCAGCTTGTCATCTTTCTTATGCTGAGGTGGAATGTATACAACAGTCACGATAATAGCTGAAAACTCCCTCGGGACGTAGAAGGGTCGGCATTTGACCATCAGGTATTCCAAGACAGGTGAACAGTGGGTTGACACTTCCACCGCACTGGGGTTAGCACACCAGTTGGTGTTGATGTCGAGGCAAAACCTCGACAAGTTCTTGTCAGTTGTAAGAAATAATAGGGGATACATTTTGCGAAAATAAAGTAAAAATAAACAATAGAATAGCACAGTTGGGCCAGAGCTTGTAAAACGGCGGCCATCCAGTATGGCGCAATCTATACTGTGCATTCTAGTGTTTTATTTACTGTTGAGATTACAGAAAAGTCTTCGTGAAGGGCATTTTTTCATATTTTCATTGGCTGACAGAATATTTCACCACCATGTGTTTCCATCTCCTCTATTCCTTTCTCAAACGTGCAGAGGGGCTGTCAACAGTTTAATTCAACGTTTTGTTGTGAAAATGTTACTATCGATGTTTTCACTTAGTTTCCCAAATTAACCACTAGGAAGCTACAGGAACAGGATTGGAGAGCCAATGGCATACAGAGTTTGGGCAGAATATCATCTGTCGCGCAGATGATATGGGTGGAGATAAATAACTGGAGTAGCCTACATGGCATGATTGAAAAACGAAACGGTGGTAAAGCGGCCTCCATTCACTATTCAAGTGCATGGCATGTATTTTTACCCCTGCCCTTGTTCCTGACCGGCTGATGTCATGATCGTCATAGCCTATCCAACCAATCAATTCCTCCTTTCGGAGGTGGTCAGGAAGATATGATCACAATCAGTTCTTTTAATAATCTACACTGGTATAAAAATGTGTTTTATTTCAAATTGAATACAGAAAAGTCAACCTAACAACTATGACAGACATACAGATATTAACTTTGATCAACACAACAAAAAGGTAAAACCAAATATACAGTAACTCTGAACACATGAGATATGACTTTGGTGCTGTCAAATGTCTACAACATTATATACAGTAACTGAACACATGACATGACTTTGGTGCTGTCAAATGTCTACAACGTTATATACAGTCCACATACTATAGAAACATTCATTCATAGGTCATATTCAAGAATTGGTTGTCTATTTCCAAAATAAAGGTTGAACAAAGAAAAAAACATTCAAGCAAAAGCATTACACATTGAAAACTCAAAACACCTAAAATGTTCAAAAGTAATAGATTAAAGATGACAGAATAAAGGATTCAAAAAAGACACAGGAAAGTAATTTCTTACCTGTCCATTGATGGAAATAGGAATTACGTGACTATATCAAGTCCGAAACACACAGAATAATATTACCGTTTTTATGCCCTTACTAAGGTCTTAATAGTGCCCTGGAAAGATGATGATATGAATGCTCTCAGTATATATAAAATCTACTCAGAACTGCTCAAATGCCATGATATCAGAGAAAAGGATAACACTTGTATTTACAGCATGACCACACCAAGCTTTCAACAAAAAAACAGATACTTTCAAAGGTCTTGCATTCTTCCAAAACATTTTCAATAGTTACTGGTGGAGCTCATGCTACGGTTGCAGTCCCTATGGCTCTTTGTTTCAAAAGTATGGGGGCAACAAATGAAGACACTCCCTTTGCAGTATATATGGCTTAATCCTGATTTTATCACTATTCTGATGGTTTGAATAAATCAACCAATTGTCGTTGGCTTTTGATAAATGTCCATTAGTAAAGTCAACCAACCAAGGTTCTCTTCAATTCCAGAGCTTCTTCAGTTCTCAGGAGATCTCCTCATCCACTGTAAGCTCCTGCAGTTGCTCCTCAACAGAACTCAGCTGATTCTCCTCTCTCTGTTGCTGCTCTGACTCCTGGTTAGACTTCTGCTGCATACCAGGCTCTCCCTCTGGTTCATGGCGCCCGTTCTCCATGTTCTCTGTGCTCTCGAAGCAGCCAGAGTCCCTGGGTACGTCAACCTTCTCCTCAGTGCTACTTCCCTCCTCCTCTGGCTCAGACTCGTCATCCGCTGAGGGGGACAAAGACAAAACAATCATCAGCATCAGTACAGTGTAGATAACGATCCCATCAATTTCAGTTTTGGTCCAAATGCATTATTTCAGTATGCATGTGCCTCTAATGTCAGGGAAATTGCCTTTAAAGTCAAGTGCAGTGCGACGTCAGCGCAGTGTGGTTCGTTTTGAATTCCAGTCGTAGTGTACGTAATTAAAACAGGGAAGCACGTTGAAGCTGCTAGCCCCTCAGGCTAACAGCCAACCAAGCAGTTATGTTCAGAACAGAGGAAACCGCCATAATGATATGGATCATAACTGGTCGGAAACAGGTGTTTAAATGAGGGCTAATTATCTGACTGGAGGGAAGAGCGCTCCCATATCAAAGTGTTTATGAGGGCCAAATGGGGTTTCCTACAGGCCAATGCAGTAACTTGTGAGCGGAATGTTGTACCTTTACTGTACAGTTTGGCTCATGAAATTAAGCTAATCAGGTAACAACTTTCCAAGAAAGGAGAGAAAGCTGAAGATGGCACTGTACAGAGAACAGTTATACATTTATAGGCTTTGCTGAAAATGTCCCGCATTACATTACATCTTGAAGTAGCACATAGGAGGCTATGCTCCCATGTAAATGAGAAATGAATACATACAATGGGGTGATCGCTTACAGGTACATTAGGGCATCATCTACCTGTAGTAAAACATTGCATCTGTGTGCTTAGTTTTTCTGTGATTATTTTGTGATCATGGGCCCCCTATAGTGTTTCTTGTGTGATCTAGTATGTTATTATATGGAATTGAGTGTGGACCTACAGTCACGCAGCAGCTCAGTAGCAGTCAGAATCTTGGTACGTTGCTCAGCATCTGTGATGTTCAGTTCGTTGAGGTGGGACTCCTTCAGCCCGCCAAAGTCCTCCAGGCTTTGGAAGCCGTGCATAGACAGCAAAGAGCCCAGCTCCTGAACAACAGAGAGAATCATCATTTTAGCATTAGTATTGCACAATAATCCAAAAATAAATGTTCATTACTTGACAGGGATTTCTGAGAGCTTCGAAAGCAATGCAATTAAATGAGATGCGTTGTCAGATACTTATCCAGTTTCACTAATGTCTTTACACAGCACTCTGCGTTTAAACTTTTTCCAAATCTGAACTGATGTAAGATAATAATGATTGCTCTTTGATTGCGTTCTCTAAGCCAATTGTCTATTTGAAGCTGTATGAGATTAAGAGGATATGACTGTCTTACGGTGAGACCGATCCTCTCCAGAACTTCCTCCAGGGTCTGGGGCTTGTTTTTGGCCTTGGAGAAGCGGTTCTTGCTGGAGCACATTTTCCTCATGGGTGGCGTGGCCTCGTCCGGTAAGATGTTGACATAGATGAACTTGAAGGTGCCCACCTTGTTGTTGAGCTTCCCTGTCCATGTGCCCACCGGGTCCTTCTCAATGATCTGGATGATGTCACCTTTCTGCAGGAGAAACAGTGGATGATGAATACCTCGATTCAAACTAGATCCAATCTGCTTCCCAGTTATATAATACAATGTGACCACATACAGTGCCTTCAGAAAGTATTCATACCCTTTGACTTATTCCACATTTTGTTATGTTACAGCCTGAATTAAATAATGGATGACAGATTTTCTCACCCATCTACACACAACACCACATAATGACAAAGTGAAAACATGTTTAGATTTTGCAAATTAGTTGAAAATGACATACAAAAATCTAATTTACATAAGTATTCACACCCCTGAGTCAATACTTTGTAGAAGCGCCTTTGACGGCGATTATAGCTTTGAGTCATCTTTGGTATGTCTGTGTCAGCTTTACACATCTGGATTTGGGGATTTTTTACCTTTCTTCCTTGCAGATATTCTCAAGCTCTGTTAACTCTGCCATTTCCTGGTTGCTAAAATGCTAATAGTATAGCTAATTTCAGTTTATATGACATAACAAGCAAGCATAGTGTAGAGAATCATTGTACCATTTTAACCGCAGTGAAATATATTTTCCATAAGCTGGTGTACAAAACCGTAAGTAAAAGATGCAAAAAAGAAACTTAAGAATGGGAAGCATAGAAATAGTGCACATAGAACAGATCTACTACTTCTTAGACTTGCTTTCAATGAGATTGACAGATCTATAACTGGTCGGTTCACCCAAAAAGTTACATATTGCAGCTTTAAATCAGATGGGGAGCGGCGTTGAATAGCAATCTTCAAGTCTTTCCATAGATTTCCAATGGGATTCAAGTCTGGGGTTTTGGCCACTCAAGGATTTCACATTCTTGTTCTAGCATTGCTTTGGCTGTATACTTGGGGTCATTGTCATGTTGGAACGTAAATCTTCTCCCCTGTCTAAGGTAATTTGCACTCGGAAGAAAGTTCTCATCAAGGATTTGTCTGTATTTAGCTCCATTCATTGTTCCCTCTATCCTTGCCAGTCTCCCATTCCCTGAAACTGACAAGCATCCCCATAGCATGATGCTGCCACCACCATGCTTCATGGTAGGGATGGTATTAGATGGGTGATGAGCTGTGCCTGGTTTTCTTCAGACCACAGAATCTCTCACATGCCGTCATGAGCCTTTTTCTCAGGAGTGTCTGGCCACTCTCCCATAAAGCCCATTGGTGAAGTGGTGTAGAGACTGTTGTCCTTCTGGCAGGTCCTCCCATCTGAGCCAAGTTCTGTCAGAGTGGTCATGGGTCCTTGGTCACCTCCCTGACCAAGGTCCTTCTTGCCCGGTAGCTCATTTAGGTCGTACGGCCAGCTCTAGGCTGAGTAGTTCAATATTCTTTTCAATTTCCCAATGAGGAAGACCACTGTGCTCTTGGAGACGTTCAACACTCTAGAAATTGTTTTTTCCCTTACTCAGATATATGCCTCATCACAATTCTGCCTCAGATCTACAGACAGTTCCTTGGACTTCATGGTATAGTTTCTGCTCTGACAACTGTGGGACCTTATATAGACAGGTGTGTTTCTTTCTAAATCCTGTCCAAACAATTGAATTGGCCACAGGGGGACTACGTGTAAATTTCATTTAATACATTTGCAGATATGTCTAAAAACATGTTTTTACTTTGTCATTATAGGGTATTATGAGTAGATGGGTGAGAGAAAAACATATATATAATCCGTTTTGAATTCAGGCATCAACAATTAAATGTGGAATAAGTCAAGGTGTATGAATACTTTCTGAAGGCACTGTACATTTTGTAGTATTATGTGAAGTGGTTCTGTAACCTTTCTGTAGGAGAAACAGTGGATGACTACCACAATCCAAGCATTATCTGCATTCCAGTTAAGTAGTATATGATCACATACATTTTGTGGTATACAGTATGTGAAGTCGGTCTGTGTAATTCTATACTTCACTGAGCTACTCTAATAATAGCTACATGTCTAATCTGGTCAGTGCTCAGTACAATTGGCCCCTATATAGATTCAGCCATGGATGATGACTAAGGAATCATTATTTTATTTCACAATCTGTTAACAAGTTCTTTCAGGAGGGCCTTACTTGGTAGCCTGGTTAAACCAGTCAATGCGGCTAGGGGGCAGTATTCGGAAGTTCGGATGACTGACGTGCCCAAAGTAAACTGCCTGTTACTCAGGCCCAGAAGCTAGGATATGCATATACTTGGTAGTATTGGATAGAATAACTAAAGTTTCTGTTAAAAAACTGTTAAAACAATGTCTGTGAGTACAACAGAACTGATATAGCAGGCGAAAACCCGAGGAGAATCCATCCGGGATTTTTGTTGTTGTAGAGCTCACCACTCGTTATAATGGCTGTCTATGGGAATATGAATGGAATACCTCCCAGATTGCAGTTCCTAGGGCTTCCAGTAGATGTCAACAGTCTTTAGAAAGAGTTTCAGAATTTGTAGTTTTTCTAAGTGGCTCCCATTTTGGCTGTAGTGTTGTGGTGCGCGTCGGTGAGGGCGCACACTTCGTTATTTATCTCTGGTAATGAACATACTATTCTCCTTCTTAATTTTTTGCATTTATTTACATATCAGGGTACCTGAGGATTGATTAGAAACATTGTTCGACTTTTTTGGACGAAGTTTATTGGTAACTTTCGGGATTCATTTGTATGCATTTTGAACGAGGGAAACCGACGGATTACTGAGTCAAGCGCGCCAAATAAATGTACTTTTTGGGATATAAAGAAGGACTTTATCAAACAAAAGGACCATTTGTGATGTAGCTGGGACCCTTTGGATTGCAAACAGAGGAAGATCTTCAAAGGTAAGTGATTTATTTTATCGACATTTCTGACTTTTGTGATGCCTCTGCTTGGTTGGAAAATGTTTGAAATGCGTTTGTATGCGGGGCGCTGTCCTCAGATAATCGCATGGTGTGCTTTCGCCTTAAAGCCTTTTTGAAATCTGACAAAGTGGCTGGATTAACAAGAAGTTAAGCTTTTAAACGATGTAAGACACTTGTATTTTCATGAACGTTAAATATTACGAATTTTGTATTTTGAATTTCGCGCTCTGCAATTTCACCGGATGTTGTCGAGGTGGGGGCGCTAGCGGCATGCCTAGCCCAAAGAGGCTAAGTGGACCGTCAGTCTGGTTAAACCAGGCTACTTACTTGGAGCTTGAGGGACTCTATGTCGTAGGGGCTAGGGATGAAGTCTGTGTGGACACGAGCACGACCACAGAAGGGGCCTGTGTAGGGAGGACTGGACTCCTCCAGCCTCATGCTGTCTCTCTGGCTGTAGCCACTGTCCAGGCTCTGGCGGTCCCCACCTGTTGTAATACACAACACCCATAGTCAGACAATCACTGGAAATCACTTGGCTTGGTTAGATATAGTTTATTTAACCTATCTTAACTTACACCCAGAGAGCTGGCGAGAGACGGGGCTGTGGACAGTGTCCTCGGAGCCATTGGAGCACACAGATGTCCTATTGCCTGCTGTCAGGCCTGGCATCCAGTCTGTGGTGGGAGACAGGGAGCCCTCATCACCACTCTCCCCCTGTATACATAAAGGATATTATTTAGGTGTTGAACAACAGACAGAGCCTTCAGGTCAAAATATGCCCTAACCATAGACATATATTCATTATACAAAAAAAAGTGTGTTGTGTGTATACATATTTTGTTTTTATCGCTTGGCCCTAACATGGGGCTATAGTACACCCACAGACAGCTATCTGGGGACCCCTCATTAGAAAAGTCACTTCAAAGTATACTGTGCTGTAGCGTAGCCTTGTCAGTGGTGCGAAAATGGCTCAAGTAAAAGTCACCCAGTAAAATACTACTTGAATAAAAGTCTAAAAGTATTTGGTTCTAAATATACTTAAGTATCAAAAGTAAAAGCATAAATCATTTCAAAATCCTTATATTTAGAAAAAGCAGACAGCACCATTTTCTTGTTCGGAAAGTGAGCCATGGGCACACTCCAACACTCAGATGTCATTTACAAAAGCATTCGTGTTTAGTGAGTCCGCCAGATCAGAGGCAGTAGGGATGACGACATGTTCTCTTTGTAAGTGTGTGAATTGAACAATTTTTCTGTCCGGCTAAGCATAAAAAAATGTATGAGTACTTTTGGGTGTCAGGGAAAATGTATGGAGTAAAAAGTACATTGTAATTGTTTTATTTATTTAACTAGGCAAGTCAGTTAAGAACACTTATTTACAATGACGGCCTACCCCAGCCAAACCCTAACAACACTGGGCCAATTGTGCGCCACCTTATGGGAGTCCCAATCACAGCCAGTTGTGATACAGCCTGGAATCGAATCAAGGTCTGTAGTGAAGCATCTAGCACTGAGATGTAGTGCCTTAGACTGCTGCGCAACTCGGAAACTGCCTTTTATTTCGGAGATACCCCCCAAAAACGACTTAAGTAAAAATACTTTAAAGTACTACTTAAGTACTTTACACCACTGAGCCTTGTATGGTAGAATGAGTTGTAGCTGTGAAAGCCTTTGTTTGGATGCTATTTGAAATGTGACCACTAGGGGGAGGCACTATCAACCTTTTGAAGATACTCATGTAAAGGTGTTCGGTATTTAGACACAGGTAACTGCCAAAATAATGGAAACACTTGAGTAAATGAGGGATACAATGTATATTGAAAGCAGGTGCTTCCACACAGGTGTGGTTCCTGAGTTAATTCAGCAATCAACATCCCATCACGCTTATGGTCATATATAAACATTCTGCGCAGGCCATTATTTTGTCTACCATGGCTATGCCCTCATAGGATGACAATGCCCCCATCCACAGATAACAAGTGGTCACTGAATGGTTTGATGAGCATGAAAACTATATGCCATGGCCGTCTCAGTCACCAGATCTCAACCCAATTGAACACTTATGGGAGATTCTGTAGCGGTGCCGGAGACAGCGTTTTCCACCACCATCAACAAAACAGAAAATTAT
Organism: Salmo trutta; assembly: GCF_901001165.1. Classification (NCBI taxonomy): domain Eukaryota; kingdom Metazoa; phylum Chordata; class Actinopteri; order Salmoniformes; family Salmonidae; genus Salmo; species Salmo trutta. The sequence goes on along the minus strand of NC_042969.1, from coordinate 3,584,688 downwards.
GGAATTTATTGCGGAAGAATGGTGTCGCATGCCTCCAATAGAGTTCCAGACACTCGTAGAATATATGGCAAGGTGCATTGAAGCTGTTCTGGTGGCTCATGGTGGCCTAATGCCCTACTAAGAGACTTTATGTTTATGTTGCTTTTATTTGAGTTGTCATATGATATACAGGTAATAAAGTGTCTGTCATTTTGAGGGTTAAACTAAATATCTATTCCCCCCAAAAATATTTCACATATTTGAATCTATATTTGATTTTTGGAATATAAATTATGTTTACAATATAAACTCAGCAAAAAAAGAAACGTCCTCTCACTGTCAACTGCGTTTATTTTTAGCAAACTTAACAAATGTGTAAATATTTGTATGAACAGAACAAGATTCAACAACTGAGACATAAACTGAACAAATTCCACAGACGTGTGACTAACAGACATGGAATAATGTGTCCCTGAACAAAGGGGGGGTCAAAATGCCAGTTCTTGCTGTGAGATGTTACCCCACTCTTCCACCAAGGCAAGTTCCTGGACATTTCTGGGGGGAATGGCCCTAGCCCTCACCCTCCGATCCAACAGGTCCCAGGCATGCTCAATGGGATTGAGATCCGGGCTCTTCGCTGGCCATGGCAGAACACTGACATTCCTGTCTTGCAGGAAATCACGCACAGAACGAGCAGTATGGCTGATGGCATTGTCATGCTGGAGTGTCATGTCAAGATGAGCCTGAAGGAAGGGGACCACATGAGGGAGGAGGATGTCTTCCCTGTAACGCACAGCGTTGAGATTGCCTGCAATGACAACAAGCTCAGTCTGTTGATGCTGTGACATACCGCCCCAGACCACGACGGACCCTCCATCTCCAAATCGATCCCGCTCCAGAGTTCAGGACTCGGTGTAACACTCATTCCTTCGACGATAAACGCGAATCCGACCATCACCCCTGGTGAGACAACTGTGACTCGTCAGTGAAGAGCACTTTTTGCCAGTCCTGTCTGGTCTAGCGACGGTGATAGGCGACGTTGTTGCCGGTGATTTCTGGTGAAGACCTGCCTTACAACAGGCCTACAAGCCCTCAGTCCAGCCTCTCTCAGCCTATTGCGGACAGTCTGAGCACTGATGGAGGGATTTTGCGTTCCTGGTGTAACTCGGGCAGTTGTTGTTGCCATCCTGTACCTGTCCAGCAGGTGTGATGTTCAGATGTACCAATCCTGTGCAGGTGCTGTTACATGTGATCTGCCACTGCGAGGACGATCAGCTGTCCATCCTGTATCCCTGTAGCGCTGTCTTAGGCGTCTCACAGTACAGACATTGCAATTTATTGCCCTGGCCACATCTGCAGTCCTCATGCTTCCTTGCAGCATGCCTAAGGCACGTTCACGCAGATGAGCAGAGACCCTGGGCATCTTTCTTTTGGTGTTTTTCAGTCAGTAGAAAGGCCTCTTTTAGTGTCCTAAGTTTTTATAACTGTGACCTTAATTGCCTACCGTCTGTAAGATGTTAGTGTCTTAACGACCGTTCCACAGGTGCATGTTCATTAATTGTTCATGGTTCATTGAACAAGCATTGGAAACAGTGTTTAAACTCTTTACAATGAAGATCTGGGAAGTTATTTGGATTTTTACAAATTATCTTTGAAAGACAGGGTCCTGAAAAAGGGCTGTTTCTTTTTTTGCTGAGTTTAATTGCCATTTTATTAGACAACCTGTCAGTTATGATGATTTATTGGTAAGGAGACAGACATCACGTTGTAAGCTTTGGAACCATCTTTGTTAAGACCAAACCATATAGCATTACGGGCACTGTAGTATATCACGCTACACTTACCCCCTCCTCTGCCAGGGCCTTCTGTACCGTCTTGGAGGTTTTGCGGGTCATGGTGCGTGAGATGACGTTACGCCACGACTTCTTCCCCTGCTTACTGCCACTCTTCACTGCATCCTCCACAGGCATATCCTCTGGCACCTAAAAGGTTCATTTTCGTTACCATTTCAACATTTACTTAAGTCAGTCTTTGCAAGATGTGGGTGTTGTGTGCTGTTTTTATCTATGTGGATCACAAATGAAGTGCACAGGGTCACCTAACTAGGGCTGTGGCGGTCATTAAATTATGTCAGCTGGGGATTGTCAAGAAAATAGCTGCCGGTCTCACGGTAATTCACCGGTAATTAACATAAACAGGTTTAGCATCTCCTGTATTTCATGCATAGCCTACAAACCACTGATGCAGACCTTTGGAACATCTAGCATACATTTTAAAAGTCTAATAAATCCTATTAAAATAGCCTACACCATCACAACAAATCCATTCATTATTTCAGACAAGTCTAAAGAAACATGACATGTAGAAAATGTAGTCTATTTCAGAAAAACAGATTAGCATACTCTGAGATGCCCTTTTATAAAGGCCCTTTTCTGGCTGTACCATATTGTGAGCTACACTAGTTCATTTAGAAGACAAGATTTGCTTAGAATTCCGTGGCATTATTTTATATTTTATTGTATAAAGAATAGAATTGAATACATTCTAATGCTGCATGATGCTACTCTAATGGTGATTTGAAAAAAGTTGCATGCAAAGCTCTGCTTTGTTTCTTGAGAAGGCTACACACACTTCATCAGTCTCTCATTCACAATTTGACAAGCACTTGATAATATTCTCACCAGGCCTCGAATTTCCTGGCGGCATCCCCCTTGTGTGGCCGTAATGCCCCCTAAAAAAATCCATGCCTTTTGCGGCCAAAGTGGCTGTTGTGCTCTTGGACTGAATATAATAATTATAATTCCCTTCGCTCAGCTGCCAATCGTTGTGCTCCAAAGCACCTCTCTCACATGGCTCTCTCAGATATCTCAATTCTTATTATAAACTGGATGGTTTGAGCCCTGAATGCTTATTGGCTGACAGCCGTGGTATATCAGACCACATACCACGGGCATGACAAAACATGTATTTTTATTGTTCTAATTACATCGGTAACCAGTTTATAATAGCAGTTGCATCGTGCCTAAGAACAGCCCTTAGCCGTGGTATTAAGCCATATACCACAACCCCTCGTGCCTTATTTGTTAATTAGCCAATGCCCATTACATGATCTGGTCCTTCTCACAGGCATCTCAGCTCCGAAGTAGGCTATAAGTGCAGACAGACACATCTGGGACGCAACTGTGCGTGTCCTTCTTATCGAATTTCGAGGCGCATATTGAAAATGTGAGATGAACTGTCCACATTTACTTTTTGTCAGCCAACAAGATGAGTAGACCTAACGAACAGCAAAAGCACTAGCCTATGTCAATCTGCTATCCCCCATAGTACAAAATGTACCTATTCTATTGGTCACCTTGTCCCTCTGTGCAAGAAATAAATATTCCAAACATACTCTGGGACAGTTGTGGGATGCGATTGATCCCAAAGTAATACAACCACTCTCTTAAACTATTAGGCTATTTCTTCACATTATAAGCGCAGCAATGTGCACACGGCAGTAGGCTATAAGCGCGTATGTTCCAAAATGCAATCAATTACCTGGAAAACACTGTTCTCAAAAGTGACCGCAAATGCAAGTAATGCTTTATTATAAAGGTGCATTTTTATGGTGAAAAATGGACTTCCCCAAACTTGAAACTCACGTGCGGCCTATCTATGCCAGTTAGGCTCTACACCGGTAGGCTCTGCTTAATTATTATATATTTTTTTCTCCCCAATTTCAATCTTGTCTCATTGCTGCAACTCCCCAACATGCTCGGGAGAGGCAAAGGTCGAGTCATGCGTCCTCCTAAACATGACCAGCCAAACCGCGCTTCTTAACACCCGCCCACTTAACCCGGAAGCCAGCTGCACCAATGTGTCGGAGGAAATGCCACCAAACTGACGACCGAAGTCATCCTGCCGGCGCCATTCCCACCACAAGGAGTCGATAGAGCGCGATGAGCCAAGTAAAGCCCCCCCGGCCAAACCCTCCCATAACCTGGACGATGCTGAGCCAATTGTGCGCCACCCTATAGGACTCCCGGTCACGGCCGGTTGTGACACAGCCTGGGGTCGAACCCGGGTCTGTAGTGACGCCTCAAGCACAGTGCCTTAGACTGCTGCGCCACTCTGGAGGCCCCAGCATCTACTTATTTTAAGAAGTTATTTGGTCACTTTAGTTGTGATACAAACCTTATCCAGACATATAGGACTATGGGCTAAGCTACATGAGGTGGGCGACTATGATTTGAAAAAGTTGCCAAATAAAAAGTAATGCACTGTTTCTTGCCTTACTGAACAAGCTGGGCATCATTCATAAGTGATAGGTTAATATTGTCATCCATCAGACTATTATTAATTTAATCTTGTCTTTACATTTACTAAATAATATATTTGTGAAATTAGTTTGATTTAGAATGAACCATTATCATACACCGGTCACGCAACAGGGGCAGGGGGGAAAAAAAAGACATAAAATATTAACTTAAAAAGCGAATGTAGGACTCTTTTCCCATGGTTCATTTTCATGCCACCCAGGTAGGCTATACTCCTGTTGTAAAAGATAAGCAATATGCTTAATATTAGGAAACGTGAGAAAAAAATATAGCCTATATAAATGTTGCGCAACATGAGTTCATGGGCTCTCATTAAGTGTTTGATTTGATTTTCGATTACATTTGCATTGACGTCAGAGTGATTACAGGGACAATAGAGTGCCGAGTACGAGGCAGTTAGCAAGTTTGGTAGGCTACTTATGACCATCAGCAGCAGAGCTTGGAGAAGCCTAGTTACCATGACTAAACGGTCACGTGGAATTTGACTGTGATCATGACTCATGACCACTGGTGTGGCGGTAATACGGTCACCATAACAGCCCTACGCCTAACCTAACTGATTTCATACACAAACATGTTAAGTGATCAATGTAACTTGTGTGATGATGTGCTCTAGAGTGGTTCATAGCGCACGCTTCACACACACAAACAGATTGTGGCGTGTGACGTGAATCAGTGATTGGGATCCTGTGTCGGGGAGAGGGCTTCCAGTGAAGCTTGGCTGTGATGACAGTTTGTGTGTGTCACCGGCAGAAGGCCCAGAGAGAGAGAGAAGAGCATGGCGCAGTGAGTCATACTAGCTCCTCCTCACAGGGCTACAGTGCTGTGTCAGAATGGCTGTATGGTGAACATGGAAGCCTACAACCCCATCTTCAGCACAACAGACCACATCACCACAAGGTGCTGTTAACACATACTGCAGATTTCTCACATACATACAGAGCAAAACTTGAAAATAAATGCAGAAACACCTACAAAATCATTAGAACATTGCTTAGGAAGATATCTCATTATTTAATCATTTCTGGAGGTGGATTAGTTGTAGTGAATGGGATCTGGCTGAGAAGCAGCAGACTGTCTGGAAGACAGCGGTTCTCTGCTTGAATAGCTTTTTACAGAGGACATCCTGCTCTGGTATTTCTGTCCTTCTGTCTCTCAATGTGGTTTGATTTAGACGCAGCTCTAAACTTCATCCTCTGAACTTCCTCTCATTGTTGAAAACCTCTTCTAAACTTCTACCTCTAACTTCCAGCCATACTGTTTTTAAAATACAGTAGGATAAATAAATGCTATCCATTCAAGTTTGATTATATTGTCATCAACGCGAAACCGAGGAAGTACAGAACTCGGCTATTGTTGGTATCAGTTGTTGACAGTTCTTTGTTTTTAGCAATTTTTGGGAAGCATGAACTGCAAACTTCCTTTATCGTTAAACACTGATGTCAGTTTTCCCTTTGTGGTCAGTAGACAATTTAGTGTGAATGTGGGTATGGTTGAAACTCAGTTGTTGAATGAACGTTGACCAGTATGTCCTTCGTCGAGGAACAAGTACTTTTAGAATTTCAGTAAACTAAGAAATTGAATTTGAAACCATCCCTGTATTTATTTAATCCATTTTTTGCTATTAAACTGTAACTTGATTGGATTATGTGAATACATATGGCTGCCAATGGAAGACAGGAGAGGCTTTTGTTTTTAATAGAGGTAGTTCGGTGAACCATGCTCATGTGAAGAGTAACCTTCCCTAAGGCCTGAAGAATTGCTTTAGCTTCCCAAGCTAATGCCTAGGCTTTAGCTCAGAAGGCTAACACGGCATACTGGAGACCCGGGTTCAAAGCCAGTCAGTCTCACTGTAAACTTACTGTGTAGTCCAAGTTGAGCTCCTTGTCCAACACTACTGGGGACTTGGGCTTCATGAAGTCCTTGAAGCTGCTGGACCTCTGCAAGGTGAGCTGTGGAGACAGAGGGAGGACAGACGATGTATGTAGGGGAGACCTAGAGAAATGCACATTTGAGTCATAAAAAAATATAACCTCGACATTCAAGTCATGTGGTCTTAAAAACGTACAACATTTCATCAAAGATATTTTGGCACCCAGAGAGTTCTTCTAGTAAAATACGCAGACAGTTGTAATAGAGACAATGAGCCAGGAGGAGATAGAACCTTGGCATGATATCTAAAATAGGGTAGAGAACACATGGTAGCGTTTATCATTTTGGCAACTTTTTTTTTTAGTTTCTTCTTCCTCAAATCTATCAGATACAGCTGAGAAGAGCCAAAATGCCACTGTGGCCAATCTTTGGGGGTTTAGGCCTGGTTATGGTTCAGGCCTCCTGTTGAGCACTTACAGTAATGACAAACTCTGAATCATCAAGTTTATTCAAATGAGAACTTAACAAAACCGATTCATAAAATAAGAGGAAGCGCCTACATTCAACTAAATGTACCTGATAAACATTTCTCAGAACATTAGAAACAGCTGTGTGCAGAGTTTATTGTTTGTGTTGTTGGTTAAAATCACTCCTGAGATAGTACTTTTCACACTGATGGTTCACAATACGTGGTATCACGTCCTTATCAGTAGAGATTCACAGAATAAATCTATATCAGACAGGCTTAGTCATAACGCTAGCTCGGCAGGTCGTCATGGGATATTTAGTCATATATATTATGGGATATGTATCCTTACAGTATATCCTGACCAATATCTGACTACAGGTCAAAAGGACACTGCTGCTCCCATAGCTGCCTGCACAGATGGTGACTGTATTAAAAAGTGAATTTTGTACCTTTCCTGGATCACAAATCAATACAGTGGGCTGATCCCAACCAGGTTATACCAGCATGCAGCATGAGACACGGCTTACACAGATCTACAAGGCTTAGACGCAGTCAATAACATTATAGAATACTGTTCCCAAAATATGGCAAAGATAAAAGCTGAAGTCATGTCTGCTGTTTTATAGACTAGTATGCTTCTATTTGCTCTATGCCTCCATCTCTAGTCTCTCCAATGCATTTCAATAAACCCCTTAATTAGCCTTTACATCTGTTCTCATCTCTGATTATACACTTCAGTTATGAATCAAACATTTTCCCATCTGTGATTACACATATGATTGAGTCTCAATTTGATACTGTACTGAGAATCAATACAGAAATCGTTGATGCGGTCGAACAAGTTCCACTTGGAGTTCCCTATAGCGATAGGGCAGAGTTGGGTAAGTTGAGAATTATTTTTTTACATTCAGCATCTCTCCGTCAAGGGAATTATTGTATTCTTTCTAACAAAGCTATCTACATAAAATTTCAGGATGTTGTGTAATGCTGGAAATAAGAATTAATGTAAACATTACAGTTTTGGAAACATAACTTGTCCGAAAAAGGTGGTCTCTTGGTATAACTTATCCTGGGTATATGGGGCAAGTTGAGCCACGGGACAGGGTAAGTTAAGCCGCCTACAAATTTCTGTACTGAATGAAATATTACCACTACCTTTTTAAAACCATGTCTATATTTATTTTTCAAACACCATTCAACGCAATCACACCCCCTTTTTCTCTCCTATTTCGATCTTGTCTCATCGCTGCAAATCCCCAACGGGCTCAGGAGGCGAAGGTCGAGTCATGTGTCCTCCGAAATATGACCAGCCAAACCATGCTTCTTAACACCCGCCCACTTAAACCCGGAAGCCAGCCGCACCAATGTGTCGGAGGAAACACCATTCAAATGGACGACAGAGGTCAGCGTGCAGGCACCCGTCCTGCCACAAGGAGTCGCTAGAGCGCGATGAGCCATTTAAAGCCCCCCGGCCAAACCCTCCCCTAACCCGGACGACGCTGGGCCAATTGTGCGCCGCCCTATGGGACTCCCGATCACGGCCGGTTGTGATACAGCCCGAGATCGAATCCTGGTCTGTAGTGACGCCTCTAGCACTGCGAAGCAGTCGGGAGCCCCCATTTTGTCTTTTATTCATTTTAAGAATCTTTTAACACAGGCTTAACACCAAACAAACAATTACTACTTTTTAAAAACACTTTCAACATAGTCCAGGCCCTTTTTTTTACCTCATATCCCAGCAATAATGCCTTGCATTACGCCTGGGAAGAAAACACTTATTAGCCCTCTATATTAGCCCACAGAGCTACGGTACAAATATGGACTTTCATGCTAGCTTTAGGACCTCATATTGAAGCTTTTAGAGACCCCAACTGATGTATAGAAACATTTTAAAATATCTACTTTGCTTTAGAAACAAGCATCCTGAAACCTCTAACTGTTTTTTGGACCTAACTTGCTTACCCCTTTTTCATGTTTTGTTCTTCAGACTCCATGAAATTATTAAACATTTTGTGTATGGTTTCCTAGAAGCAAGGTCATCTCAACTTACCTCATTCTCCCCTAAGCAGCCATTACTTTCCAAGGCCTATGTTCCATGGCCTATGTTTCCAAGGCCTATGTTCTATGTTCATATCCACCTCTCCTTCTTGCCCCTATCTAAAAATCCACAGAATATGGGTACATGTTGGGCAACTGTCAGCATCCAATCGCTGCAGGTGTCTAGACAGCCTTGGTGGCAATAGTGGTCTATGTTGTCTCTTCCTGGTGCCACTGAATTAGAGGGAACAACTTCTCAGAGAAGATAAAGTTTGTGTAGTTTATTATGATAGGCATTAGTATCATCCAATATCCATTGGGTGATCTTGCTGAGAAGCAAATCATTTGCCTTGTCTAGCATCAAAACCCACTGCAGTCCACTTTTCAGATACAGTATATCTGCAGTCTTTGCATTCAGTTTGACCTTTCATCTATTTCTCAACTATTGCGTGTCATGGTGATGCAGTGAGGTGATGAGATGTGTAATGATGAAACTTGGATAGAAGCGTAGAATATGCATGCAGATGGAAAACAAGGGCACTAGTGTTAAACATAGGAGAATAGCCGTTACCCAACCAAGCCAGTAGAGCTTTAGAGCGAGAAGCCACAAAATGACTAAGTATGACTCAAACTGAACTTAGCTGCTACGTCCATGGCCAAAATAGCAATGAATCATACAGCAATATTAGAGGAACTAAGGTTTAGTGCCATGAGAAGCAATACTTTGTCTTTTTAACCCTGACAACCAAGGCTTCCATCTATTTCAGTTCCAAGTTTCAGAAGATTTTTTTCAGGTCACCACAAAGGTTTCTTCTTCTAAGCCTGTGTAGCAAAACCTGTCAGTGTTTGCTGCACATACAGACAATAGGCTAATGTGCCTCTCACCATCATCAGTGTTTGAGTTAGTACAAGGGGATGAGCCAGAGAAAGTAGCACTCTAAATTACTGTCCATCATGTGTTCATTCATCAATAAGATGAACACGTTGTGTTGCTCTCTTGTTTTAGCAACAACATTTTTTTCACTTGATCACTGCTCATTTTGAAGAAAAAAATTGCGGTCCAAAGCCCTTTTTGCAGTGTTCAGACAGCGCTTCTCCTCTTGTCATTGCACTTTGTTTCATCATTACTCACAGACACAATCCTCCCATCCAAACACAGACAGCCCACACCTCCTCACCTTCTTCTTCTGCACCTTCTCCTGCACCTGCTCCTTCTCTGAGGCGTTGGAAGGTTTTCGCCGTAACATTGTTCCTCTATGGTTCCTGCTGCTATTATTTTTGGTCAAACAGTGGAGAGACGGGCACCAACGCAGACTTCAGCAGCTCCTGTCACTCCGATGTCACTTCTAGAGAACTCTGACAAAACAGTAGAGACAAAAAGAGTGACTTCCTGTTTGACAGAGTAGAGCACAGAGACTGAGGGGAAGACACGTGACCACACAGGAAGTGGAGAAGCAAACTTCTGTAGGCGCTTTGGTTTGGGTTTGACAGAGAAACTCAACATTGCTTGTATTTTTTTCTTCTTCATTATTTTAATAACCGTGCGTGCCAGGCTTTTTGGACATACATTGCTGGTGAAAGTGACGATTCATCTCTTAAGTTCACAAAAGGAATGGTTGATATCAGTGGATGCTGGTGAGAGGAGCTATAGGAGGATGGGCTCATTGTAATGGCTGGAATGGAATAAATGGAACAGAGTCAAACATCTGGTTCGACACCGTTTGAAACCGTTCCATTTATGCCATTCCAGCCATTACGATGAGCCTGTCCACTTATAGCTCCTCCCACCAGCCTCCACTGGTTGATATAGTCAGAAAGAGTAATGGTTCTAATCCAATTAGTCTAAAATAGGGGATAGCTAACATAAAATAGGGGTTAAGCCATGGAACAAGAGCAGCCAGCAGTTAAAGATGACCATTTTCTTTGTCGGTAGACCTACTCTGTCTGGGGTGGAACGGTAGGCCTAACTTTCGAAAGTACCGTGCTCAGATTCCTAATGAAGTCTCATATTTAATTATTTGCAAACAGGGACAGTTTCGTATCAAACAACACACACTGATTTGGCATTGGAGAAATATGATAAGATGAACACAGAGGGTTACGCAACCCTGCTGCCCTATATACATAGACTTGGACTCACTGGCCACTTTAATGGCCAGAAGTGGCGGGTATCCTAGTGGTTAGAGCATTGGGCCAGTAACCAGAAGGTTGGTGGATCGAATCCCCGAACCGACAAGGTAAAAATCTGTTGTTCTGCCCCTGAACAAGGCAGTTAACCCACTGTTCGTAGGCCGTCATTGAAAATAAGAATTTCTTCTTAACTGACTTGCCTAGTTAAATATAAATTTATGGAACACTAGTCACTTTTAATAATGTTTACATACTGATTTACTCATCTCATATTTATATACTGTATCCTATTCTACTATATTTCAGTTAATGCCACTCCAACATTGCTCAATCTAATATTTATATATTTCTTAATTCCATTCTTTTACTTTTACATGTGTGAATTATTGTGAATTGTTTTTAGATACTACTGCACTGTTAGATACTACTGCACTGTTGAATCTAGGAACACAAGCGTTTTGCTACACCCACAATAACATCTGCTAAATATGTGTATGTGACCAATAACATTTGATTTGATAGAGCTATCTGTGTCCATTCTTAGCCTGTAATTTCTGTAATTTGTGTGGTATTAATTGTATGAAAGGTTTATAAAAGGCAATTTTTCTCGAACTTGTAATTCCGATGATAGATTAATGTAATCATTTTACTATAAAGGAGAGAGAGATTCTTGCATCGCTTTTACTATAAAAGAGATTGTTCTATCCCTACTCTTGTCCACGGTGGTCTGTGAACCCACAACCTTCTGACCCGCAGCCTTGTGCAACATTTCTGCAATGCCATGTAGCCTACTACACAGGTCCAGGAACAGTTTCTAAAACTGACTCTGGTCTGTCCAAGAATTAAGGGTAAACGGTAGACACGTTCTCTGCTATACATTTTGTTTTAATTATTGTTTTGCGTATAGGGGAGGGTCATTTCTTTATTTTCAAGCATTCAGGGTGGGTTTAGGTAAAATATATTTTACCTGAAGGTAGGGCCATTCATTTTCATTTCATACAAGTCTGATTTTCTCCATGTATCCCTTATTATAAAAAAAGTGTGTAGTAATTTAACCATTTATTTTCTGAAAATTATTTCTCACGAATATAAAAGATCCTTATGTTTCCAAAATGTTTCCGCAAGTGATGCGTTTTAACGTTCAGAACAAGCATCGGGGCTCTTAACAAAACTCCCCAGAATACACTCAAAAGGCACTAACGGCAGTTAGTGTCTATGACTGGGTTAAACAAGTTCATGCCTCCCTCATTCTGTCTATATTTACCTCTTGCAAAACAAGAAAGAAGGCAGATCCACCAGAGTGCAAGAAATGAATCATATTTTGCATGTAAAAGGAGTAGAGGAGGTTTTCTTCCTCTTAACCATAACATACAGTAGGGGCCTACTGAAATACAGTACTGGGCGGGAGTAAAACCCCACCCTGGCTTGAAAGCTGCCATCCCTTTCGGCATTCACTCCTCCACATCCTATCTGCTATGAGTGCTCATCCTTAGAGTTTTCAAAGTGCTGTTCACTTGTTGTTGGGCACTGTTACTAGTCATGCCAGTCATACGAAATACCGGCCAGAAGAAGATGAGTTCCACCTTTTATAGTGATTTCTGTCTGATAAAGGTGCTACTTGAGGTTGTTTATGATTGAGATGCTAGTTGAGGATTCGAGCACTGAGCCAGCTTTACAAAAATACCCGAAGTATTTCTATCAGAGCAGACCTGAACCCTGGAAGTGAAAGCCAACAAGAGATGACACATTTAGAAACTGAAGCTGCTGGGCAGGTGTAAATCCCTGTCACAGGAGAAACACACAGCCTGCCCGACCAGAAACGCATCCATGTTGATCCTTGATAAGGTACACAGAGTGGTCTGTCAAATCACGCGTTTCCCTGTGGATTCTATTTCTAGTATTTTCTTTATCGTCCGTCGGTTGATTTCCTTGGTTGTTATTGGCTCAAGGTAGAAGTTGTCCTTGATTTAGGACCAGATTACCCTGCCCCCTCAATCCTAACTTTAACCATTAAGGGGATAGAACATATTGATCCCTGCCTCAGTGGTTAGGGATATCTCCCTGACCCTGCAACTCAAGGGCAACTTTTACTTTGAGCCAATAACAACCGATAAAAACAACTAATGGATGATAAAAAAAATACTAGAAATCGAATCCACAGGAAAATGCGTATACATTTTACCTTTGCATGTTGGACAAAACAAGCATTAGTAGGCCTATGCGGAGATAGACATAAAAGGAAGTAGATATGTGTTAAATGTAGCCTATTATTTTGGAGGGTTGTCAAACGACATGACTAGAGGATGCCCTAGTTTAGTTTCCGAAGGTTGGCAACAAGTTTGAGGTTTTTGTGTGTTTGTACAAACTTTTGAGGGACAAAAGCATAAATAAACAATGTTCAGCATAAGACATACTGGTTTCATTGAAAGAATAAACAGTAGCAATCCAAGAGGATCAACAGTATACACTTCATTTAGGGACAATGTGAAAGTTAAGATATAGTACATTTACTAAAACTGTGTTCAGGTCTTAGGGAAATATTTTCCTTACATAGAGACAATGAGCTCATATTTTCAACATCAATTAGTAATTGCATTGGTCCTCTTTTTCCAGTGGCCATAGCCACAGACCCAACCATTTCAAACACACAGACAGTGTCATCTAACCAACAACAATGGAAATATAGCACAGCCAAGCCATCTTTCTCTTCTTATGAAAACTTGTTTTCCTATGCGGGAGGGATGCAAGTCGAAAAAAAAGCGTGCAGCAGGGCGGACGTCTTCGTAAAAGCCACATTCACACCTTCTTGCAGCTCTTGACAGGTCTGTTGCTAAGCAACAGCCCCATCTCGCTGGCACTCGTTCTTCACATGTGGTAAAGCTAGACGAACCTCAAGAGCTGTTGGTTGGATGGGGGTGAGACTCATATCAGGCAGTGACAATGGCTGCTTTTAGAGACACTGATTAACACAGCATGTGATGATGACCCCAATTATCTGTCCCTCACAAAGTGCTAACAGGCACAGATTTCAATACAACATTCACTCTGTCATCATGGCCATCTTGTAATGTAGTGTTTTATATTGAGTTTGTTTGGTTAAACTTTTACTTCAGGGACAAAGTACAGCATGCTTGATATACATTTAAATCATTCTACACAGAAAGTAAGTAGTGAACTACAGGTCAGTTAACAAAATGGTACTCAAACTTTCAAATAATCCTCTTTTAATAAATTACAAATCAATTTACATTGTCTACAGCCAAGACCCCCTTTTGGGATGCAAATAAAAAAACTGATTCGAAACACAGAGAGGTTGGACACATCAAAAAATGACAAAACAAACCAGCTGAACATATTCACCAAATAATGAAATAAACAAATTGAAATAAACTTAAAGGTACTAATCAAAACATTCATTGAAATCAAACATTGAATGACAACAATACATTTACTATGCACAGGCACTGCATAGGCTGACAGCTAAGATAATAATACTAGCCATAAAAGATGGAGTGCGATGAGATGAAGGGAGAGAAGGACTGAGAGATGGTGGGAGAAGTGGAGCGAGGGATGGAGGCTCCTCAGAGGAGGTTGTGGAGGAGGGCGGTGGCCAAGGCGGTGAGGGTCAGGCTGAGGGGGGAGACGGCAGCAGAAGCAGTGGCACTCTGGAAAGGCACTGTGTGCTTCAGCATCCACTTCTTCTCCTCTGTCAGGCCCTGCCTGTCCAGCTCAGCCCCCATTAGCTTACGTATGGTCAGGTAGTAATTATCCAGCCACTGTAGCTGAAGGGGAGAACAATGGAGACAGGGTCAGTGGGGCACAGACGCAAATGAGCAGCAACCCAGTGCCACGCACCACCGTAAGCTGGCACGGACACACATACATGCACACACACATGCCACATGCACGAGTGGAGGCTCCTCAGAGGAGGAAGGGGAGGACCATCCTTCTCAGTGAATTTTTAAAAATACTGAAACATTAAAAAAGTTAGCCTTTTTAGATAAAACTATACTAAATATATTCAAGTCACCAAATAATGAATTTAAACACACTGTTTTGTAATGAAGGTCTACAGGTTAACAGTACTCTGTAGGGTAGCACCATGGTGTAACCGGAGGACAGCTCGATTCCGTCATCCTCTGGGTGCATTGACTTCAATACAAAACCTAGGAGGCTCATGGCTCTCGCCCCCCTCCATAGACTTACACAGTAATTATGGCAACTTTCAGAGGACGTCCTCCAACCTATCAGAGCTCTTGCAGCATGAACTGACATGTCGTCCACCCAATCAAAGGATCAGAGAATGAATCTAGTAGTGAAAGCAAAAAGCTACAGCTAGCTAGCACTGCAGTGCATAACATCTGGAGAGTAGTTGACTCAGGGAGAGAAAGACAATAGAGGAACAATTTTGAACCATTCAATTCTTTAAAAATAAAGGAGAAGCAAAAGAGATATTTAATTGTATTTTTGTTTTACTTTCACTTAGCTAACGAATGCAACTAGCTAGTTTATCCTACTCAAACGCCCGGCTCAAACAAAGAGGGATGCTATTTAACTTGCTGGCTATGGTTATCCAATACTGGAACTCTTCCAAGTCAAGCTAAGCTTTTGGTTTTATAACAGTGTTGCCAGAGCGCATAGATGCAAGAAGGAATTCTACAATGAGCAAAATGTTCATGCTGTTTCTACAGTATGTGGCTCCTATGAAAGTGAACTGTGTTTGCGTGTGATCAGGGGTGTATTCATTCCACCGATTCTGTTGAAAATTGTTTCTTGAACGGAAGCAAATGGAAAGAAATGGGGATAAACATACCTGAATTTGTCCAATAGAAATTCTCATTTAGAACTGCTGGACTAATGATTACACCCTAGATCAGCTAGATGCAGGCAAGAGTGTACAAGGCAGTATTAAATGTGTCACTGTCTGTCACCTCGATTACTCCAATTTTTCTCTCGACCAGTGCACCTACGTTGTAAACTTTTTAGGTTGTAGCAACCTCATGATGGCTACAGGGAAAAGGAGAGTATCAGGTAGTAGCCTAAACCTATTGATGTTACATTGAGCTGGGTGAATGGAATATGAATGACAGTCATCCAATATGCTGTAATAGAAATACGGCCATGCTCATAATAAAATAATCGTTCTCCCTCATCTTAAACGTCACCGACAGCCACTGACATGCATGCACATATACACACACAATGAATGTATATGTATATATATTTTTATCTTGCTTTGTTTGCTCTTTTCCATGTCTATCCCTGATAAGTTACCCAGGAAAGGGCTGAAAATAGCCCGTATTAGTATATGTAGCCTTAGAAATAAGGTTAGTGAAATCATTAACTTGCTAACATAAGATAAAATTCATATATTAGTCATTTCTAGGATTCACTAGATAATTCATTTGATGACAGAGCAGTAGCAATACAAGGATATAACATCTATAGAAGAGACAGGAATGCTTATGCGTGAGGTGTTGCTGTATACAGTGCCAGTCAAAAGCTTGGACACACCTACTCATTCAAGGGTTTTTCTTTATTTTTACTATTTTCTACATTGTATAATAATAGTGAAGACATCAAAACTATGAAATAACACATATGGAATCATGTAGTAACCAAAAAAAGTGTTAAACAAATCAAAATATATTTTATATTTGAGATTCTTCAAAGTAGCCACCCTTTGTCTTGATGACAGCTTTGCACACTCTTGGCATTATCTCAGCCAGCTTCATGAGTGTCACTGGTGTGCCCTCTCTGGTTTCTAGGTCACCAGGCTGCTCGTTATGGCGCACACCTGTCACCATCGTTACGCACACCTGCGCGTGATCAGACTCACCTGGACTCCATCACCTCCTTGATTACCTTCCCTATATACGTCACTCCCTTTGGTTCTTTCCCCAGGTGTTATTGTTTCTGTGTTATGTCTGTGCGTTGTTCATGTTACTTATGTTATGTTTATTTATTAAAACACTCACTCCCTGAACTTGCTTCCCGACTCTCAGCGCACATCGTTACAATGAGGTAGTCACCTGGAATGCATTTCAATTAACAGGTGTGCCTTGTTAAAAGTTAATTTGTGAAATTTATTTCCTTCTTAATGCGTTTGAGCCAGTCAGTTGTGTTGTGACAAGTTAGGGGTAATAGCCCTATTTGGTAAATGACCAAGTCTATATTATGCTCAAATAAGCAAAGAGAAACAACAGTCCATCATTACTTTAAGAGATGAAGTTCAGTCAATTCAGAGACATATCCCTGTAACTTATTCAACTTTATTTAACTAGGCAAGTCAGTTAAGAACAAATTATTATTTTACAATGGCTGCCTACCCCAGCCAAACAACTCTGGGCCAATTGTGCGCCGCCCTATGGGACTCCCGATCACGGCTGGTTTTATTATAGCCCGGGATCTAACCAGGGTCTGTAGTGACGCCTCTAGCACTGAGATGCAGTGCCTTAGACCGCTGCACCACTCGGGAGCCCTAAATGCTTAGAGAAGATTTTATGTCAAGTGTTATTGAAGTGTTGAGGTTGCAGGTTCACCTGGCACATCTAAAGTATTTTCTTTTGGGGTGTTGCTATAGGCCACCAAGTGCTAACAGTCAGTATCTAAATAATGTGTGAGATGCTTGATAATGTAGTGTGATGTAAACATAGAGGTCTAATTTCTTGGGGACCTGAATATTGACTGGTTTTCATCAAGATGTCCACTGAAGAGGAAGCTTCTCACTGTAACCCGTGCCTGTAATCTGGTTCAGGTTATTAATCAACCTACCAGGAACAAGATCATCCACATGTATTGATCACATTTTTACTAATACTGTAAAACTTTGTTCTAAAGCTGTATACGTACCCATTGGATGCAGTGATCACAATAGCTAGCTAACATTAGGCTCTAACTAGCAAAGCAAACGGTTCTGGGATACGAATAATAACGTCATACACGTAATGTTAGCTAGGGAGCTAGCCAGCTAACGTTAGCTAGCTAGCTAAAAGTACACTTTAGCTTGAAATGAAACCACTTTCTGTCAAAATTAGAAATGAGTAATATCTGAAAATGTAGCTAGCTAGACTATTTTACCCGTATACAGCATCATGCATGATGGACGCGTTTCCCTGTCACGGATGCCATGCCACGGTTGCCCTTAGTTTGAAGATGTAATCCAGAGACAGTTGGAGAAAACATCTCTTTAGCTATCATACTCTAATTACACTGATTTCAAAACTCGATCCTCCAGAAAGTGGAGAGTAACACTTATGCAGCTCCACTACACGATACATTTAAAAAAAAGCCACGTTCGACATGATTACCAACACGGACTGACCAACTCAAATAGACAGAAGCCTTCTATATGGCAGACCAATCCGAACTCTCTCGGCATGTCCAGCACACTCATTATCTCAGCCAATCATGGCTAGTGGGAAGGTTGCTCGCTTTTTCTGTGGCTTAACCAGCAAGGCTCGTAATTAAAAAAACGTATTCGTATTTACAGGTGGCACACAAGTTTGTTATTAAGTCACTTGAAAGTTCACATGTTCTAGAAGGCATTTCTGCCAAAACACATTTAAAAAATAAAAATAAAACGTTCAAATGGCTCTCCTGTGAAGTCGTGAGTTGCAACATACGCCTAGTTTCCTGTAACGGGTCAAATATAGTGGCTATATCCAGGAAAGCCAAAGTTCCAAACGCTGGGCCTAAAATAGTTTTTGCTGTGCCTCTAATGTGGATGATGTTTAAAATATTTCTTGGTCTGATGTGATTAATGAGGAGCATCCAGACGCTGCACTTAATGAATTTATGAAATTGCTTCTTTCAATTATTGATGAACATGCACATGTTAAGAAACTGACTGATATAACTGTTAAGGCTCTATGGATTGATGAGGAATTGAAAAACTGTATGGCTGAAAGAGATGGGGCAAACTGAGAAATTATGTGACTAAACTCAACAAAAAGAAGATGAAACTGTATTATGAAGCCAATATCAATGATATAAAGAATGATGGAAAAAATACTTTGGCGTACAAATTCAACTCCATCTGTCATCGAATCAGATGGCTTATTCATCACAACACCATTTCATATTGGCAATAATTTGAATGATTACTTCATTGGCAAAGTGGGCAAACTTAGGCAGGAAATGACAACAACGAAGAGTGAGTCATCGTACTCATGTATAAAAAAATCAAATAATGAAAGAAAAGCATTGCAAGTTAGAATTTTGTAAAATGAATTCGGTAGAGGTGGAAAATATATTGTTATCGATCAATAATGACAAACCTCCTGGCATTGACAACTTAGATGGAAGGCTACTGAGGATGGTAGCTGACTCTATAGCCACTCCTATCTGTCATATATTTAATCTGAGGCTAAAGGAAAGTCTTTGTCCTCAGGCCCGGAGGGAAACCAAAGTTATTCCACTGGTAAAGCTGCCTTTACTGGTTCTAACAGCAGACCTACAGCTGTATCAGCTTGCTGCCTGCAACTTAGCAAACTGTTGTAAAAATTGTGTTTGACCAAATACAATGCTACCTCTCTGTAAACAAATGAACAACAGATTTTCAGCATGCTTATAGAGAAGGCCACTCAACGTGTACTGCAATGACACATGAAAAAGTGATGCTGATGTCACAAAGTGTTTCTACACCTGCATTGCCTGCTGTTTGGGGTTTTACGCTAGGTTTCTGTACAGCACTTTGTGACATCAGCTGATGTAAGAAGGGCTTTAGAAATACATTTGATTGATTGATTGACTGAAGATTGGTTGAAAGAAATTGATAGTAAGAAGATTGTGGGAGCTGTACTGTTCAATTTCAGTGCAGCCTTTGATATTATTACCTGTTGTTGAGAAAACGTGTGTTATGGCTTTTCAACCTCTGCCATATTGTGGATTCAGAGATATCTATCTTAAAGTAACAGAGGGTTTTCTTTAATGGAAACTTCTCTAATGTCAAACATGTAAAGTGTGATGTACCACAGGGCAGCTCTCTAGGCCTTCTACTTTTTCTATTTTTACCAATGACCTGCCACTAGCATTAGACAAAGTATGTGTGTCCATGTATGCTGATGATTCAACCAAATACACATCAGCAACCACAGTTAATGAAGTTGCAGACTGTTTTGGAATGGGTGGCCAGTAATAAACTAGTCCTGAACATCTATAAAACTAAGAGCATTTCATTTGGTACAAATCATTCCCTAAGTTCTAGACCTCAAATTAATCTGGTAATGAATGGTGTGGCTGGTGAACAAGTTGAGGAGACTAAATTGCTTGGTGTTAGCTTAGATTGTAAACTGCCATGGTCGTAAAGATGGGGAGAGGTCTGTCTGTAATAAAGAGATACTGTGCTTTTTGACACCACACTCCACAAAAGAAGTCATGCAGGCTCTAGTTTATCTTATCTTGATTATTGCACAGTCATATGGTCAATTGCTGCAAAGAAAGAACTAGTTAAGCTGCAACTGGTCCAGAACAGAGTGGCACGTCTTGCTCTTCATTGTAATCAGAGGGATAATATTAATACTATGCATGCCAGTCTCTCTTGTCTAAGAGTTGAGGAAAGACTGACTGTGTCACTTTTTGTTTTTATAATAAACATTGATGTGTTCGAAATTCCAAATTCTTTGCATAGTCAACTTACACACAGCTCTGACACACACACTTACCCCACCAGACATTCCACCAGGGGTCTTTTCACAGTCCCCATGTCCAGAAAAAATTAAAGGAAACATACAGTATTATACAGAGCCACGAGTGCATGGAACTCCCTTCCATCTCATATAGCGCAAGTGAACAGCAAACCTGGTTTCAAAAACAAATAAAGCAACACCTCATGGCACAACGCCTCTCCCCCATGTGACCTACTTGTGTGTATGTATTGACATGTATGTGTAACTGACAGATGCACACACACACTACATTTTAATGTTTTTAAATGTATGTAAATTGTAAAGTATTTTGTCTGTAATGTCTTTCTTGTTATACGTCTGCCCCAGTAAGGCTAGCTGTCCCCATTGGCGTCGGCTAATGGGGATCCTAATAAATCAAATCAAAACACTAGCAGTAATAAAATACAGTACCAGTCAAAAGTTTGGACATACCTACTCACTCAAGGGTTTTTCTTTATTTTTACTATTTTCTACATTGTAGAATAATAGTGAAGACATCAAAACTATGACATAAAACATATGGAATCATGTAGTAAGTAGTAACCAAAAAGTGTTAAAAAAAATCAAAATATATTTTATATTTTAGTTTCTTCAAAGTAGTCACCCTTTGCCTTGATGGCCTGTTTGGCCCTGTCCGTGGTTTTCATCGGATGGGGCCACAGTGTCTCCTGACCCCTCCTGTCTCAGCCTCCAGTATTTATGCTGCAGTAGTTTATGTGTCGGGGGGCTAGGGTCAGTCTGTTACATCTGGAGTATTTCTCTTGTCTTATCCGGTGTCCTGTGTGAATTTAAATATGCTCTCTCTAATTCTCTCTTTCTCTCTTTCTTTCTTTCTCTCTCTCGGAGGACCTGAGCCCTAGGACCATGCCTCAGGACTACCTGGCATGATGACTCCTTGCTGTCCCCAGTCCACCTGGCCGTGCTGCTGCTCCAGTTTCAACTGTTCTGCCTGCAGCTATGGAACCCTGACCTGTTCACCGGACGTGCTACCTGTCCCAGACCTGCTGTCCCAGACCTGCTGGAACCCTGACCTGTTCACCGGACGTGCTACCTGTCCCAGACCTGCTGTCCCAGACCTGCTGGAACCCTGACCTGTTCACCAGACGTGCTACCTGTCCCAGACCTGCTGTTTACAACTCTCTAGAGACAGCAGGAGCGGTAGAGATACTCTCAAAGATCGGCTATGAAAAAGCCAACTGATACTTACTCTTGAGTTTCTGATTTGTTGCACCCTCGACAACTACTATGATTATTATTATTTGACCATGCTGGTCATTTATGAACATTTGAACATCTAGGCCATGTGCTGTTATAATCTCTACCCGGCACAGCCAGAAGAGGACTGGCCACCCCTCATAGCCTGGTTCCTCTCTAGGTTTCTTCCTAGGTTTGGCCTTTCTAGGGAGTTTTTCATAGCCACCGTGCTTCTACACCTGCATTGCTTGCTGTTTGGGTTTTAGGCTGGGTTTCTGTACAGCACTTTGAGATATCAGCTGATATAAGAAGGGCTATATAAATACATTTGATTTGATTTGAAATAAATTTGATTTGATCGCAGTTTTGCACACTCTTGGCATTCTCTCAACCAGCTTCATGAATTAGTCACCTGGAATGCTTTTCTAACAGTTTTCCAACAGAGTTCCCACATACACTAGCGTTCAAAAGTTTGGGGTCACTTAAAAAAGTCCTTGTTTTTGAAAGAAAAGCAATTTTTTGGTCCATTTAAATAACATCAAATTGATCAGAAATACAGTGTATACATTGTTCATGTTGTAAATGACTATTGTAGCTGGAAATGGCAGATTTTTTATGGAATATCTACATAGGCGTACAGAGGCCCATTATCAGCAACCGTCACTCCTGTGTTACAATGGCATGTTGTGTTAGCTAATCCAAGTTTATCATTTTAAAAGGCTAATTGATCATTAGAAAACCCTTTTGCAATTATGTTAGCACAGCTGAAACTGTTGTTCTGATTAAAGAAGCAATAAAACTGACCTTCTTTAGACTAGTTGAGTATCTGGAGCATCAGCATTTGTGGGTTCGATTACAAGCTCAAAATGGCCAGAAAAAATAACTTTCTTCTGAAACTTGTCAGTCTATTCTTGTTCTGAGAAATGAAGGCTATTCCATACGAGAAATTGCCAAGAAACTGCAGATCTCGTATGCTGTGTACAACTCCCTTCACAGAACAGCGCAAACTGGCTCTAACCAGAATAGAAAGACGAGAGGGAGGCCCGGTGCACAACTGAGCAAGAGGACAAGTACATTAGAGTGTCTAGTTTGAGAAACAAACACCTCACAAGTCCTCAGCAGCTTCGTTAAATAGTACCCGCAAAACACCAGTCTCAACGTCAACAGTGAAAAGGCGACTGGCCTTCTAGGCAGAGTTGCAAAGAAAAAGCCATATCTCTGTCCAGTGTTTGTGTTCTTTTCCCATCTTAATCTTTTCTTTTTATTGGCCAGTCTGAGATATGGCTTTTTCTTTGCAACTCTGCCTAGAACACTTTTTTTGGTTACTACATGATTCCATATGTGTTGTTTCATAGTTTGATGTCCTCACTATTATTCTACAATGTAGAAAATAGTCAAAATAATGAAAAACCCTTGAATGAGTAGGTGTGTCCAAACTTTTGACTGGTACTGTAGGTCATATGTGACCCGTTTTGGCTTTTACGGTAGTCATATGTGTGTGTACAGAAGTAGTGTGAGATTTACTTTGAGTGACAGGTGCACTTTATTCAAACTGCAATAATATATGAACGCTGTTTCTAAAATGACCAACATACAAGATACAATAAAAAAAAAAGTAGTACGGCTGAACATAAACACGAGTAGATTACAGATCAGGCAACATGTACAAAATGAAAGTGCTGTCTTTGTTTTCTCTGAGACCTCGGATAGTTAGTAATATCACTGCTGATAAACGTCATACGTGGTTTAAAAAAAAAAAAACTTGCAGGTTTTGGAAGCTGCCTGTAAACTATGAGGGGGATTTTCAGAGGAAACCCACACTGTCAGCATGAATACACCTCAACCTGTCTGTTGAATGTGTATTTACCTCATGCTCTCATACTAGATGTCCCAGAGAATTGAACCGTTCAATGTTTTTGAACCTTCAGCCATACTATAATGCAGTCATAATAATGACCTAACGTGCATCACAGAGATCATATCAAAATACACACATAGTAATTCCAATGACCTAGTCTCCACTGACCCCTTTTTGTCATTTTACAAAGTGGGATTCTATATAATAAATAACAAATATAATAAAGGAAATGAATGAAGGAAATGAAATTACATGAAATATGTAATTGAATGATGGGCATGATGTCAGTCTTAGTTCAGTTGTTAATTAAGCTAACTAGCTGTGATGGCGGTAAGGATTTTTTATCATGACTGCTGATTATGTGTTTATGGTATCTGCTGTCATTACAGGAAGTAGGCCTCATGACAGAGCGTACAAGTTAAGTGTCAACACACCATGTGTTTCTTACCTGTTGAGGGCTCATGAGAGAGGTGTCAATCAGCTTCCTGTCATACGGGACTAATGATACGGTCTCAAAGGTCAGGTATTTATGGCCATACTGCAGGAGAAAAATACACAAAGGGCAGAAAGTCAACGATTGTCACAGTCTTTGGACACATTCCTAGCGGATTACATTGCAGACACATGCCAGATCTCACAACCATTGTACGTGAGATGTAAGTGCCTTAATGTCTTTGGACCCCAGAAAGAGTAGCAGCAGCAGCTAATGGGGATTGCTAATGAATACAAATGTGTTTAACGTATCAGCATATAATATAGCAATCTGATGTCGGACTGCATAGTTGATGACGTGGCACACAACTATTGGTTGATACAATGCATGAAGTCAGCCTGGAACACAACCTTTGACATCCCTTATGGAAAAGTCACGTCTCACGAAGCCGATTTCACACGTGAGAAACATGATTTTCTGACATTTCACATGTAAAAATCACACATACAGTGCATTCAGAAAGTATTCAGACCCCTTGACTTTTTCCACATTTTGTTACTTTACAGCCTTATTCTAAAATTGATTAAATACATTTTTTTTCCTCATAAATCTACACCCAATACCCCATAATGGCAAAGCAAAAACTGTTTTTTAGAAATTTTTGCAAATGTATAAAAAAAAACTGAAATATCCCATTTACAGAAGTATTCAGACTCTTTACTCAGTACTTTATTGAAGCACCTTTGGCAGCGATTACAGCCTCGAGGCTTCTTGGGTTTGACTCTACAAGCTTCTTGGGTAAACTCCCCAAGCTGTACTTGGGGAGTTTCTCCCATTCTTCTCTGCAGATCCTCTCAAGCTCTGTCCCCTTGCTGTGCCACTCAAGGACATTCAGAGACTTGTCCCGAAGCCACATCTACATTGTCTTGGCTATGTGCTTATGGTCGTTGTCCTGTTGGAAGGTGAACCTTTGCCCCAGTCTGAGGTCCTGAGTGCTCTGGATCAAGGATCTCTCTGTACTTTGCTCCGTTCAACTTTCCCTCGATCCTGACTAGTCTCCCAGTCCCTATTACTGAAAAACATCCCCACAGCATAATGCTGCCACTACCATCCTTCACCGTAGGGATGGTGCCAGGTTTCCTCCAGACGTGACGCTTGGCATTCAGGCCAAAGAATTCAATCTTGGTTTCATCAGACCAGAGCATCTTGTTTCTCATGGTCTGAGAGTCTTTAGTTGACTTTGTAAGTCGCTCTGGATAAGAGCATCTGCTAAATGACATAAATGTAAATGTACATTTTGGCAAACTCCAAGTGGGCTGTCATGTGCTTTTTACTGAGGAGTGGCTTCTGTCTGGCCACTCTACCATAAAGGCCTGATCAGTGGAGTGCTGCAGAGATGGGTGACCTTCTTGAAGGTTTTCACATCTCCACAGAGGAACTCTGGAGCTCTGTCAGAGTGACCATCGGGTTCTTGGTCACCTTCCTGACCAAGGCCCTTCTCCCCCGATTGCTCAGTTTGTCCGGGCGGCCAGCTCTAGGAAGTGTCTTGGTGATTTCAAACTTCTTCCATTTAAGAATGATGGAGGCCACTGTGTTCTTGGGGACCTTCAATGCTGCAGAAATGTTATGGTATCCTTCCCCAGATTTGTCCCTTGACATAATCCTGTCTCGGAGGTCTACAGACAATTCCTTCAACCTCGTGGCTTGGTTTTTGCTCTGACATACACTGTCAACTGTAGGACCTTATATAGACAGGTGTGTGACTTTCCAAATCATGTCCAATCAATTGAATTTACCACAGGTGGACTCCAATAAAGTTGTAGAAACATTTCAAGGATGATAAATGGAAACAGGATGCACCTGAGCTCAATTTCGAGTCTCATAGCAAAGGGTCTGAATACTTATGTAAATAAGGTATTTCTGTTTTTATTTTTAATAAATGTGCAAAGAAATAAAATATGCTTTCGCTTTGTCATTATGGGGTATTGGGTGCAGATTGATTAGGATTTTTTTTAAAAAATGTAATCCATTTTAGGCTGTAACTTAACAAAATGTGGAAAAAGTCAAGGGGTTTGAATACTTTGGAAATGCACTGTAGTTGTCAGACATTGTACATCTGACAATTGACGTCATATTATGGATAGCTAGAATCTTTCCACAGCTTTAATACATCCCCATGTTGTTAAATGTTATTCATATTTACCCACACTTATCTGATATTTCCACATGTTAAATAAAAATGCTGTAGTTCAATAGTTTATCTACCTTTGTGTGAGCTGGCACGATGACGACAACATCTTCAATGCGGATCCCAAAGTCATTTTCCTTGTAATATCCTGGTTCTGGAAGAGATACAACCTGCTCATGAAATAAAGGTCTCCATTCTCTTCCTATTCATTCAAGTCAAAAAGGCAGCTAAAAAATCTAAATGAACCTTGTGACAAACCTCAAGATGTTAATTGAAGATAAGGACACAAATTTGATTTGGTAAGATCTTACCTATAGATGTGAACATGCCTTCCCGGAATGGAATGTTATTGCTCTGAAAGCCAACAGGCCCTGTGACGGAATTGAAATTAGTCAAATCCAAACATCTATGGTCACATACTGTACAGCTACTTTAACTTTAGCATTGAGAATTTAAAATAATACAGTGTGATTGCTACAATGAAATCAAAACAACTCTTAATATCAGTATCATAAAACGATACTAAAGATTCAAAATAAACAATAAGTAAAGCAATTATACACTCATGGACGCCAAAGTAGTTTCCCACGCCGTGACCTGTCCCGTGGCCATAGTTCAGGCCCACTTCCCACAATGCCCGGCGCCCCAGCATCTCCATGTTTACACCTGTTGATAAATAAAAGCGTTAACGTGCCCTGGTCTCAAACATCCTTCAAATCTTTACAACCACTTCTTGTTGGCATACTTTAAAACATGTATTTTTCCTTCCTCTCTTGAAGTCATCACTGATTTAACAACCGTGAAAGTAAAGATTCCCTCATCAAATCAAATTGTATTGGTCACGTTCACGTGTTTAGCGGATGTTATTGTGGGTGTAGCGAAATGCTTGTAATATACCTTTCAGTCATGTCAGGTCAGCGATCTCGAAGAAGGAAAGATGTATTTTCAAAGTATTCAACAAACAGGGCCTCAAACAGACCCAATGTACTTTGTGTTAAAATAGCACAAAATCACCTCGCTAAGGGACTAGTGAAAAAATAATGCCCTCTTGTGGTTGTATAGAACATTGCACGTATGCTTTTACATATCCACCAGTAGTAGCCTCTGACAGTGTGACGTGAATGACCATCTGCTTCTGTGCAGTTGTACATTGCATTGCACTCACCTTTTGTCCCTGAGGGGAAGATGGTCCGAGAGATTTCAATATTTCCCATGAGCACACGAGTGAAGGCCTCCTTTGGAGTGAGAGAACGGTGTAGATCAGAGAATTGGTTTGAAATGATGAGAATAGACATTTGAAATAACTATAGGCGACATAAAGTTATATATCAGGTAGAAAGGTATATATCTACATATTCATTTGACGGAGGTAACACAATTTCACTTGGGCCCCCAAAAGGCTAGGGCCGGCTCAGACTGCGGGTATGGATGTGGGTAAGCAGACCCGCCAGCCACTCCGGCCCCTCGTGATGAGTTCAGATTTTTTGTGGCGTCCACCCCATCAAAGTTGCCCATCCCTGGTATATATAAAGCTACTTAGCCCCATAGGGCCACCTGTACCTTCTGCATGTCGGTGGGGGTCCCCCAGTGAACAGTTCGTGTGATGTCAGTGGTCCCATCTCTATGGTCACAAGAAGAACAAGTCATGGCTCACATTTGAATCAATGTGGATAATAACTGAAGAATAAACTGCAAATATTTACCATAAAGATCCTATTAAATTACTAATCTTAATGTGTTATTTGTAATTCTATGGTGATAACTACATTCTCAGCTATAGTGAATAAGCTTCTCTACTCACAGATACTGGCCACCAGAGTCCACCAGGTACATCTCATCAACAGTAAGCTTTCTGCTAGTTGCATTAGAAGGGCTGTAATACAATGTTTGTGACAAAACAATAGTTAGTGGTACTGTGAGGCAGATACTAAGCAAAAACATTAGGAGACAAGGTGGAAAAGATAAGCTCTAGATACCTATAGTGGGCCAGAGCAGCATTGGGCCCACTGGCAGATATGGTTTCAAAGCTTGGCCCCCTGCTGTCCTTCTGCTTGCTGTCAAGTGTCAAAGATAGTGTTAGCGATTAAGTGTGTGTGTGTGTGTGCTTAAGTGCTTGCGTTTGTGTGTATATGCATGTGTGTGTGTCTTCTCCCCACCTGCGACACTCATTGACGTAATATGCTGCTGTCATCTCTGTCTCTGTCCCCTCTGGTACAACTTTTTCCAGCCACATCAGTAGCTGTATGACTGCCACGGCATCCCTCACCTACGGAGAGCAAGGGAGGACAATCAGACCACACAAGGTATTCTCCTATTACAACTGAGAAGTAGGATGACGTTACCCTTGAACTCAAGCGTCTCAAAGTAGGACTGCTGATCTAGGATCAGGTTCATGTAATCTTATTAATTGTGATCTAAAAGATAACACTGCTCTTAAGTCAGAACTCCTATTCTGAGATATTGGATACATACGGCCCCTGATCTCAGATCAGCTTTCCGTTTTTTCCCACAGTGGTTGAGGTTAGGATTTGTAATGGTTGAGGTTAGGGTGTGTAATGGTTGAGGTTAGGGTGTGTATTGGTTGAGGTTAGGGTGTATAATGGTTGAGGTTAGGGTGTGTAATGGTTGAGGTTAGGGTGTGTAATGGTTGAGGTTAGGGTGTGTAATGGTTGAGGTTAGGGTGTGTAATGGTTGAGGTTAGGGTGTGTAATGGTTGAGGCTAGGGTGTGTAATGGTTGAGGTTAGGGTGTGTAATGGTTGAGGTTAGGGTGTGTAATGGTTGAGGTTAGGGTGTGTAATGGTTGAGGTTAGGGTGTGTAATGGTTGAGGTTAGGGTGTGTAATGGTTGAGGTTAGGGTGTGTAATGGTTGAGGCTAGGGTGTGTAATGGTTGAGGCTAGGGTGTGTAATGGTTGAGGTTAGGGTGTGTAATGGTTGAGGTTAGGGTGTGTAATGGTTGAGGTTAGGGTGTGTAATGGTTGAGGTTAGGGTGTGTAATGGTTGAGGTTAGGGTCTGTAATGGTTGAGGTTAGGGTGTGTAATGGTTGAGGTTAGGGCGTGTAATGGTTGAGGTTAGGGTGTGTAATGGTTGAGGTTAGGGTGTGTAATGGTTGAAGTTAGGGTGTGTAAGCTGATTACTATATCTGATTCAAAGGACAATGTCCATCCAGAGTCATAATTCATACAAACACCTTGACATTTTGGTCCATTTAAATGTGAATGCCATGACAACAGTCTGGTCTGTCATATCTTACTGCCGCGCTCAGATCTGTATCTTTATCTGTATCCCCATTAGCTGACAGCCATGACGACAGGAATGGAGGAATTTATAATAACACACCCTTATAAGAACCATACATTTAAGGGCTTTATTGGTGCCAATCATAAAAACTGACTTTGATGGTAATGGATAGAAGACAGAAAATCAGGGTATCTTAGACAGGATATCCCATGAAGGGTATTGAAAGCACTAATGCTAACGTATGCAATCTTGCCTCTAATATAACAATCCCAATATGGAAAGTATGGCTTGTCGAGATGAACTGATCTCGAAGGGCTATTGGAGCCACCAGCGTCTCTGTTGTAAGACTTTATGGCTTAATAAGGGCACAACTCAATAAAGAGAGGGAATAGGGAGTCTTGAGTTTCCAGCTCTCTCTCTATGTGTGTGTGTGTGTGTGTGTGTGTGTGTGTGTGTGTGTGTGTGTGTGTGTGTGTGTGCGTGCGTGCGTGAAAAGTCAGGACTTTTTTCATGTCTTGAATTTGTTAAAATGCTATTTTAGGCTTAAGGGTTAGGTTTAGGATTTGTGGTTAAGGTTAGGGTTAAGGGTTAGGGTTAGGGTTTAGGAAAAATAGGATTTTGAATGGTGTGTGTGTCACATACATGAGCATCTCTCAGGATGCGCTGCTCTGTCTCGTCCTTCACCGCTTTAGTGGTCAGCACCGGAGAGTAGGCACTGGTCAGTAACTTCTCCTAAAACGGAGGGGTAGAGCGATATGGTTCTAATACTCTCAGTTCATACTCATGTACATGAAATGCGACACAACAACAACTTTCTTCCACAGTAAAGTGTAGGGAGGTGTGATAAATAAATATATAACACATTAAATGGACCATTCCCAGTCAGTGAGGAGTTTAATAATAGGTTTTATCCCACCCCTGTCCTCACCTCTGGAGTGATGAGCTCGTACAGGGCATAGTTGGTGTACTCTGTTCCAATCCACACTTTCACACCAGGTGTTGTCATGTAGTTCTTCAGCATTACCCGCACCTGTTCATATTCTAACAACTGCACACAGTGAGCTAGGAAACAAGTGGAGTTCAGGTATAACTTCAAGTCTTCTGTCACTCTGTCCTTGTGTACAAACAACCTGAGAGGGAGAGAAAAATGAATCAACAACTTTTATGGTACACAAGGGGCCCGTTTGAGCACTGTAAAGCAGTGCGGACTAGGACTTCGGACTCACCAGATCTCATTCAAGGTCAGTAGCGTATAGGAGTAGAAGAAGGGGTTGTAGGGGACATCATTACCACGCAGATTAAACAGCCCTGAAACAGGGCAGATAAGAAGACTTCAATGAGGACTTCAAATAATGAAATGTTAAGTGAATGAGTATGAATGTGGAGTTTCCAGGTTTGACGTTCTTACAGGCAGTCTCATCAAGAGCAGAGAGCAGGACCGCTGTGGGCTTGTAAGGATTGTCTGTCATCTGAGTCCGTATGTGTTCCACTTTCATCTGCCAGGTCCTCTCTGTCAAACGGTGTGTTTCGGCGCCAGATGAGAAAACACAATCAGACTCTGGGTCACCATAAAGGCCATTTGTTTTATGATCCCTCCATTTACTTACTATCTAACAGTGGAGTGTATTCATGGATGCCAAGGGAAGCCAGGTTTCCCTAACAAATTGACCAAGATTTTTATCTTTCATCTCTCTGTGTTTCATGATTTTCCTTACATTTTTAAGAGGCTGAATCTCTCTCACCGGGAAAGCATCTGAGCTAGTGAAATAGTGCCCCTCTTTTTCTGTATTTGTAGGCCATCTATCTGATTCTGTCTGGTCAAAAAGAGTATGACATTGTTGCCGCCTGTAGCATTGAATGCACGGGAAGCCAGCGAGCTTTGGCCTTCCTTGATAAAAAAAAGTATAAAAGAATAGCCTACCAGTGTTGAGCTAAAGTAAACTGGCTAGCTAGCTAGCTAAAATAAGTCATTTCCAAAATTAGCAATAGATGGAGATAGAGATTTGGACTTGTGGTTTTACTTAATAAAAAAAAAAGGTTTAACCTTTAATTCTCCGTAGTGGCCAATGATTATAACAGTGATTCTGATCCAACCATATATTCATTCAATGTGCGGCCTGGCCTGAGAGGATGGAAGTTGAATATGTAGCTAGATGTAAGTCGCTCTGGATAAGAGTGTCTGCTAAAATGACAAAAATGTAATTGTAGAAGGCGAACTAGCTAACGTTGCCCATGAAAGGAAGTTAGGCTAGCGAGCAAGCATTTTAGCCAGGTAGCCTAGGACAACAAAAAATAAGTGCGTGTACTGTATGACAGAGTCATAGACCGTTTAGGCAACATGAAAGAGAGGAGGATGGCATTGGCGTTTCTCTACAAGTAGGGTGATTCAACATGTTTTTTCTACTTGCAAGCACACACACACACACACACACACACACACACACACACACACACACACACACAGAAATCAGAACCATGAACAGCCACATCATATTTAGCTTACGATGATTGAACTAAATTATTTTTGGTATATTTTAGTTGTCACTGCATTAGATTAAGCATAGGTAATTTGATGATGTTGAAATGTTGAAGTTGAAATGGTGTTGGAATAGTGGAGGCGGCTCCTGTTTTCTTTGCGACTTGCGGAAACTCTCAGTGGTTCTAAATCAATAGTTGTTTAGTAGTTAGAAAATGTCAGAAACATGAACTTGCTTGACCATGCTATAGGTCATGTACCTGTCTGTTACATGCAATATGTTTGTGGTCTTCACTGGACAGATGTTGCTCTCCGGTTTAGTGATGAAACAAAGGTGTGGTTGAATTTATTCTGCCTATGTCTTCTTATTCTCTCAGCCTTAGACCTATATACTGTATCACTGTTTCAAGGCATATGAACTACCAGGTTATAGAGCAAACAACACAATTACCACAACACATAGGTTCTAATATGGCTTCCCCCCCCCCCCCCCCTGGTTTGGCTTCCCCCAGTGATTTTACTCACACATCACTACTGCTGTCTAATCATGATCATAGAAAACAAAAAGGAACAGAACTATCAGCAGTGCATGACTTGGGATGGAATAAGTGCAGGAGCTGTCTTTTTCCAAGTCGGTCCATTAGACTATGGTTACCAAAATTCACCAATGACGTTATGCTATAGAGCTCTCTGATTATTCACTGTTAATGGTTATTATAGCCTACATGCTAAAGTAAGCATTATTGACACTGGGAAGTTGCTGTGTCTGATCCTGTGTAGACCTACCACCTCCTGGCATTGTGCCCTTGATAAAGGCACTTAGCCCCCCACATAGAACAGCACAGTTAGTCACATGTTGTCAACATGTGGTCAACCCTCCATCTGGAGAGCTCCTGGGTGTGCAGGCTTGGCTTATGATACAGCCCTGAAACACTCAAGTCTACTTATCAAGGTCCTGTTGAGCAGATGATGTTTAGCCTACAATGTGGGTTAGACTAGGGCTTGAACAAAAGCCTGCACACCCAGGACAGCCTACTGTCACTCTCAGATTCACAGACTAGCGTCAAATAAAGTAGAACAAAGCGGAATCAGTAAATGAATGCCCACTCTCCTACTCAATGAAGATCTTGTCTTCATTCCAATTTGATCAACATATTTTGCTTCAGTGTGTGAATCTGGGACAGGGATAGGTTACTTTGTTTGTATAGAGGAGCTGGTACGCAATTCCCCAACAATTAGATTTGCTGGTACACGTTCAGGACAGCTCTGAACCAAATCAGGCACTGACTATAAGTGTTTATTATCAGGGGAAACCCGCAGAGACAAGACTAATGGAAACAACCCCATTCATTTCCCCCCTTCCACAGAGTAATAACCTGCAATGATTGCCAGCCATAAGCAGTTAAAGGGGATGTTTATGACAGTTTGTGAGCCTATGGCTTTCTGCACTGTTTGCCGGTATTTATCTATTCATCAGCCCAGAGATAAAGGGAACTGCACAGTAACTTACTCACTCACTCGCACACTCATCACACGCACACACTCTCACACACACACACGGATAGACAGCGACACACACACACCTACGACTCTGTCGGGCAGGCGGATGAGGTTGTCAGGAGGGATGAGGGGTCTGTCTGTCCACACTCTGTCCACCAGGTTGTCAGGGATGGACTTCAGCATTAGCTTGGCTGGAACTAGGTAGTAGCTGTAGGACTCATAGGTTTCTATGGGATTGGAAAAGACAACCATTATGCAGTAGTACATCCTGCAGGGATCACATACACAGCCTATGCTGTATGCATTTACTGTACTTTAAATCACTTTGGATAAAAGCATCTGCTAAGTGGCATATATAGTGCCATATATTTGATAGTACATGAATACTTATTTGCTAAACCAAAGTGCCATAGTCTGTCAAGTATGACATGGATCTTTATGGGCTGCCTTACGGATAGAGAAGAGGAAGGGGTCAATGCCGATGTTGTCAGTGTCCGAAACCTCCCGAATCAGCCAGTCAGTTATACTGCTGATGGACACTGTGGAGCAGAAGCAACAATAGGACAGACCAGACATTTGCTTGAGTAAACATTGTCACAACAGTCATCTTCCTTGCCGAGACAGTTTCATTCGTTCAGATTACATAAACGAATGTTTGACATTTGGGAGCCTTGGCAATGTGTTTGTTTAAGGTTACCTCTATCATAGCTCTATTATAATAATATACTGATGAAAAAAAAGAACACAACATGCAACAATTTCAAATATTTTGCTGAGTTACTGTTCATATAAGGAAACAGTCAATTGAAATAAATTCATTAGGCCCTAATCTATGGATTTCGCATGACTGGGCAGGGGCGCAACCAATCATAATTTGTTTTTCCCCCTCCAACAACGTTGGAGGCGACTTATGGTAGAGAAATGAATGTTAAATTATCTGGCAACTGCTCTGGTTTACATTCCTGCAGTCAGCATGTATATTGCACATTCCCTCACAACTTGAGACATCTGTGGCATAGTGTTGTGACAAAACTACACATTGTAGAGTGTATTTCAATTGTCCCCAGCACAAGGTGCACCTGTGTAATGACCATGCTGTTTAGTCAGCTTCTTGACATGCCACACCTTTCAGGTGGATGGATTACCTTGACAAAGGATAAAATGCTCACTAACAGGGATGTAAACAAATTTGTGCACAACATTTGAGAGAAATAAGCTTTTTGTGTGTATGGAACATTTCTGGGATCTTTTATTTCAGGTCATGAAACATGGGACCAGCACTTTACATGTTGCATTTATGTTTTTGTTCAGGCTTATATTTGATAATACACCGGGTGCACTTGCGCTACCTTGTCCCAGACCTGCTGCTCGACCCCCTCACTTCCTACCTGCTGCTGCTTCCTGCTAACCCCCCTCCGCACCTTTCACTTTGAAACTTTGAATGCTTGTTTATGAAAAGCCAGCCAGCATTGACTCCTGAGGTGTTGAATTGTTTCACCCCTACAGCCACCATGGTTATTATTTGACCCAGATGGTCATCTATGAACATTTGAACACTTTGAAAAAAAGATCTGGCCTTACAGCATGGACCCATAAATCTCCACCTGGTACAGCCAGAAGAAGACTGGGTTTCTAGGTTTCTCCTAGGTTATTGCGTCCTAGGGAGTTTTTCCTAGACACTGTGCTTCTGCATCTGCATTGCTTGCTCTTTGGGGTTGTAGGCTGGGTACAGTTTCTGTAAAGAACGTTGTGCTGCTGGTGATATAAAAAGGGCTTCATAAAATGAATTTGATTGATTCATTGATGGCTTGCATGCCTATCACTGTGCACTTTTTTTGTGTATGTGTCTGTGACTGTAATTCCTTTCTCCTTTCGTAGTTTCATCAGACAGAGATGTGGATTTGAAATGAGAGGATCAGGCAGACAGGAAAGCAACACAGTCTGCAGCTCTCGTCTAGTCAACACAGTCTGCAGCTCTAGTCTAGTCAACACAGTCTGCAGCTCTAGTCTCTTCTTTGCAGTAGAGTCTCATGCACACAAATGACACACACAAAGGACATGTTCATGTTTTTAAATGTATGCAAATTGTAAAGACTTTTGTCTGTAATGTATTTTTGGTTATATGTCGGACCCCAGTAAGACGAGCTGTCTCCATTGGCATCGATTAATGAATCACATCAAATCATCTTACCGTCTCTCTCCAGCTCCCAATTGCAGTCCATTTGGCGTTCAGCCTGGACCCAGTAGCGACTGTCTGTCCAGAGGACCGCCTTCTTCAGGGTCACCACCGCTGTGCCTGGGGAGGGAGGGTTACATTACACATCATGGAGAGTTGTGTTTAGTTTCAGTGACGTGTGGTTATGTTAGAGTTATTGTACTCTTTTATGCGTTGGCAACTTTCAGTGCATTCGCAAAGTATTGAGACCCGTTGACTTTTTCAACATTTTGTTAAGTTACAGCCTTGTTCTAAAATTGATTACATTTCTTTTTTTTTCTTAACCATCTACACACAATACCCCATAATGACAAAGCGAAAACAGGTTTTTAGACATTTTTGCAAATGTATAAAATACAAAACTGAAATATCACATTTACATACAGCGTAAGTATTCAGACACTTTACTCAGTACTTTGTTGAAGCATCTTTGGCAGCGATTACAGCCTCGAATCTTCTTGGGTTTGACGCTACAAGCTTGGCACACCTGTATTTGGGGAGTTTCTCCCATTCTTCTCTGCAGATCCTCTCAAGCTCTGTCCCCTGGCTGGGCCACTCAAGGACAGTCAGAGACTTGTCCCGAAGCCACTTCTGCATTGTCTTGGCTATGTGCTTATGGTCGTTGTCCTGTTGGAAAGTGAACCTTTGCCCCAGTCTGAGGTCCTGAGTGCTCTGGATCAAGGATCTCTCTGTACTTTGCTCCGTTCAACTTTCCCTCGATCCTGACTAGTCTCCCAGTCCCTATCACACTCCCTACTTTAGAAATGTTTTCAAATGTATTAAAACCTTAAAAACAGAAGTACCTTACAGTATTTACAGAAGTATTCAGACCCTTTGCTATGAGACTCGAAATTGAGCTCAGGTGCATCCTGTTTCCATTTGTCATCCTTGAGATGTTTCTACAACTTGACTGGCGATTCAGTTGATTGGACATGATTTGGAAAGGCACACACCTGTCTATATAAGGTCCCACAGTTGACAGTGTATGTCAGAGAAAAAACCAAGTCACGAGGTCGAAGGAATTGTCTGTAGAGCTCCGAGACAGGATTATGTCAAGGCACAAATCTGGGGAAGGATACCAAAACATTTCTGCAGCATTGAAGGTCCCCAAGAACACAGTGGCCTCCATCATTCTTAAATGGAAGAAGTTTGAAACTACCAAGACTCCTCCTAGAGCTGGCTGCCCGGACAAACTGAGCAATCGGGAGAGAAGGGCCTTGGGAGGTGACCAAGAACCCGATGGTCACTATGACAGAGCTCCAGAGTTCCTCTGTGGAGATGGGAGAACCTTCCAGAAGGACAATAATCTCTGCAGCACTCACATCTCTATCTGAGAAACAAGATTCTCTGGTCTGATGAAACCAAGATTGAACTCTTTGGCCTGAATGCCAAGCGTCACGTCTGGAGGAAACCTGGCACCATCCTTACGGTGAATTATGGTGGTGGCAGCATTATGCTGTGGGGATGTTTTTCAGCGGCAGGGACTGGGAGACTAGTCAGGTTCGAGGCCAAGATGAACGGAGCAAAGTACAGAGAGATCCTTGATGAAAACCTGCTCCAGAGCACTCAGGACCTCAGACTGGGGTGAAGGTTCACCTTCCAACAGGACAACGACCTTAAGCATGCAGCCAAGACAACGCAGGAGTAGCTTCGGGACAAGTCTCTGAATGTCCTTGAATGGCCCAGCCAGAGCCCGGACTTGAACCCAATCGAACATCTTTGGAGAGACCTGAAGATAGCTGTGCAGCTACGCTCCCCATTCAACCTGACAGAGCTTGAGAGGATCTGCAGAGAAGAATGGGAGAAACTACCCAAATATAGGTGTGCCAAGCTTGTAGTGTCATACCTAAGAAGACTCAATGCTGTAATCAACTGTCAAATGTGCTTCAACAAAGTACTGAGGAAAGGGTCTGATTACTTATGTAAATCTGATGTCAGTTTTTTTTGTTTTTTTTTACTGTTTTAGCTTTGTCATTATGGGGTGTTGTTTGTAGATTGATGAGGGGGAAAAAAACGATTTAATCAATTCTAGAATAAGGCTGTAACGTAAGAAAATGTGGAAAAAGTCAAGGGGTCTGAATACTTTCCGAAGGCACTTTATATGACAAGTACATACCAGAAGGACGTACAACAGTACCAATGATCACAAAATGCACCAAATTATTAAAAGCATTTTCAGAACACAATCATAACAGCTTTGTAATACTGGTGTTAACCTCTATTTATATATCGCAAACTGCCAGACTCAGACTAATCTGAACATCTGCCGGATAAAAAAATAAAAAATACTATAAAATACCTTTTCTTATTCACAGGGAGAAATTTGAACTGTGCTTGGAATGATCTATTCATCTGCCTGAGCTCTAGTACAGAAATGGCATTGATCATCCTTTTATGTCAGTGCAATAGTCCAGGAATAGATCTCCCATCAATCTGTCCAACCTGGACTCAAGGGTAGACTTAACGTAGTGTACCTAAATCTGTCTCCCTCCATTTTGTATGGTATGTATTCATTTGTGGATGTCCTTCATCCATTTCATTTGATATTTTACAAATTACAATTCGTATGATATGTTACAAATTGCAATTTGTACAATATGTTACAAATTTGCAATACATATGATATGTTACGAATTCCAAGTTGTTGTTGCTGATGTTTGCTAGGTGGCTAAAGCTAATGTTAGCTAGGTTGCTAATGTTAGCTAGGCTAGGGGTTAAGGATAGGGTTAAGGTTAGGAGTTAGGTTAATGGGTTGAGGTCAGGGGAAGGGTTAGCTAATATGCTAAGTAGTTGCAAAGCAGCTAAAAATAAGTAAGTAGTTGAAAAGTTTATAATTTGTTCAAGATTAGTTTTGAACAGACAACCTTTGGGCTGCTAGATGTTCGCGTTATATACCCACCTATCCACCCCGACCCACCACCGTCCTTTAATTTTTGCCTTAGGTAACCTTCTGTCTTATGTAACCATACCAAATGTAACACCTCAAACTAATTTCAGTGTCCCGGATTTGAGTTTTCTATGTTACGTCTAGTCTATGAGACCAGGCTGATCGGTCTATGGAAGCTCCCTGATTCACAGTTCATTTGTCACTCATCAATGGCTCTGAGAGGGTGGGGGAAGGGGCAGGGAGCTGATGGATGTGAGAAGGAGAAGCAGTGAAGATGGAAGAGAGGGTATCAGGAGAGGAGGGCGGGAGTGGAATGATTGTGGGACTAGGAGGTAGGAGAGGAGAAGGAGGAGAAGGGAAGAGGAGGAGGAGGGGTGAGAAATGAACTGAGAAGTAGAACGGTGAGATGAATGGGAAGGACTAAAACTGAGACAGGAGGAGAGGAAGGGAGTGTGGTATTTTAGAACTGAGGGGAGGAGAATTAGAGAGGCAGGGAGAGAAAAAAGAAGGGAGAAAAAAGAAGGGAGGAAAGGACATCTAGAGATCTACCTGCAGAGCCTGTGAAGCCCGTCATAAAAGCCATCCGTGCATCACGCGGGGCGATGTACTCACTCT
The DNA here is from genome assembly GCF_901001165.1 of Salmo trutta. Lineage (NCBI taxonomy): Eukaryota > Metazoa > Chordata > Actinopteri > Salmoniformes > Salmonidae > Salmo > Salmo trutta. The sequence goes on along the minus strand of NC_042969.1, from coordinate 3,545,608 downwards.
GTAGGAGATACACATGTTGTCAAACCCACACACAACACATACACACACGCACACACATGCGTACATACACACACTCCTACCAGGTGAGCGTCTGTCCCAGGGATGATATAGGCAGAGACATTGAAGGAACTCATAGCCTCCCTCAAGGCCTGCAGCCGTAGGGTAGTGTTGACCACAGTGGAAGGCAGGTACTGGAACAAACAGTAGAGAGGGTTAGAGGGCTGAATTGCAACCTTAAAATCTGTGTGAATCGCCTACTAACATGAATGCATGATTAACGTGATAGTCAGAGTCACGATGGGTGTATTTCTCAAAATAGAGAGTTTCCTGGAATCCAAAACTCAAGTTCCCCAATATTTGTCCAGACTGAATGAGTGAAGTAAAACAACAGTGGAATTGAGTGATATTTAGTGTAGATTCCTTGGCCCGTATTCATAAAGCGTTTCAGAATAGATGTGCTGATCTAGGATCAGTTTATCCTTTTTCGATAATAAATATTAATTCATCAAATGATTTGGCCAGGGAGGACCTGATTCTAAACCAGAACGCCTGCTCTGAGTCTCTTTATAAATATGGGTCGAGGCTAATTATGCCAGTGAGTGAACCTTAGATTTGGAAAAACAGGGCTGCATACTGTGTGTCTGACCTGATTACATATTGACTGATCTGACACTCATTCACTACACATTTATTTGAATCCCCAGAAGGGACATGGTATACAAGGACACATGGTATAACGGCACTAAATCTGGGCTAGATCGTCATACCGGTGGGATTGCAGAGCAGTTCCTCTCAGACCCACCATCTGCACGAATGACATTCCAGCTTCCTGAAATGGGAAAAAAACAAATGAGGAAGATACCTTGGAAGGTGACAATTAAAGTGCTGTGTAAGCACATTCCTAGATCAATGGAGTGGAGTGCTGTTGTTGTTCAGTTACTGATTTTAATCAGACATTACAGTAAGAGCTGTGATTTGTCTCCAAAAATCTATGTAACTTCATCCAGGGGCAAATGAAGACTAAATGCAATGGTGAGAAAATGACAAATTATAGAATCTCTGCAAGTAGAGAAAGAAGAGAGCAGCCAGACAAATTGTGTATAATAATACCTTTCATAAAATCCCTGTGCAACACGATAGTTCTCTCAAAGACAATAGAAGCAATCAAAAGATTGACTTCTAAACGACATGTCAGAATGCATAATCATTGTCATTCTCATTTGATTCATTCTCAGGAAAATTACATTCAAAGATATTCCAATGAATAATCCAACAGGCATGAAACAAACAGCAGATGGCAAATTCGAATGTACCCTATACCAACCAAGAGTCTCTCGCATAGCCTTTCGCACAGAAATCATGCACTGTGCACTTATTAATATGGATACATCAATCATCACAGGAAGTTAGAACTAAACTTTTACCTCCAAGTGCCAGAAGAGTGCCAACCAGTAGCCAGTCAGAAAAGGGCATCTTGGCACAAACTGTCTGCCACCAGCGATTCCACAGAGAGAGTGACGGTAATGCCTGCATGAATGTACTGTATGTGAGACAGGTGTGTGTGTCGGTGTGTCAGTGAGTGTGTTGCCACGTCTCTCTCCTCCCTCTGTCTGTATGATACACCATGCACTATCCCCTCTTCTGATAGAGATCAACCACTACAGCTTAAAGGGTGGAACTTTGGCTGAGGTATGGATCTCTTTCCTCCATTCCATAAATTCTCTTTGCTCCACGCCATAAAAACCACTGTGTCATTTTGCTGTTGCCGCTCGGCTGCACTGCTTGTTGCCCTTCTCTCTTAGCAGTCCGAGGCATATAAAACAATATTCCCTTCAGGATTCCCTTTTATTTGTATTTCCTGGTTAGAGATAACATAATTAATCGAAGAACCTGATAACACAGGTATTTATTCTATGTAATACAGGTGGTCTCTTGAAATAAAATCTATTTTGTAATAGAGGTCTGTTCTGCACGAGATACCCAAGACTTGCTGCATATAATAGTGCAGCACTGTGGTCATCCTGCACAGGGCTCCTGGATGTATGCCTCTCACACACCCAGACATTTTATCTTGTTTTCACTCCAGCCTCCAGTACACGGCCAACACATGCCATGAAAAACATGGTCTAAGGTGCATAGAATATAATGACTGTATGTGTGTGTCCGTCTTTCTGCAGTATGTGTGCAGATTCACAGATACAAGACCACTTCAGGTAATTCCTCCTAGGTCTCAGTGGAAAACATAGACTACTAGTCAGTGTTCGATTTATACAACCTCTTTGTGTCTACTATGATGCGAACAGAAGGCATAGGAGAGAGGAGAGGAGACTCTATTAGACGATGTTCCATTCCATCGCCTGAACAGAACCATTCAGGAGACTCCTCAGCTCCCCGGCCAATTACTGCTTAGCAACAGTGGCACCTCAAAAGCTGACAAGGAAGATCTGCTGTTGAAGTTATGGAAATCAGGGTTGTATTCGTTAGTACACACCATAGCAAACAGTAGCACAACATTTTGCGACATCAACGAGAGTTTCTTGTTATTGGACACGTTAAGATAGTATGCCTTGATTCAGCCGCTTGCTTCCATTTGGTGCCTAGTGAACATAACAATGGAGAACCACATATCTACAGTCCACTTTGAGTGACTAGGTCTACACTGTGGGTGAGGTAGCTAATGGAACACTGTTAGGTTAAAGATGAACTTGTGAAGATCCGCTGCGCTTCAGCCTTTGATCAAAATAGACTCTATCAGAGCAGGGAGGCGGAGTTATGAAATGCAGCTGTTAATGTTTGGCCAATGGCCAACATCTGTTGTGTACTCTGGAAGATTTTAACATGTTTTATTTATTTAACCTTTACTTAATCAGTTAAGAACAAATTCTTATTTACAATGACAGCCTACCCCGGCCAATGCTTGGCCAGTTGTGAGCCGCCCTATGGGACTCTCAATCATGGCCGGATGTGATGCACCCTGGATTCAAAACAGGTACTGCAGTGACACCTCTTGCACTGAGATGCAGTGTCTTAGACCACTGCTCCACTCAGGAGCCAAGATCCTTACTGGCCAATAAAAACACACAGAGAGCACAGAAGTTTTACCATTGCTCAACTGTTAAACACACAATAACATAGGCAGACTTCAACCTGCCCACATGAAAACTGAATGTGATATATTTAAGCAGTAAGGCCCAAGGGTATGTTCTGATGCACGACGCAACGTGGAGTGCCTGGATACAGCCTTTAGCCGTGGTATATTGGCCATACACCACAGACCCCAGAAGTGCCTTATTGCTATTATAAACTGGTTACCAATGTAATTAGAGCAGTACAAATAAATGCTTTGTCATGCCTGTGGTATAAAGTCTGATATACCATGGCTGTCAGCCAATCAGCATTCAGGGCTCGAACCACCCAGTTTATAAATATATATAAATGCCTGTGTATATTAGCTAATGACAAGTGTATCAACACAGAGAGACAAGTGATCTAGGAAGATACCAGAAGGGGGCACATTTGCTCTGTAAGTTTATCATGCAGAGCACCTAAGTCACTTAGCGTTTTTTTCTTGTTACTTCATGAAATTATGACAAATACAACTTTATAGCCTATTTAATGTTATGTTGGCATGCATTTCTCTAATTGGTGTCTGGGTTGTCTTTACTTGCAGTGTATTACAGTGAATAGCCTATATGCCTATATAATGTGTGTTGTGACGTGTCCAGCAGTTTCCATGAACTGATAACATATCTGATTGTTCTCAGACAGAGCTATTGGAGCCACCAGCGTCTCTGTTGTAAGACTTTATGGCTTAATAAGAGCACAACTCAGTGGATGACTCTTAATCTATAAAGAGGGAATATGGAGCCTTGCGTTTCCATCTGAACAGAGCAGACTGTGTGTGTGTGTGTGTGTGTGTGTGTGCGCGCGCGCGTGCGTGTGTGTGTGCGTGCGTGCGTGCGTGTGTGTGTTTGTCACCATCATGGCCGTTCGAAACAAATGTGCATGCATCGATGATGGCCGGAAGGTGTGCATTACATGATTCTGTATGACAAGAAGCTGCCAAGTGGGGAATCGTATGTGGCTCGTTTCAGCTTGTTGTGTTTTGTTATTGATACCATGTCTTGTTTTGAGGTGTTCAAATCAAATCAAATGACATTTTATTTGTCACATGCGCTGACTACAACAGGTGTAGACCTTACAGTGAAACGCTCACTTACATGCCTTTGACCAATAACGCAGTTTTAAGAAATGACCAAAAGAAAAAGAAAGAGATAAGAATAACAAATAATTAAAGAACAGCAGTAAATAACAATAGCTGGGCTATATACAGCGGGTACCGGAACAGAGTCAATGTGCGGGGGCACCGGTGTTGGGGGGGGGGGGGGGGGGGGGGGTGTCAATGCAAATAGCCTGGGTAGCCATTTTATTTGCTGTTTAGGAGTCTTATGGCTTGGGGTAGAAGCTGTTAAGAAGCCCTTTGGACCGCTTGCTGTGCGGTAGCAGAGAGAACAGTCTATGACTAGGGTGGCTGGAGTCTTTGACAATTTTTAGGGCCTACAAGCCAAGAAGGTCAAACATACAAAGACAAGGTAATGTAGACAACCCTTCTCCCATAGTTATTACATGCAGTGATAAACAGCCGTAAACAATTGAATGGGACATGTATGGCAGTATTTGTGTTATGCCTATAGCCATTCCATTACCTGACCAGAAGGGGGCACATTTGCACCATACTTATTTCACACATGGAAAGAATCACAGTAAGCATAACAGGTTTCATCCTACTTGCATTATTACATTTGTTATAATGAATTTGTATTTAATGCAAAGGGAGTAAAAAAGTTTCACGGTAATGAGGGCAAAATGCATTTCCACAAACGTCAGCCGGTCAGCTCTGCCTCAGTTGTTAGACTCATGTAAACTATGATACAGGTTGAAATGACCTGCCTCTACCTAAAAAAAGTAGGGAGTGCTACCTATTAACCTACCTACTTTCCTGCCTCTACCTATCAAAACAGTAGGGGGTGCTACCTATCAACCTACCTATCAACCTACCTACCTGCTATTAATAAATGGTAGCCCTGGCAACATCTCCCTGTGTTAAGTGTGTGAGTTGGAATAGCTAGCTAGTGTAGGCACAGGGGAGGGCAAGGGACTGAGAGGCCACAGGCACTTAGTGTACTCTAAGACCCAGCATGGTCACTTGCTAGCAATGCCAGGGACTCAATTTCATTCTAACGCCACTGAAACCAGCTCAACCTAAAGGAAACTGCCACTGAAAACAAAACAAGGCAATAAATCTGTAATCGCCAACAATGCTGCTATCATATCTTTGCTTGTAGCTTTCAACACTAGCTATAACGAAGAGATAGGCCTACAGTCGAACTTGCACATACTCCAGATGTAGGAGGCATGAGGGTTGTAAGGGGATGCAGGAAGGCTGAGGGGACAGAAATGGAGTTGTTTAAGCCCTGGACCTTAGTCTCTCCATAGTCCTCCACACTGGGTGTCCTAACCAACACACACTGTCTTGGTATAGAGATGTTGGGATGGGATTGTTGTTGTGGACAAAAATCCTCTATCTCTGTGGGATTGATATTTTAAATATGACCATATGTTTTTTTTGAAGCAACAGTGGCTGTTTGGGTCCTGTCAACGGAATATATATCAGAGACAGAGCCACAGACAATAGACGCCATGGAGCGCCTCTGCTTCTCTTTCTGACCTACAGGAATCAACGACCATTGTAAATCTCTGAAATATAGCATTTAACATGGGTAGAGGGAAAGAGTGATGTGTGTGTGTGTGTGTGTGTGTGTGTCTCAGTAGGAGAAAGACAGTAGATACAGAGAGAGAAATACAGAGAGGGAGAGAGAGACAAAACAGAGATATAGAGGCAATAAAACCCCTCTTCTGAGCTACTGTATCACATACAGTACCGCCACTGGAAAAGAAGACCCAGAGTTACCTCTGCTGCAGAGGATAAATTCATTAGAGTTAACTGCTCCTCAGATTGCAGCCCAAATAAATGCTTTACAGAGTTCAAGTAACAGAAACATCTCAACATCAACTGTTCAGAGGAGACTGCGTGAATCTGGCCTTCATGGTCGAATAGCTGCAAGGAAACCACTACTAAAGATCACCAATAAGAAGAAGAGATGTGCTTGGGCCAAGAAACATGAGCAATGGACATTAGACCAGTGGAAATCTGTCCTTTGGTCTGGTGAGTCCAAATTTGAGATTTGTGGTTCCAACCGTCGTGTCTTTGTGAGACGCAGTGTCACAGTATCCACAGAAGATGGCGCCCCTCCTCGGTCGGGCGGCGCTCGGCGGTCATCGTCGACGGTCTACTAGCTGCCACCGATCTATGTTTCTGTGTTCTTTGGTTTTTGTCTGTCTAGGTCCGCACCTGTTTCTTGTCTGTCATTAGTGGGCGGGGGGGTATTTAGTTTGTTCCTTTGGGTTCGTTTTTTGTGCGGGATTAATTGTTTGTCAGCGGGCAGTGTTTGTGTACGCTGTTGTTGTGTTTTCCCAGCGGAACACGTTGGATTATTATTATTGCCGGGCTGCGCCCGTGCGTATTTTTTCATTCGTGGATTACCTGTTTCCCTTTTGGGTATTGTGCGCACCCTGTGCCTTTTTGACCACCGTGTGTTGTCGGTGTAAATAAACTTTGGCACTACTGGACATTTTTGACTCTGCCCCTTCCTCCTGCCCTTAAGGATCCGTGACACGCAGAGTAGGTGAACGGATGATCTTCGCATGTGTGGTTCCCACCGTGAAGCATGGAGGAGGAGGTGTGGGGTGCTTTGCTGGTGACACTGTCTGTGATTTATTTAGAATTCAAGGCACACTTAACCAGCATGACTACTACAACATTCTGCAGCGATGTGGGATTATAATTTGTTTTTCAACAGGACAATGACCCAAAACACACCTACAGGCTGTGTAAGAGCTATTTGACAAAGAAGGAGAGTCATGGTGCTGCATCAGATGACCTGGGCTCCTTAATCAACCGACCTCAACCCAATTGAGATGGTTTGGGATGAGTTGGACCGCAGAGTGAAGGAAAAGCAGCTAACAAGTGCTCAGCATATGTGGGAACTCCTTCAAGACTGTTGGGAAATCATTCCTCATGAAGCTGGTTGAGAGAATGCCAAAAGTGTGCAAATCTCTCAAGGCAAAGGGTGGCTACTTTGAAGAATCTAAAATCTAAAATATATTTGTTTAACACTTTTCGGTTACTACATGATTCCATGTGTTATTTCATAGTTTTGATGTTTTCACTATCATTCTACAATGTAGAAAATGGTAAAAATAAAGAAAAACGCTTGAATGAGTAGGTGTGTCCAAACTTTTGACTGTTATTGTCTATGTTGGCCAACCATTATGGTCTAGCTGGTCAAGCTGGTCTGACCAGCATCGTCTAGCTGGTTATGTTGGCCGACTAGCTGGTCAAGCTGGTGGTGCTGGTGACCAGCTCATGCTGGTATGTTGGTGAAGCTGGTATGGTTTTCTAGCTGGTCAAGCTGGTCTGACCAGTATGGTCTAGCTGGCAAAAACTGCACCAATCATTATCACATTTCCCAGCATGCTCTTTGCAGTTAGATTTTTAGAATTTTTGGTTTCATTATTTTGTGCTTTGATTGATTAATGAATCTTAGGCTACACAAAGATAAATAACATACATTTTTCTAAACTAATCTAATCTGTTAGTTATTGCACCCATTACTGAAATGGTTGTTCCAGTTTAGATGATGATAGTCTCATTTAGTCATCTTTCTTGCCCTAGCAGTCATTCTGAATTCAGGCTGTGGGTGAATAAAAGTTCTAAATGATATCCCCACTGGCTGGATTCCTATAGGGTTCAAACATCTTTGCAAGCTAGCGTAATGTGAAAAACTAGGCCTTCAAAGTAAGGTCTTATGATATATGTAATGTATTGTCTTAAAGGGGGGCTGAACTTACTGACTTAGCCTGGGTTTCAATCAAACTCATTAGGAAGTGCAACTGAGAATGAGATTCGGGTCTTGGAAGCGTGCTTTGATGTGGGTGTCTCTTGTTTGTGTGTGTTTGTACGTGGGAAGCGTTTGTACATTCACCCTGCCAAAACATTACGCAGTTACAGCCACTCACCCTTCTAGATAACTTGAAACAGTCTAACCAGATCTTGTGTCTGGATATAGCCTAGGCTAGCGATATGAATTTATGCAATTTCTAGTTGGTTTGAGGTTTTCATTTTATTTAAATTTGGAGCTAATTAATTTGTTTTATATTGTCCCATGTACTTTGCGTAATTTACTAATGGTCCCTAACTAGCTCCATAGGATATCAAAAGTCCATGGTCAGTGTGCAGGGGCCTGATTTATAAACTGTGCGAATTTCTTCGAATTGGCATTTCTAAAATGTATATTTAAGTAGACATGAGAATGTGCTCACCTCCCTGCAGAACATGCATACCACATCTGCTGGTGGTTGAAATATTGTATTGCAAGCTGGCAACTACAGTAAAATACTTCCAAGTAATGCCAAAATAAAGGAAACGTCAACAGCACCTTAATAGGGAGTTGGACCACCACGAGCCAGAACAGCTTCAATGCACCTTGGTAGGCTTGGGCAGTATGCCATATATACTGTATACTGGGGTATTTGAAAATAGCCACGGGATGGTTTTCAATACTGTCAATACCTTTGAAACTATTTATTTGACATTTTTTTATAAATGTGAATGTTTGTAGCTACTTTTTAAGTAAATACCTGCAGATTGCATTTTCTATTTCACCTGTCACATGAAACACAAGAGACGGGTGCCTTGTGAGTAACTCACTGCAGAACACACCAGGGGGCCATACTTGCAAACATTTAACTGTAAACAGTTACCAGACGCTCTTATTCAAAGTGACTTTCAGTAGTGAATGCATACATTTTCATACTGATCCCCCGTGGGACTCAAACCCACGTCACTGGTGTTGCAAGCGCCATGCTCTACCAACTGAGCCACACTGGACCCATTTTCTCTGGCTCAAAATGTTTATCAGCCAGTTAAAATCATCAATTTACTTGCAGGTGACAAAACACGAAATTGTAGCTCGTCCAATCAGATACCATGGCACATGTTAGCCCTATGCTAACCTCAACAGGTGGCAGTGATTATATCCTGGAACTAATTCTTCATCAGATAATTACACATGTTGACATAGATGGATGTGAACAAACACTTTTCCATAAGAGCGTTTATCATTCTACAGTACACCTGTCAATCAACTGATCAATGCATACTACTGCACGTTGTAGACATATTAATAAGGTGTTAACACAAGATCAGTCTGTGCTTTCAGGGTGTGTTCATTGTCATAGTGACAACTGCAAATAATACTTAAGAAAGTATTCACACCCTTGACTTTTTACACATTTTGTAGTGTTACAGCCTGAATTTAAAATGGATTCAAGTGAGATTGTTTGTCATTGGCCTAAACACAATACCCCATAATGTTGAAGTGGAATTATGTTTTTAGAAATGTATACAAACTAATAAAAAAATGTAAGCTGAAATAAGTATTCAACCCCTTTGTTATGGCAAGCCTAAAATAAGTTCAAGAGTAAACAATTGTTAAACAAGTCACATAATACTGTGTGCAATAAAAACTCTGTGTACTATAATAGTGTTGAACATGATTTTTGAATGACTACCTCATCTCTGTACCCCACACATACAATTATCTGTAAGGTCCCTCAGTCAAGCAGTGAATTTCAAACACAGAATCAACCACAAAGACCAGGGAGGTTTGCTAATGCCTCTCAAAGAAGGACACCTATTGAATATCCCTTTGAGCATACTCCCAGTCACTACAAATATACAGGTGTCCTTCCAAACTCAGTTGCCAGAGAGAAAGGAAACCACTCAAGGATTTCACCATGAGGCCAATGGTGACTTTAAAACAGTTACAATGGCTGTGATAGGAGAAAACAGAGGATGGATCAACAACATTGTAGTTGCTCCACAATGCTAACCTAAATGACAGAGTGAAAAGAAGGATGTCTGTATAGAATAAAAATATTGCAAAACATGCATCCTGTTTGCTGTAAGGCACTATAGTAAAACTGCAAACAAAATGAGGCAAAGAAAATAACTTTATGTCCTGAATAAAAACATTCTGTTTGGGGCAAATCCAACACAACAAATCACTGAGTACCACTCTTCACATGTTCAAGCATGGTGGTGGCTGCATCATGTTATGGGTATGTTTGTCATCGGCAAGGACTAGGGAGTTTTTTGGGATAAAAATAAACAGTATAGAGCTAATCACAGGCAAAATCCTAGAGGAAAACCTGGTTCAAAGAGAGACGCTGGGAGACAAGATCACCTTTCAGCAGGACTATAACCTGAAACAAATATACACTGGAGTTACTTACCAAGACGACATTGAATGGTCCTGAGTGGTCTAGTTACAGTTTTGACTTAAATCGACTTGAAAATCTATGGAAAGACTTGAAAAGGGCTGACTAGCAATGATCAACAACCAACTTGACAGAGCTTGAAGAATTTTAAAATAATAATGTGCAAATATTGTACAATCCAGGTGTGCAAAGCTCTTAGAGACTTATCCAGAAAGATTTACAGCTGTAATCGCTGCCAAAGGTGATATTAATTTGTAGTGACTCAGGTGTGTGAATACTTAAGTAGGTACAAAAAAAAAAAGAAAATGTATGCACTCAAAATGTATGTAAGTCGCTCTGGACAAGAGCATCTGCTAAATCATGATGATCTTAGGCTTGTGTGCGGTTGCTCGGCGATGAAAACCCATTCCATGAAGCTCCCGACGAAGAGTTCTTGTGCTGACGTTGCTTCCAGAGGCAGTTTAGAACTTGGTAGTGAGTGTTGCAACCGAGGACAGATGATTTCAGCACTCGGCGGTTCCGTTCTGTGAGCTTGTGTGGCCTACCACTTCACGGCTGAGCTGTTGTTGCTCCTAGATGTTTCCACTTCACAATAGGAGGGCAGAAATTTTACCAACTAACTTGTTGGAAAGGTGGCATTCTATGACGGTGCCACATTGAAAGTCAATGAGCTCATCAGTAAAGCCATTCTACTGCCAATGTTTGTCTATTGCATGGCTGTGTGCTCAATTGTATCCACCTGTCAGCAATGGGGGTTGGTGAAATAGCCAAGTCCACTTATTTGAAGGGGTATTTCATATAATTTTGTCCAAGAACAAAAATCTAAAAACATGTTTTCACTTTGTCATTATGGGGTATTGTATGTAGATGGGTGAGAAAAAAATCAACAACAACAAAATGTGGAATAAGTCAAGGGGTATGAATACTTTTTAAAATGAATAATAATATAAACACTTGCATTTAAATGGAGCAATTTAACAGCAAACGCCATTTAGCCTGCGCATCTATTTTTGTGTTTGTTTTTTTAAGCAACTGAGATTCAGTTTGTAATGAAAAGCACTACATACATAAAATCTATTACTATTATTATTACTATTATTATTATTAATGGTTGTCAATTATTATTTGGATTTTTTTCACTGTGCTCATCCCTCTGTCTGCAACTATTTGCAATTCAATAGTGCAACAATGTTATCATAACCGACCAAAGTGATCATAGCACCAATGCACTTTATCTCCTCAACTTTAATTTGGCCTATGCTGTAGCCTTGTTTTATATACACCAATAAGCACGAGCAAGCCTGCTTCGTTCCTCAAATAGGCTATTAGGCATAGTATAATTTGTTTTAACAAAAATGTCCTATGGCTTTTATGACGCAAAATGTATGAATTCTGTTCAGTTTGCTCAGATCATTCCTAACAGTCTATGTAATATAGTACAGTATTGCGTCACACAAACAGCATAGCTTTTCCTGGGATTTCACGAGAAGAGGAATAGCCTACTACGCACTGGAATAGCTGGAAGAGGGAGGCTATAGCCTATGTGTAGCTGTAGTAAGACGCTACTAGCTATATATTGGGGAATTCACAAGCAATATATTAGGGCTAGAAATATTAACAGATTATGAAATTGCAGACCTCCTCCAGGCTGCACTCTGCGGGCACGCAAAGTTCCACTAGGCTATTGAATAGACCAACGTTTAAGAAAATGACTACCTAAAAAAAACGACCTAAGGCAACAACACAGTGCAATGAGGAATGTATTATTGTTATCAAGTGAGTACACAATTAAGGTCTATAGGCTGTGAACTGCAGTGATGAAGGCTAATTTGAGTAACCGCTCAAATATCCTGTTTTGTTTCATGCCGAAATAACTGCATACAGCCTAGGCCTCATTATGCAACCATTTGGAATAGTTATGGGTCTATTCTCAACAGTTTTTAAGATCTAGAAAGGTACATTAGCAGACCACTTATATGGTGTGTTTTGTAGTAGTAGTAGTAGGTTATTGGTTCCTCACAGTCATAGACTGAATTGGAAACCAATTTACGACCATAACATCAATAATACTGTATATACACAGTGTACTAAATATGTTCTTTCCATGACACAGATTGACTTGTTGAATCCATGTGAAAGCTATGATCCCTTATTGATGTCACTTGTTAAATCCACTTTAATCAGTGTAAATAAACAGGAGGAGACAGGTTAAAGAAGGATTTTTAAGCCTTGAGACAATTGAGACATGGCTTGTGTATGTGTGCCATTCAGAGGGTGAATGGGCAAAACAAAATATTGAAGTGCCTTGGAACAGGGTATGGTAGTAGGTGCCAGGGACACTGGTATGAGTGTGTCAAGAACTGCAATGCTGCTGATGTTTTTCACGCTCAACAGTTTTCCGTGTGTATCAAGAATGGTCTACCATCCAAAGGACATCCAGCCAACTTGACACAACTATGGGAAGCATTGGAGTCAACATGAGCTAGCATCCCTGTGGAGCACTTTCGACACCATGTAGAGTCGATGCCCCAACAAATTGAGGCTGTTCTGAGGGCAAAGGGGAACTGCAACTCAATATTAGGAAGGTGTTCCTAATGTTCTGTATACTCAGTGTAATTATCAAATAGTAAAATCTTAAACTAACAAGACACTTAATATAATAAAATGTTAAAATATGCAATATATACAGTTGAAGTCAGAAGTTTACATACACCTTAGCAAAATGCATATAAATTAATTTTTCACAATTCCTGACGTTTAATCCTACTAAATATTCCCTGTTTTAGGTCAGTTAGGATCACCACTTTGTTTTAAGAATGTGAAATGTCAGAATAATAGTAGAGAGAATTATTTATTTCAGCTTTTATTTCTTTCATCACATTCCCAGTGGGTCAGAAGTTTACATACACTCAATTACTATTTGGTAGCATTGCCTTTAAATTGTTTAACTTGGGTCAAATGTTTCGGGTAGCCTTCCACAAGCTTCCCACAATAAGTTGGGTGAATTTTGGCCCATTTCTCATGACAGAGCTGGTGTAACGGAGTCAGGTTTGTAGGCCTCGTTGCTCGCACACGCTTTTTCAGTTCTGCCCACACATTTTCTATGGGATTGAGGTCAGGGCTTTGTGATGGCCACTCCAACACCTTGACTTTGTTGTCCTTAAGCTATTTTGCAACAACTTCGGAAGTATGCTTGGGGTCATTGTCCATTTGGAAGACCCATTTGCAACCAAGCTTTTTTTTCACCTTTATTTAACCAGGTAAGCTAGTTGAGAACAAGTTCTCATTTATAACTGCAACCTGGCCAAGATAAAGCAAAGCAGTGCGACAGAAACAACAACACATAGTTACACATGGAATAAACAAGCGTACAGTCAATAACACAATATAAAAAAAGAAAGTCTACATACAGTGTGTGCAAATAGCATGAGGTGGTAAGGCAATGAATAGGCCATAGTAGCAAAGTAATTACAATTTAGCAGATTAACACTGGAGTGATAGATGAGCAGATGATGGTGTGTAAGTAGTGATACTGGTGTGCAAAAGAGCAGCAAAGTAAATAAAAACAATATGGGGATGAGGTAGGTAGATTGAGTGGGCTATTTACAGATGGACTATGTACAGCTGCAGCGATCGGTTCGCTGCTCAGATAGCTGATGTTTAAAGTTAGTGATGGAAATGTAAGTCTCCAGCTTCAGCGATTTTTGTAATTCGTTTCAGTCACTGGCAGCAGAGAACTGGAAGGAAAGGTGGCCAAAGGAGGTGTTGGCTTTGGGGATGACCAGTGAGATATACCTGCTGGAGCGCGTGCTACGGGTGGGTGTTGTTATCGTGACCAGTGAGCTGAGATAAGGCGGAGCTTTACCTAGCATAGACTTATAGATGACCTGGAGCCAGTGGGTCTGGCGACGAATATGTAGCAAGGGCCAGCCGACTAGAGCATACAGGTCGCAGTGGTGGGTGGTATAAGGCGCTTTGGTAACAAAACGGGTGGCACTGTGATAGACTACATCCAATTTGCTGAGTAGAGTATTGGAAGCTATTTTGTAGATGACATCGCTGAAGTCGAGGATCGGTAGGTTCCTGACTGATGTCTTGAGATGTTGCTTCAATATATCCACATCAGTTTCCTCCCTCATGATGCCATATATTTTGTGAAGTGCACCAGTCTCTCCTGCAGCAAAGCACTCCCACAACATGATGTTGCCACCCCCGTGCTTCACGGTTGGGATGGTGTTCTTCGGCTTGCAATCCTCCCCCTTTTTCCTCCAAACATAATGATAGTCATTATGGCCAAACAGTTCTATTTTTGTTTCATCAGACCAGAGGACATTTCTCCAAAAAGTACGATCTTTGTCCCCATGTGCAGTTGCAAACCGTAGTCTGGCTTTTTTATGGCGCTTTTGGAGCAGTGGCTTCTTCCTTGCTGAGCGGCCTTTCAGGTTATGTCGATATTACACAATTTTCTTTTTTCATAAAGCATTCGTGTACATTACACAAATTCAATTTTTTTGTGGCTAACGTTACCTAAGCTAGCTAGGTGGCTAACGTTAGTCAGGCTTGGCGTAAAGGTTAGGGTTATGGGTTAGGTTTAAGGGTTAAGGTTAGTGTTAGGGTTAGGTAACATGCTAGCTAAGTAGTTAAAGGGTTAAGGTTAGGGGAAGGATTAGCTAACATGCTAAGTAGTTGCAAAGTAGCTAGAAAGTAGTTGCAAAGTTGCCAATTAGCTGAAGTTGTCCGTGATGAGATTCAAACACACAACCTTTGGGTTGCTAGATGCCTACGCATCCTCCCCAACCAACCTCCCATTTATTGTTTCTGTCTAATGTAACCTGTTTGAAATGCACTCTATACAAAATAGTGTACTATACACAGATTTAAAAAAAACGTTTTAGTGTGCAAGTCCATGGGACTATTTCATGCCTCACGCCCATTGACAGGATCTTTTTGATGACAGTAGTGTGGTTATCCCTGTCAAATGCTTCACTGAAATCTGTGGCTATGAATGAACATACTGAGCTTGGTTTTTCTGAGTCTTTGGAGAGACTCTCAACAAGGTTAAAACTTCTTAAGGTTAGGGGGCAGTATTCGGAAGTTTGGATGAATGACGTGCCCAAAGTAAACTGTTACTCAGGCCCAGAAGCTAGGATATGCATAGAATTGGTAGTATTGGATAGAAAACACTCTACATTTTCCAAAACTGTTAAAATAATGTCTGTGAGTATACCGGAATGATATAGCAGGCAAAAACCCGAGGAGAATCCATCCGGAATTATTTTTTTGGAGGTGACACCATTTAAAATGCCTGTCTATGGGGAAATCAATGGAATACCTCCCAGATTGCAGTTCCTAGGGCTTCCAGTAGATGTCAACAGTCTTTAGAAAGCGTTTCAGGCTTGTTTTTTGAAAAATTTGCTAGAATTTGTAGTTTTTCTAAGTGGCTCCCATTTTAGCTGTAGTGTTGTGGTGCGCGTCGGTGAGGACGCACACTTCGTTATTTATCTCCGGTAATGAACATACTATTCTTTTTCTTAAATTGTATCTTTTATTTACATATTAGGGTACCTGAGGATTGATTAGAAACATTCTTTGACTTCTTTGGACGAAGTTTATTGGTAACTTTCGGGATTCATTTGTATGAATTTTGAACGAGGGAAACCGGTGGATTACTGAGCCAACTAAACTGACTTTTTTGGGATATAAAGAAGGACTTTATCGAACAAAAGGACAATTTGTCATGTAGCTGGGACCCTTGTGATTGCAACCAGAGGAAGATCGTCAAAGGTAAGTGATTTATTTTATCACTATTTCTGGCTTTTGTGACGCCTCTGCTTGGTTGGAAAATGTATGTAATGCTTTTATATGCAGGGCGCTGTCCTCAGATAATCGCATGGTGTGCTTTCGCCGTAAAGCCTTTTTGAAATCTGACAAAGCGGCTGGATTAAGAACAAGTTAAGCTTTTAAACGATGTAAGACACTTGTATTTTCATGAACGTTTAATATTACGAATTTTGTATTTTGAATTTCGCGCTTTGCAAATTCACCGGATGTTGTCCAGGTGGGACGCTACCATCCCATCTAGCCCAAAGTTAACAAGGGCACCTGCCTTTTAGACTTCTAAACTGTCTGGGATCAAAAGAGATGTCCTTGAGTATCAAAGCCTTCAAGAATCTTTGCAAACTGGTATATCAGAGATTGGTCTTAGTTGTTCTATATGGACAGCTGGGTAGGGATGACCACTGCTTCTTTCCACTGCTTAGGGGATTAGGTCCAGGCCGAGTGCTTTGCAGACCTTAATCGCTTGGAGAATTGTGTAGACATCCCAGACTGTGAGGGTGGGAATCTGGTGGGGGAAGGGAGGAAAGTTGGGAGCTTTGTCAAGTCAAATGGAAGCAAGGCAGATGAGATCACAGCAAAGCATCTGTTGATGTTGGCAGTTGTAGAACTGTCCTCAGTTTCAACCCCTGGTACAGGGCTTCCGAGTGGCACAGTGGTCTAAGGCACTGCATCTCAGTGCTAGAGGCGTCACTACAGATCCTGGTTTGATTGCAGGGGTGATTGGGAGTCCCATAGGGTGGCGCCCAGTGTCGTCTGGGTTAGGGTTTGGCCAGGGTAGGCCGTCATTGTAAATAAGAATTTGTTTTTAACTGACTTGCCTAGTTAAATAAAAAATAAATACACTAATAACTCTGTCCACGTTCTTTACATTTGCCATGGCCATCACCTCTTGATGCCAGTGCTTGGGGTTTACAGTCTTCAGCCTAGCAACATTTTCAGTGTAGTAACTCGTCTTAGCTGAAGCCAGGGCCCTTTGTGTTTTGTTTTGGTAGAATTTCCATACTTGTGTGTTCTGTTTAAAAAAATACTTTTGTCTCAACCTGATTAGGCGCTTGATACCTAGGGAGACCGAAGGTTTGTCACTAGGGTGCACTCTGACTGTTTTTAGTAGGAAAGAGGTCTCTACAGCACTGGTGAGTGTCTGGTAGAAGGTATCTGCTTTTGTGAATGTGTCTCTTGCCTCATAGGCTTCAGACCAAGATTAGGACGTGGCTCATTTGCCAAAGTTAAACATGAAGGGATCTAATCTGTTTCTTAACCACTTTGTTCTCTGATCTTCCTTCTTTGGGTCACCATAGCACAGAATTGTGGTCACTGCATCCTATGGGTGGGAGGATGGAGGGGCACTTGTAAGTCACTCGTGTTTGTTATGATCATGGATGGTGTTTTATCTAGGAAGGCATTGCCTCTAGTGCTGTCCATTACAACCTGTGTCAGGTTGTTACCTCTATACAGTTCAGGCAAATCAAATCTGTTGAAGTCACCAAGCAGAACAGTACCAATGCCTGAGTATTTCGTGCGTAGATCATCTGCGGTAGTTAGGAGGTGGTTGGCAGGATGTATCGGTGATAAGATACCATAGGAAAATATGGGATTGTTTTAACACCATGTGCTGTCTCGCTCCCCATTCCAACTCCCCGCCTGTTTTTCATGCTGTAGCCTATTTTACATTCAGCAAGCAAGTGCACGCATGCATCTCTCCTCCATTAGGCTATTAGTAAAGAAAAATAAGTCAAAACAAGTGTCTGGTTTTTCCTGGGATTTACAGTATTCTTACAGATTTTCTTACCGATTTCCCAGTTCCGAGTTTCCAGTTGTTTTGAACGCAGCAGAAGTCATGCTGGATTGACAGCATGACCAATGTTGTCAAGATTTTCTGGCCTATGGTGTTGCATGTGAATGTTTATCCTTTTAAGCTTGGAAAATAAACTCTTAAACCCAGATTTGGACCACACACCTACTCCACTGAATAGCAGGCTAGTGATTGCTTTGCTACGCTTGCAGTTAGCCACTGATTCCTTCCAAACATTTGACATTTTTACATTTTAGTCATTTAGCAGACGCTCTTATCCAGAGCGACTTACAGTAGTGAATACATACATTTCATGCATTTTTTGGACCACTCATTGTTGAATTTGCGATTTCCAACTTGTTGTGTAATGTTTATGTCCAATGGCCGATGAGCACCGATACATTTATCTATAATGTCTCTTCATATAACAAGGATTGAAAAGGATTTGCCAGTAGATTGTCGACTTGATTCATGATGAAAGTATGATGTTGACATGATCAGTCCAATCAAAGCTACGGTAGATATTACTTGATTTGATGTCATTTTATCTGTGGCCAATGACCTTGAGACTTCTTGGATTGGCACTTCTAATATATCGTATATATCTTAATCGTAAATATCTTAATCTCACTTTCTATCTACGAACTAAATATACTTTCCTGCAACCTGCCTCACCCAATGTGGTACGGATCTGCTATCTAGCTACTAGTCTTTGTTAGCCACGGCTAGTGGTCCACGCCTTTTTTCCCCGTCATCAGCCAGACTTAGCTCGGACAAAACCTGCCAGTCTGCACAGCACGATATCAACCCAGAGCACATCGGACTCCTTCTCTCTACCACATCACCGGATTCCTACCGCTCTGGATCAATACTCCGGATCATCGCAGCTAGCTAGCTTCAAACGAGTGGCTACTGTTAGCTAACGCCTCTGTCCTGAAGCAAGCAGCAGCTAGCCTTGAGCTAGCCTCGAGCTAGGCCCATATAACATCAAATTCTAGGGCTACAATACCTCCTTTGCCAATTGGCCTGGACCCTTTATTGTCGACACGGAGCCCCGCCGATCCAGCACGACTGGACTGCCGACGTGATCGCCTGATGTGGTCTCAACAGGCTATTCTGTTACGATGTCGACGAAGAACCAGCTGCTAGCCCCGGCCTGCTAGCTTTTCAGAACGCTGGATCCCCTGCTCGCCTAGCGTAGTAGTGATGACCGAACAGCACCCTGACTCACCTATTGCTGCTCTTTTGACCCTATGATCACTTGGCTACACAGCTGATGCCCCCTGGACTGTTTCAATAACATGGTACCTCATTTTGTTTACCTGTCGGCCCCAGCCTCGAACTCAGGTCCTGTATGTACCTAACTGACCCACTCTGCCCATTCATCGCCATTTACCCGTTGCTGTCTTAGCTCTCCTGATCAACACATATGATTGCTTTATGCCTCTCTCTAATGTCAATATGCCTTGTCTACTGCTGTCTTGGCTAGTTTTTACTGTTTTATTTCACTGTAGAGCCTTCAGTCCTGCTCAAAATGCCTAAAGTCTTTGAAAGCCAAGTTAACAAACAGATCACCGACCATTTCGAATCCCACCGTATCTTCTCCAATATGCAATCTGGTTTCCGAGCTGGTCAAGGGTGCACCTCTGCCACGCTAAAGGTCCTAAACAATATCATAACCACCATTGATAAAAGACAATACTATGCAGCCATATTCATCGACCTGGACAAAGCTTTCGTCTCTGTCATTCACCGGATTCTTATCGGCAGACTCAACAGCCTTGGTTTCTCAAATGATTGCCTCACCTGGTTCACCAACTACTTCTAAGACAGAGTTCAGTATGTCAAATCGGAGGGCCTGTCATCCGAACCTCTGGCAGTCTCTATGGGGGTGCCACAGCGATCAATTCTCGGGCCGACTCTTTCTCTGTAGACATCAATGATGTCACTGTTGCTGCTGGTGATTCTCTGATCCACCTCTACGCAGACAACACCATTCTGTATGCTTCTGGCCCTTCTTTGGACACAGTGTTATCTAACCTCCAGACGAGCTTCAATGCCATACAACACTCCTTCCGTGGCCTCCAACTGCTCTTAAATGCAAGCGAAACTAAATGCATGCTCTTCAACCGATCGCTGCCCGCACCGGCCGCCCGTTTAGCATCACTATTCTGGACGGTTCTGACTAAGAATATGTGGACAACTACAAATAGCTAGGTTTCTGGTTAGACTGTAAACTCTCCTTCCAGACTCATATTGAGCATCTCCAATCCAAAATTAAATCTAGAATCGGCGTCCTATTTCGCAACAAAGCATCCTTCACTCATGATGCCAAACATACTCTTGTAAATCTGACTATCCTACTGATGTTTGACTTCGGCGATGTCATTTACAAAATAGCCTCCAACACTCTACTCAGCAAATTGGATGTAGTCTATCACAGTGTCATCCGTTTTGTCACCAAAGCCCCATATACTACCGACCACAGCGACCTGTATGCTCTCGTTGGCTGGCCCTCGTTTCATATTCGTCCCCAAACCCACTGGCTCCAGGTCATCTATAAGTCTCTGCTAGGTAAAGCCCCGCCTTATCTCAGCTCACTGGTCACCATAGCAGCACCCACCCGTAGCACGCGCTCCAACAGCTATATTTCACTGGTCACCCCCAAAGCCAACTCCTCCTTTGGCCGCCTCTCCTTCCAGTTCTCTGCTGCCAATGACTGGAACGAATTGCAAAAATCACTGAAAATGGAGACATATCGGGCATTTGATTTCCATAGGTGGGTCTATTTTCTCACAGGACCTCCTATGTGTGCACAGATTTTTTTTAATCGGTGTAATAGTATAGACCATAGTTAACTCGTGAGTTTCAAGTTTGGGGAAGCTTACAATTTATTGTACCACTTCTACCGATCTGCGTGCCAGTTATTAATATTTATATATGCACATTTTTGCAGAATAGTTTCATTTCAATAATAATGTTTTTGTTTCTCATAATCATTGTCACGTGGTTAATCAAAAAAATCGGAAGTAAAATTATGAAATACAAAATGTAAAATTCAACCATGGCAAGAGCACTAGCCTCTGCCATGTGGCCACATTGAGACACTGTGATTCATTGGCGGCGAAAGAAATGATAGCATATGTAACCGATGTGAAATGGCTAGCTAGTTAGCGGTGGTGCGCGCTAATAGCGTTTCAATCGGTGATGTCACTCGCTCTGAGACCTGAAGTAGTTGTTCCCCTTGCTCTGCAAGGGCTGTGGCTTTTGTGGCGCGATGGGTAATGATGTTTCGTGGGTGTCAGTTGTTGATGTGTGCAGAGGGTCCCTGGTTCAAGCCCAGGTTGGGGCGAGGAGAGGGACGGAAGCTATACTGTTACACATAGAACTCAGAGATAGCCTATAGGCTAATGCAGCAGTAAGCCTCAACTAAGTAATATACATATGCCTAAAGCCGACAAATAAAACAGTAGAAAATATCCTGATGACAATTCCGGTTCTTTCAATCACATTAATCTCTCTTTTCTGCCTGTCTGCCTTCCTTTCTTTCTGTCTTGACTTGAGCTATTGCTAGTGAAGTTCAACATTGTATCAAATCATCACAAGGTCCAGCCTGACGCTTTCGCTAACAAACTCAACTAGCCTATTCCGGGCCCTCAAAGTTTCCTGCGCCAGTGAGCTCGAGGCAGAAAGCAGTTTTTATGACGTTTCCACTGGATATATGGGCTCATCAGATCATGATATTCTGCTCTTTCACACCGAGGCTTGGGGATTATTTAGGCCGGGAGTGTTGGAAAGCTTTTTTAAATACTGAGGAACTATCATCCGCAATGGATGTGAAAAAAAACGAGTGGTGAGTTTAGGCAATCAGAAATAAAACACTGCCAAATGCGCACTTTCCTACATATGCATGCATTCTGGATGTGCACCATATCTTCGCAAACAACACCCCTCCCTTCTTTTTGATGCAACATTTTCAGTTATACTCAAGACACAATATCTTCACAAATATTTTAGACGCTTTTCACTGACAGCTGCACCTAAATCAGCTAGACCTATTTCCACGCGCGCTACCCAAATTGTGGGCTTCCCAAACACACCTTTAATTTTAAACAAACCACAGCTGTTTCATAAGTCATGCTCCCTCGTGAAGTATTTAGAATCATTTTATTTAGACAGGAGTAATTATATAATTTTGGCTTAACGTCAATTTATTTTAGGCCAATCCAGCATCCTAACAGTGCAGTGTGCACCCGACAACCTTCCTTTCCAATTCGCAAGAGGCTGAAACCAGAGATCTGTATATAAATGAAGAAATGCTCATGTCTCCGCCCTCACAATGGGAGTCTTTGTCCCAAAGGCGGGAAGGCAAGCGACAAGCTTAGGTTGTTGGGCCAGTAACCGAAAGGTTGCTGGATTGAATCCCAGAGCTGTAACGCCCTGGCCATAGAGAGGGGTTTTTGTTCTTTATTTTGGTTAGTCCAGGGTGTTACATTGGGTGGGCGTTCTATGTGCATTTTTCTATGTTGGTTTGTTTCATTGATTTTGGCCGTGTGGCTTCCAATCAGGCATAGCTGTAGAGTGTTGTTGCTGATTGGGAGTCACACATAAGTGCCTGTTTTTCCGTTGGGGTTTTGTGGGTACTTGTTTCTGTTAGTGTTTTGCACCTGACAGGACTGTTTGGCTGTCGGTTTTCTTATTTTTGTATAGTGTTCTTTTGTCTATTAAATATTCAATGATGAACACTAACTCCGCTGCACCTTGGTCTACTCTCTCTCACGACAGCCGTTACAAGAGCTGACAAGGTAAAAATCTGTCGTTCTGCCCCTGGACAAGGCAGTTAACCCACTGTTCCCCGGTAGGCCGTTATTGTAAATAAGAATTTGTTCATAACTGACTTGAATTTAAATAAAAGTTTAAAAAATAAATAGATAGGTCTGCATATTGTTCCTATAGAAACGCATTGGGCTTATACTGGACAGATTTTGGCGAGAGTGAGCCCCCTCGCTTTGCCTCTTCCTCTCTGCTGAAGTGTACTGTAAATCACCGGAGTAAGCAAGCGAAAAAGCGGCCCTCTATATTTGATGCTGTCTGGCCAGAAATAGAATCAGGGCAGGAAGAGGAAAAACTGTCAGCATCAGATACATGGTCTACACATTCTGAGACCAAGGGGAGCTGTTTCACTGTCTAGACAGCATCAGACACATGGTCTACACATTCTCAGACAAAGGGGAGCTGTTTCACTGTCCAGACAGCATCAGACAAATGGTCTACACATTCTGAGACAGAGAGGTGCTGTTTCACTGTCCAGACAGCATCAGATACATGGTCTACACATTCTGAGACAGAGGGGAGCTGTTTCACTGTCCAGACAGCATCAGATACATGGTCTACACATTCTGAGACAGAGAGGTGCTGTTTCACTGTCCAGACGGCATCAGACAAGTGGTCTACACATTCTGAGACAGACAGGGGGCGCTCTTTCACTGTCCAGACAGCATCAGATACATGGTCTACACATTCTGAGACAGAAGGGAGCTGTTTCACTGTCCAGACAGCATCAGATACATGGTCTACACATTCTGAGACAGAAGGGCGTTCTTTCACTGTCCAGACAGCATCAGATACATGGTCTACACATTCTGAGACAGAGAGGAGCTTTTTCACTGTCCAGACAGCATCAGATACATGGTCTACACATTCTGAGACAGAAGGCGCTGTTTCACTGTCCAGACAGCATCAGATACATGGTCTACACATTCTGAGACAGAGAGGAGCTTTTTCACTGTCCAGAAAGCATCAGATAGATGGTCTACACATTCTGAGACAGACAGGGGGCGCTGTTTCACTGTCCAGACAGCATCAGATACATGGTCTACACATTCTGAGATAGAGGGGAGCTGTTTCACTGTCCAGACAGCATCAGATAGATGGTCTACACATTCTGAGACAGACAGGGGGCGCTGTTTCACTCGCTCCGATGCTTTGACTGAGATTGATGTGTCTTTCTGTCGGCTTGAGTCTCGGTCAAATGAATTATCAATATTTCCATATTTTATTTGTTCGGTCAAGGAGGTACGGTAGGGCGGTCCAGGCTCCCTAGGCCCGCCCATAACGCCGGCCCTGTATTTCGGTTGTGGGGAAAAGTCGATGCAAAACATTGTTGAATTCAAACGTTCTGCTGACAGGTCCACAACAATTTGCCATTGTTTTCTCTTTCTGAAACTTACACAGTACTTTGCCAGATACAGCATAAATCACTGCAAAATATCTAAACAACTGGATTTAAAGCCAGACTAAATTAGTAACACAAAAGATACATCTCCTTCAAATGTTTATATTTGGTTGCGTTGACAACCAAACACAATTCATTATCACTTTTGCAATACAGTGAATAATCTATTAACTTGGTCGACAAGTTAAAGCTACAATATGTAATTTTTTGGGCGACCTGACCAAATTCACATAGAAATGTTTGTTACAGATTGAAAGCAAGTCTAAGAAGCAGGAGATCTGTTCTATGCGCACTATTTCTATGCTTCCTGTTCTTAAGTTTTATTTTTGCATCTTTTACTTTCGGTTTTGTAAATATTTTTCACAGTGGTTCAGATGGTACAATGATTCTCTACACTATACTTGCTTCTTTTTTTCTCACATATACTGAAATTAGCCTAACTATTCAAATTTTATCAACCAGGAAATGGTGAACTGAACTGCGTAGTGCATTTTTAACAAATTATGTTGGATTCGTTTCTCCAACTAAACCATTTTTTTTATTAAAGAATAGGATTAAGCCAGTGGCTCAGATGAAACTATCCAAGCATTAGCTAGACTACTTCTCTTTTAAATGTTGATATTTGGTTGAGTTGTCAACCAAAGACAATTCAATATTACTTTTGTAATACAGTAAATAGCCTAAAGTTAAAGCTATTTTACAAACTAATGTAACAGTATTTATTTAACCTAAAATGAGTAACACATCCATGGAAACATTTTGAGGTTACTATAACTATAAATGTTTTCTAATGTAATCATAGAATGTGTGCATGTTCAAGATTGCGTACAAAGGTTTCAGGTCTGTGTAGATCTTCGCAATGCTATAATAATCTGTACAGAATCTCGAACAGCATTGATCACTTGCACTATGTACTTTTAAGTAATCTCAACTTCAATCCAGGTCATTTGGTTGTGCTATTAGATTAAGCATAGTGATAAAACATTAAGTTGTTGTATAAATACAAAATATCTGTATTCCCATTTGAACTTTGTGCTTTTAAATGTTTGATGTGATAACCCATTTAGATGCAACTTATCCAAAAATCTGACCATGTTTTTCCATTGGAATTTGGTTGTGCTTTTCGATGGTTGAAGCATAGTGATAACACATTTGAATTCAACAAACTTCTGGCTGTCTTTTTGAGAGGGTGAATAAAGGTTGAAATCTCATTGAAATATTATACATTTCCATGTTGAACTTATTGTGCAGTATACCAGCACGTTGAACTGATTCACCAGCATACCAGCATAAACTGGTCACCAGCAAACCAGCATCAAAGTCTCCAAAACGTAACAAAGGCTGGTCACCAGCAAAACCAACACTAGTCACCACCATATGCTGGTCTATGCTGGGGTTTTTTCAGCAGGGTTTGGGACCTCAGTCACGTATAGAGGGTACAGTCAGTTCCCCTGCCACCAGTCTCTGACCAGAGTAAACAGCTACTAGCCACTATGGGGTCATTCACTTCCACAAACCCCCCTTTGTTTGCAGATTACAAATCAAACCGTTTCCCTTAGATTGCATCTAACTGTAGCTGGATCTTGGCATTGCTTCTTTAACACAGTTTTCTCTCCCCTCAAAATGTCGATAGCCCCCCCAAAAAACATCTTAAGTGTTCAAGATAAATGGCAGCATGATTACCTTCCATTTGAAATCAACACACAATGATTTGGTCTGCATTGTAGTACAATTCGGATGTGATTGCATTGTACCGCGATGGAAAAATACAACCTCTTAAAACCTATTTTTACGTGCGAAATAAAGCGTCCACCCGTTTCCAACATCTTGAAGGCATTACAGATTTCAGCACTGACTAGTGAAATAACTCTTCCCTTACTATACTACACAATACATACTTTTGGGTGCTTCAGATGAGTATGAGGAATATCTCTTCCTTTCATTGTGTTGAAAAGGTGCTCTTCAATCTAGCCAGGAGCCCAACAGAAAGCAGATTGTGCAGACAGATAGGGGGGGAGTGATAATGTGTGCTGTAAATCAGGCTGAGATCTACAGATAAAGCTAGAGTAACACCTTGTCATAATATAGCTACATCTCCCACTGGTGCAAAGACAGATCATGTGCCACATAGCATTGACTAGAACGCTTTACATCAATATTTAACTTTTTGAATAGATGTCACATACTTCCCATTGTGGCTTAATCTTAGAATTGAGAAAAAAAAACAAAATTCAAAGTTGTAGGGTGTTGTAGGATGCTGGAGTGTTGACAAACATTGCTTGAGATATGATTAGGCAGTACTTTTCCTATGAAAATACAATAGGGAAGCTGGAATGGCCTCACCAGAAAGACACCAACCAATGGCCTGGACACAGGCCTGAGAAACTCCCATGACTGGAATGCAGGAAGGATGACACTAGTGTCTGGTCAGGGGTGGATACAGAGTCCAGGGTGCAGTCGTCTATCACTCTGTGCACTAATGGATGAGCAGGCAGGCTTTGAGGCAGGCCAAAGAAATAGAAGGATTAGGAGGAGGTCGGGAGGGGTCAGGCGGGATGGACGCTAGACTACCCCCCCCCCCCCCCCCCCCCCCCGCGCGCTCATGCTCCACACAATCTGAGGCGGGGAAACTTTTACCTAATCAGCAGGTGGTCCCCTCACTGCGCATGTAAACATATAAACATACAAAAGACATAAACACACATATACTTTTGAAGTGGGAAGTTTACATGCACCTTTGTCAAATACATTCAAACTCAGTTTTTCACAATTCCTGACATTTAATCCTAGTAAAAATTCCCTGTTTTAGGTCAGTTAGGATCACCACTTTATTTTAAGAATGTGAAATGTCAGAATAATAGTAGAGAGAATTATTTATTTCAGTTTTTATTTCTTTCATCACATTCCCAGTGGGTCAGAAGTTTACATACACTCAATTAGTATTTGGTAGCATTGCCTTTAAGTTGTTTAACTTTGGTCAAACGTTTCGGGTAGCCTTCCACAAGCTTCCCACAATAAGTTGGGGGAATTTTGGCCCATTCCTCCTGACAGAGCTGGTGTAACTGAGTCAGGTTTGTAGGCTTCCTTGCTCGCACACACTTTTACAGTTCTGCCCACAAATTTTCTATAGGATTGAGGTCAGGGCTTTGTGATGGCCACTCCAGGACCTTGACTTTGTTGTCCTTAAGCCAGTTTGCCACAACTTCGGAAGTATGCTTGGGGTCATTGTCTATTTGGAAGACCCATTTGTGACCAAGCTTTAACTTCCTGACTGATGTCTTGAGATGTTGCTTCAATATACCCACATAATTTTCCTCCCTCATGATGCCATCTATTTTGTGAATTGCACCAGTCCCTCCTGCAGCAAAGCACCCCCACAACATGATGCTGCCACCCCCGTGCTTCACGGTTGGGATGGTGCTCTTCACTTTGCAAGCCTCCCCCTTTCTCCCCTTAACATAATGATGGTCATTATGGACAAACAGTTCTGTTTTTGTTTCATCAGACCAGAGGACATTTCTCCAAAAAGTACGATCTTTGTCCCCATGTGCAAATGCAAACCGTAGTCTGGCTTTTTTTATGGCGTTTTTGGAGCAGTGGCTTCTTCCTTGCTGAGCGGCCTATCAGGTTATGACGATATAGGGCTCGTTTTACTGTGGATATATATACCTTTGTACCTGTTTCCTCCAGCATCTTCACAAGGTCCTTTGCTGTTGTTCTGGAATTGATTTGCACTTTTCGAACCAAAGTACGTTCATCTCTAGGAGACAGAACGCGTCTCCTTCCTGAGCGGTATGACGGCTGCGTGGTCCCATGGTGTTTATACTTGCATACTCTTGTTTGTACAGATGAACGTGGTACCTTAAGGCATTTGGAAATTGCTCCCAAGTATGAACCAGACTTGTGGAGATCTACAATTTCTTGGCTGATTTCTTTAGATTTTCCCATGATGTCAAGAAAAGAGGCACTGAGTTTGAAGGTAGGCCTTGAAATACATCCACAGGAACACCTCCAATTGATTAAAATGATGTCAATTAGCCTAACAAAAGCTTCTAAAGCCATGACATCATTTTCTGGAATTTTCCAAGCTGTTTAACGGCACAGTCATCTTAGTGTATGTTAACTTCTGACCTACTGTAATTGTGATACAGTGAATTATAAGTGAAATAATCTGTCTGTAAACAATTGTTGGAAAATGTTCTTGTGTCATGCACAAAGTAGATGTCCTAACCGACTTGCCAAAACTATAGTTTGTTAAATTTGTGGAGTGGTTGAAAAATGAGTTTTAATGACTCCAACCTAAGTGTATGTAAACTTCTGACTGGAAAAAAGTATTTGATCCCCAGCTGATTTTGTACGTTTGCCCACTGATAAATAAAGGATCAGACTATAATTTTAATGGTAGGTTTATTTGAACAGTGAGAGACAGAATAACAACAAACAAAAGACAGAAAAACGCATGTCAAAAATGTTATAAATTGATTTGCATTTTAATGAGGGAAATAAGTAAGTATTTGACCCCCTCTCAGTCAGAAAGATTTCTGGCTCCCCGGTGTCTTTTATACAGGTAACGAGCTGAGATTAGGAGCACACTCTTAAAGGGAGTGCTTCTACCGCAGCTTGTTACCTGTAAAAAAGACACATGTCCACAGAAGCAATCAATCAATCAGATTCCAAACTCTCCACCATGGCCAAGACCAAAGAGCTCTCCAAGGATGTCAAGGACATGATTGTAGATCTACACAAGGCTGGAATGGGCTACAAGGCCATCGCCAAGCAGCTTGGTGAGAAGGTGACAACAGTTGGTGCAATTATTCGCAAATGGAAGAAACACTAAAGAACTGTCAATCCCCCTCGGCCTGGGGCTCCATGCAAGATCTCACCTCGTGGGGTTGCAATGATCATGAGAACGGTGAGGAATCAGCCCAGAACTACACGGGAGGATCTTGTCAATGATCTCAAGGCAGCTGGGACCATTGTCACCAAGAAAACAATTGGTAACACACTACGCCGTGAAGGACTGAAATCCTGCAGCGCCCGCAAGGTCCCCCTGCTCAAGAATACATATACATGCCCGTCTGAAGTTTGCCAATGAAAATCTGAATGATTCAGAGGACAACTGGTGAAAGTGTTGTGGTCAGATGAGACCAAAATGGAGCTCTTTGGAATCAACTCAACTCGCCGTGATTGGAGGAGGAGGAATGCTGCCTATGACCTCAAGAACACCATCTCTACCGTCAAACATGGAGGTGGAAACATTATGCTTTGGGAGTGTTTTTCTGCTAAGGGGACAGGACAACTTCACTGCATAATTTGACGGGGCCATGTACTGTCAAATCTTGGGTGAGAACCTCCTTCCCTCAGCCAGGGCATTGAAAATGGGTCGTGGATGGGTATTCCAGCATGACAATGACCCAAAACACACGGCCAAGGCAACAAAGGAGTAGCTCAAGAAGAAGCACATTAAGGTCCTGGAGTGGCCTAGCCATTCTCCAGACCTTAATTCCATAGAAAATCTGTGGAGGGAGCTGAAGGTTCGAGTTGCCAAACGTCAGCCTCGAAACCTTAATGACTTGGAGAAGATCTGCAAAGAGGAGTGAGACAAAATCCCTCCTGAGATGTGTGCAAACCTGATGGCCAACTACAAGAAACATCTGACCTCTGTGATTGCCAACAAGGGTTTTGCCACCAAGTACTAAGTCATGTTTTGCAGAGGGGTCAAATACTTATTTCCCTCATTAAAATGCAAATCATTTTATAACATTTTTGACATGCGTTTTTCTGAATTTTTATGTTGTTATTCTGTCTCTCACTGTTCATATAAACCTACCATTAAAATTATAGACTTCATTTCTTTGTAAGTGGGCAAACGTACAAAATCAGCAGGGGATCAAATACTTTCCCCCCCCACTATATGTATATATATTTATATATATACCAGTGGCGGTCAGTGCCGTTTAAGATGAGGGAGGACAATTTGTTTTTCATGAGCAAGGCCTTATTTCTATTTAAGCATATTGGATGACTCTCATTCATATTCCATTCACCCAGTTCAATGTAACAGCGATAGGTTTAGGCTACTACATGATACTCAAATTTTCCCTATACCCATCATGAGGTTGCTACAATCTAGCCTATGAATGAAAGTTTACAGTGTAGGTGCACAAAGGTCGAGAGACAAATTTGAGGTGACAGACAAGTGGCACATGTAAAGACAGTGACATTCAAAACCGCCTTGCACACTCTTACCTACATCTAGCTGATATAGGGTGTAATCATTAGTCCAACAGTTGCAAACAAGAGTTTCTATTAGACAAGTTCAGGTATGTTTATCCCCCTTTTGTTCCGTTTGCTTCCGTCTAATAAATGTTTTTCAACAGAATCGGCAGAATGAGTACACCACTGATCACATGTAAACACAGTTCACTTTCATTGCAGCCACGTTGTATTTTTTATTGCATCTATGCGCTCTCCTCCTCTCACCTCTTCCCTTCGCTTGTGGACTTCAATGCACAACACATCAACTGTGTGTGACCAGGCAAAAAAATCATTCCAAGCCAAACCGCTGCACACAGCCTACGTCATTGTCACCATATTAGCTAAATTAATGTCATAGTCAGCATAGCTAATATAACTAACGCGTTAGTAAACCCGCTACAATCATGCAGTAACGTTAGTCACTAAGCAGTTACACCGGCGGGCCCTGGTGGCAATAAATTTGTAATACCAAAAGCTTACCTTGACTTGGAAGAGTTCCAGTATCTTGTTGGAAAGTCATAGCCAGTTAGCTAACATAGAATCCCTCTGTTTGAGCAAGGAGTTTTAGTAGGCTAAACTAGCTAGCTGCATTTGCTCTCTCTTTATTTCTCTCTTGATTCTCCTTCATTTTGGAAGAAATTAATTTGTTCAAAAACGTTCAACTATTGTCTTTCTCTCTCTTTGAGTCAACTACTCACCACATTTTATACACTGCAATGCTAGTTAGCTGTAGCTTATGCTTTCAGTACTAGATTAATTCTCTGATCCTTTGATTGAGTGGACGACATGTCAGTTCATGCTGCAAGAGCTCTGATAGGTTGGAGGACGTCCTCCGGAAGTTGTCATAATTACTGTATAAGTCTATGGAAGGGGGTGAAAACCATGAGCCTCCTAGGTTTTCTATTGAAGTCAATGTACCCAGAGAAGGACGGAAGCTAGCTGTCCTCACGCTACACCATGGTGCTACCCTACAGTGCTGTTGACGCTACTATAGACTTTCTTTGCAAAATATTGTGTTTTAATCAGTTATTTGGTGACGTGATTATATTTAGTATAGTTTTATTTAAAGGTTAACTTTTGAAATGTTTTACAATTAAAAATTTTATGAAATTCACTGAGGAGCATGATCCTCCCCTTCCTCCTCTGAGGAGCCTCCACTGATATGTACACACGCATTCACGCATGCACGCACGCAAGTGCACACACACATGTCGCATGCAGCCGCAGAAATGGAGATCCGCAGAAATGGAGATCCAACTGGGCTATGCTCCAATCAGCAGAATTAATGAAGAGGTATAATGTTTTATCGTCAAGGGGAGTTTGGGGCTCAGTGGAAACAAATGGGTAGAGACAGATTTCTCAAATCTGTCTTCAATAATGTAATGGACGCCGGGTTACGAGATAGAATAGTTATGGCAATTTGCAGAAATTTGTGGCATGGCTGAATTATTTTAGCAGACAAACCCATCACATGTACAAATGAATAATCTTAATTTGATCACTCATTTGTTGCTGAGAATGAAATGGAGATTTGCTTTTGATTTACAGAAATTCCCTGAAAACCCACAGTTAAATTAAAAGTATTGCACTTTTCATTTAGCTTACTTTTGGCCAGTTAATAGACTAACCACTGATCAAGCAACATTATGGATTTAACATTTCTGCAGGATTACTTTGCTGTGACAATATAGGTCAAATTAAGATCCTACATCTGAAATGAGTTACAGACTGTATAGACCATACTACTACATCCTCATTAATATTTACTCCATTCAACGTGCAAGGGGGAGATATGACGTTGGGATCCATTAGGGGGTATTTGGTGCAGGTGGTGTGTGTGTTTGTGCGCGTGCATGTACTGTATGATGACGAAGAACCTGTGAGAGGTTTTTGCTATTAAGTATTCATGGCTAGAAATGTTGCATTTGGAGATTTCTGGCGAGCACACACACCCCATGTCATCAGCAGCCTAAAATAACCCCAAAGAACCAGAAAAGAGCCTGGAATAATTTACAGATTTACGATCTTAATTTTGTCTGTTTTCTACAGCAGGAAAATGATCCTACAGCAACAGGAAATGTGAATTTTTGTAGGGGTTGATTCATTTTTCTTAAGGGAAGTTTTCTTAAACCTCTATACTACACGTAAACAAAAGTTATCTTGCAGCAGGGTGATCAAATTAAGATCCTACATCTGTAAGATGACATTGCAACAAAGTCAGACAGTGATAACCCTTTATCAAGGTTAACATGAGTGTTAAGTTATTGAGGTTAACACTGAGTCTTAGGGTGGCCACAGATTTTAAAAGAAGACTTATAATAAATACCAAAGAGAGTTATTCACCTCTGACGGAAAGTGGAACTATCGGAAAATTAGAAGGAGGGAATTCATGTACTTTGGAATTATCCTGTAAAACAAATCAGAATAGTGTCAGAATGTCATAAATTCTGCGGAATGAATTTCGAAGGGATTAGGCCTAGACTTGTTGGCTACGACCAGTACCGCAGAGAAAGACCTCTCCTGTAGTTTTTCTCCAGTAGTTTTCCTTTATTTGACACAGAGCAACCTGTCAGCTGATGTTGTTCTTTCTAACAAGCACTCTCTCTCTCTGCACTCTCTCTCTCTCTCGTTAAGACCGAGAGCTGCGACTCACTGTAACCAAGAGGCAGGATTTACAGTTGGAGCTGCTGGCATGTTTTTGCCAGGGCTTTGGGAGATAACATTGTTGACTTGGCGTGGGGTGATAGTGTCTTACTCCAATAGCCCATTGCTATGGACACTCCCAAGGAAGCCTGGTCATGCCTCCCCCACTCTCCCAGAGTGGCGTATTCCAAACTGCTAACGGAGTAGTAACTGCAGGTGTTACAGTTGAGGGGTAGACTGTCAGTACAGTGAGAGAGTGATTGTGTAATAAAGGAAGTCACTACTGCATTGTACAGTATATTGATACATAATAACAATACAGATGTAGGATCTTAATTTGAGCCAGTTTATTATAGCAGGAAAATAATCCTGCAGCAACAGGAAATGTGAATTATCAAATGGATTATAATGAATGGACATTTTTGTAAGGGTTGATACATTTGCAATAGGGCAAATCAAATCTGAACTTTTAAAGTGGAAATTAGAACCTTTAGAAGCCTTTTTAAAACTGAAATACACTACAAGTTTGCATTTCCTGCTGCACAGGACAATTCTAAGCAACAAAAGAGTAATCAAATTAAGATTATACATCTGTAGGTTTGCATCTACTAAAGTTAGGTTTGCACATTCAGTAGGGTTGTGCGTATTACAATACAGCAGGTCAGGAAGATACATACACACATATAAACACACACACACACACACAGAGGCTTGCACATCAGGATGAGTGACTTGATTTGTCGGCGTGTGTATGGATGGATGGACTTTACATGTTGGGAGTCAGATTGAGTCTGGACAGCTCCACTAGCTCAATACTACGGCCAATTGCACTTCTCTTCCTCATGTCATCTGTGTTAGTTGATCTTGGGTCTGGATGAAAGGACAGCTGGGGAGTCTGTCAGCAAACAAGGACAGGTGTGTGTGTGTGTGTGTGTGTGTGTGTATATATGTGTGTGTGTGTGTGTGTGTGTGTGTGTGTGTGTGTGTGTGTGTGTGTGTGTGTGTGTGTGTGTGTGTGTGTGTGTGTGTGTGTGTGTGTGTGTGTGTGTGTGTGTGTGTGTGTGTGTGTGTGTGTGCGCTTGAGTAGCCTAAATGCTCAGCCAATCTGTAACTCACTTGTTTTAGTTGATGAACATCCCTGTGCAAGATTTCCACTCAGCTCCATTTGTAGAGTGATAAAACATGTGAATGCAAATAGTCAACCAAAAGAACCAATCAGTGACCTTGATACTGGTCCTTGAGTGCACTGCATCTGAGCAATCTCACAGCAAAGGGTCACAGGAGTCATTAAGAGACGGACGACGGGAGGATTCTGTGTGCTCCACTGACTGATAGCGGAGTGCTGCAATGCAGAGCAGACAAAGAGGGGACGTGCCCCCCCCAAAAAACATGAAAGAAAACAATATGTGGTCTGATTCCAGCTGAAAGTGGGCCATTTTGGCGTAGGTCGCCTTGTTTCTTATCATTCATTACCATCTGTAATTCCAATGCTCCACCATTCATTTTTCTGACATCCAAATTAAGTATGACATGTATAACTAACTAGTAGTTTGAATTCCAGCATTTCACAGAGGATGCAAGACAGTTCAGAGGAAGAGAATTACTTTAATGTTAGGATGACCTTGGAAGTGGCATTGTTTGATTTTGCAGGACACGTGGGTGAAAAATCATTGCCCTTTTTACAGTTTGGATACAGTCAGGGAGGGAGGCGATCAGTGCTCCAGAAATAGCCCTAGCCAAACCAGGGTGGTTTCAAAACAATGCAACCGCACACAGGACCCACACACGGATATTCTTAGCCCTTTAATGATGTTCGGACACCCACCACAGGAGGGTATTGACTTTGGGGCGCCAAAGGCAGGGGTGGACTTAGTGATTTGGAGGCCCCAAGCAGATGTGTGGTAAGACAGAGGGGCGCTTTCAGATGCTTTCTCTAGAGAGTTAGTTTCAGCCACTTGCAAATTGATGGAAAGTTGGCGGGTACACAGTGCACTGTTCGGATGCCAGAATTATTTTGGATGAAAGTGCAAAGGTAATGTACTTTTTGAGGTTATTTGTTTGACAATCAGATGAGAACATCATGACTGGTTGTGTTCATGGCACATTCAAAGGTAATACATAGCTATTATAGTAAAGACGTAATTTAACTGTAAAAAATACCTCAAGCGGAGCATGAGGGGGCTCAAACGGAGAAATTAAATATATATATATATATATATATATATATATATATATATATATATATAGTACCAGTCAAATGTTTGGACACAACTACTCATTCCAGGGTTTTTCTTTATTTTTACTATTTTCTACATTTTATAATAATAGTGAAGATATCAGAACTATGAAATAACACATGTGGAATCATGTAGTAACCAAAAAAGTGTTAAACAAATCAAAATATATCACATTTTTGAGATTCTTCAAAGTAGCCACCCTTTGCCTTGATGACAGCTTCAACCCTTTAATGAGTAGGTGTGTCCAAACTTTTGACTGGTACTCTATATACACTGCTCAAAAAAATAAAGGGAACACTTAAACAACACAATGTAACTCCAAGTCAATCACACTTCTGTGAAATCAAACTGTCCACTTAGGAAGCAACACTGATTGACAATAAATTTCACATGCTGTTGTGCAAATGGAATAGACAACAGGTGGAAATTATAGGCAATTAGCAAGACACCCCCAATAAAGGAGTGGTTCTGCAGGTGGGGACCACAGACCACTTCTCAGTTCCCATGCTTCCTGGCTGATGTTTTGGTCACTTTTGAATGCTGGCGGTGCTTTCACTCTAGTGGTAGCATGAGACGGAGTCTACAACCCACACAAGTGGCTCAGGTAGTGCAGCTCATCCAGGATGGCACATCAATGCGAGCTGTGGCAAGAAGGTTTGCTGTGTCTGTCAGCGTAGTGTCCAGAGCATGGAGGCGCTACCAGGAGACAGGCCAGTACATCAGGAGACGTGGAGGAGGCCGTAGGAGGGCAACAACCCAGCAGCAGGACCGCTACCTCCGCCTTTGTGCAAGGAGGAGCAGGAGGAGCACTGCCAGAGTGCTGCAGTGCAAAATGACCTCCAGCAGGCCACAAATGTGTATGTGTCTGCTCAAACGGTCAGAAACAGACTCCATGAGGGTGGTATGAGGGCCCGACGTCCACAGGTGGGGGTTGTGCTTACAGCCCAACACCGTGCAGGACGTTTGGCATTTGCCAGGGAACACCAAGATTGGCAAATTCGCAACTGGTGCCCTGTGCTCTTCACAGATGAAAGCAGGTTCACACTGAACACGTGACAGACGTGACAGAGTCTGGAGACGCCGTGGAGAACTTTCTGCTGCCTGCAACATCCTCCAGCATGACCGGTTTGGCGGTGGGTCAGTCATGGTGTGGGGTAGCATTTCTTTGGGGTGCCGCACAGCCCTCCATGTGCTCACCAGAGGTAGCCTGACTGCCATTAGGTACCGAGATGAGATCCTCAGACCCCTTGTGAGACCATATGCTGGTGTGGTTGGCCCTGGGTTCCTCCTAATGCAAGACAATGCTAGACCTCATGTGGCTGGAGTGTGTCAGCAGTTCCTGCAAGAGAAAGGCATTGATGCTATGGACTGGCCCGCCCGTTCCCCAGACCTGAATCCAATTGAGCACATCTGGGACATCATGTCTCGCTCCATCCACCAACGCCACGTTGCACCACAGACTGTCCAGGAGTTGGCGGATGCTTTAGTCCAGGTCTGGGAGGAGATCCCTCAGGAGACCATCCGCCACCTCATCAGGAGCATGCCCAGGCGTTGTAGGGAGGTCATACAGGCACGTGGAGGCCACACACACTACTGAGCCT
Source organism: Salmo trutta (assembly GCF_901001165.1). NCBI lineage: Eukaryota > Metazoa > Chordata > Actinopteri > Salmoniformes > Salmonidae > Salmo > Salmo trutta. The sequence goes on along the minus strand of NC_042969.1, from coordinate 3,508,603 downwards.
CATTTTGACTTGTTTTAAGGACATTACATCAAAGTTGGATCAGCCTGTAGTGTGGTTTTCCACTTTAATTTTGAGTGTGACTCCAAATCCAGACCTCCATGGGTTGATAAATTGGATTTCCATTGATTATTTTTGTGTGATTTTGTTGTCAGCACATTCAACTATGTAAAGAAAAAAGTATTTCAAAAGATTATTTAATTCATTCAGATCTAGGATGTGTTATTTTAGTGCTCCCTTTATTTTTTGAGCAGTATATTTGTTTTTAATACTAAAAGTATTATTATACCCAGCTCATGAGGCTCCTTGATGATGTGAGGCCTGAGGCAATTGCCTTTTCTGCCTAATTGTATGTACGCCGCTGGCCAAAGGAAAACATCCAAACAAGTGAGTCATAAACAGGGAAATACAGGGAGGAAGGGACAGAGGGAGCAGGTTCAAGTGCATCATGGTGCTTTCAGGGACAGGGGGACACACTCCCGCCGTGTTGTTTCCTATCTACCGACTCAGTTTCCTCACTTTGGGGCATCCCGTGTCTTTGTCAATGTGCGTGTGTGTTGGAGTGTGTGTGTGTGTCACAGTATGTCACTGTTTGTGTCAGCTTGTTTGTCTAATGGCCCCTATTATTGGTGCCATTTAATTGGCGGTTGGAATTTTTCCATGTTAATTGTGCAGGATGTTACATGAAGCTGAGGAATTTTGTCGCATTCCCGGGCCTCCGTCATTGGCCAACTATTCAAACACAAACACACGTTTCCTCATCCGGTCATCATGTAACGCTGCTCCAATGACCAACTGGACCCTGCTTCTAGCTTAATCAGGGTTGGGTATTTTTAAATCCCCTTTTCAGTGAAGCCTAATATTGGATAAGTGGTAGTTTGCCAAAAGGCAGCCCATATTGGAAAGAAATTAGGAAAATATATCAAGTGCAAAATTTGACTAAATGACTAATGTGCGTAGCAGCACAACATACAGTGGAGTTCCATCTGGTTAAACATGCTTAATGCAGTGGAAACAAAGACAAGCTATCAAAGAGCTTTGCTTAGACTTTAGACCTGCTGCACTGCTCCACTCATGTCTACTCATCCAGGATCTTATAATAGGCTTGAGAAGGGATTGACATGCTCCCTAGCCTGACCCTGTGACCTGGGAGTATAAGACCCTTGAGGCAATCTGCCCTCTGCTAACAGATGGCAGCTAAAGAAAAGGCGCCCACCGCTCAACTGCAGAGGGATTTCTCTCTCTCCCTCTCAAATCCATCTGACACATGTCAAGTGCCCCGTTGTGGCGGGCTCTGACCCTGCCACAATAGGGCACTTCTGGGTGTCAAGGCAGCCAGTCAAGTTACCCCATTGTGAGCACTGATTGGGGGGTTAAGACACTGGAGCAGAGAAAGGGGTTGTGTTAATGGGAGCTGCCTTTTTAATGTTAATGTACTGGATTTAGTAAGTCAGACTTGGGGTAACTAGTCGAAGTTCTCAGTTTCAATACCATTTCTCTAAGGAAATTGGAAACAGCTATAGCTGTTTTACCAAGAGCGTTTTCATTGATATTTTTCATAACCATCTATTTACCACCACAAACCGATGCTGGCCCTAAGACCGCACTCAACGAGCTGTATAGGGCCATACGCTAACAAGAAAATGCTCACCCAGAGTTGGCCTTCTTAGTGGCTGGCGACATTAATGCAGGAAAACTGAAATCCATTTTACCTTATTTCTACCAGCGTGTCACCTGTGCAACTAGAGGTGAACAAACTCTAGATAACCTTCCCTCCACATACAGAGACGCATACAAAACTCTACCTCGCCCCCCTGTTGGCAAATCTGACCATAACTCCATCCTGCCGCTGGATTCAAAGCTTAGAGTTTTTCAATTTAAAGTATTATACAAAATTATTGCAACCAATAGAATGTTATATATATATATATATATATATATATATATATATATATATATATATATATATATATACACTGTTTATATACACTACCATTCAAAAGTTTGGGGTCACTTAGAAATGTCCTTGTTTTTGAAAGAAAAGCACATTTTTGTCCATTAAAATAACATCATATTGATCAGAAATACAGTTTAGACATTGTTAATGTTGTAAATTACTATTGTTGCTGGAAACGGCAGAAATGTAATGGAATATCTGCATAGGCGTACAGAGGCCCATTATCAGCAACCATCACTCCTGTGTTCCAATGGCACATTGTGTTAGCATATCCAAGTTTATCATTTTAAAAGGCTAATTGATCATTACAAAACCCTTTTGCAATTATGTTAGCACAGCTGAAAACTGTTGTGCTGATTAGAGAGGCAATAAAACTGGCCTTCTTCAGACTAGTTGTACTCAACAACTCTCTTCAACAGACTAGTTGTACTCAACAACTCTGGAGCAACAGCATTTGTGGGGTTGATTACAGGCTCAAAATGGCCAGAATGGCCACTATTCTTGTTCTGAGAAATGAAGGCTATTCCATGCGAGAAATTGCCATAAAACTGAAGATCTTGTACAACGCTGTGGACTACTCCCTTCACAGAACTGTCTCTAACCAGAATAGAAAGAGGAGTGGGAAGCCCCGGCACAACTGAGCAAGAGGACAAGTATATTAGAGTGTCTAGTTTGAGAAACAGACGCCTCACAAGTCCTCAACTGGCAGCTTCATTAAATAGTACCCGCAAAAATACAAATGTCAACGTCAACAGTGAAGAGGTGGCCTTCTAGGCAGAGTTGCAAAGAAAAAGCCATATCTCAGACTGGCAAATATAGAGAAAAGATTAATATGGGCAAAAAACACAGACACTGGACAGAGAAAAATTGGAAAAAAGTGTTATGGACAGACGAATCTAAGTTTGAGGTGTTCGGATTTACATTTTAGTAATTTAGCAGACGCTCTTATCCAGAGCGGCTTACAGTAGTGAATGCATACATTTCATACATTTTTTCTGTGCTGGCCCCCTGTGGGAATTGAACCCACAACCCTGGCGTTGCAAACACCATGCTCTAACAACTGAGCTACAGGGAAGGTTAAGCAGAACATTCATGAGACGCAGAAAAAATGAAAAGACACTGGAGGAGTGCTTGATGCCATCTGGCAAGCATGGTGGAGGCAATGTGATGGTCTGGGGGTGCTTTGGTGGTGGTAAAGTGGGAGATTTGTACAGGGTAAAAGGGATCTTGAAGAAGGTAAAAGGGATCTTGAAGAAGGAAGGCTATCACTCCATTTTGCAACGCCATGTCATTTTATTTATTTATTTCTTTTTATTTCACCTTTATTTAACCAGGTAGGCAAGTTGAGAACAAGTTCTCATTTACAATTGCGACCTGGCCAAGATAAAGCAAAGCAGTTCGACAACATACAACAACACAGAGTTACACATGGAGTAAAAAACATACAGTCAATAATACAGTAGAAAAAAAAACAAGACTATATACAATGTGAGCAAATGATGTGAGATAAGGGAGGTAAAAGCAAAAAATGCCATGGTGGCAAAGTAAATAAAGTATAGCAAGAAAAACACTGGAATGGTAGATTTGTAGTTTGAAGAAAGTTCAAAGTTCAAATATAAATAATATGGTGCAAAGGAGCAAAATAAATAAAATAAATAAATACAGTAGGGGAAGAGGTAGTAGTTTGGGCTAGAATATAGATGGGCTATGTACAGGTGCAGTGATCTGTGAGCTGCTCTGACAGCTGGTGCTTAAAGCTAGTGAGGGAGATAAGTGTTTCCAATTTCAGAGATTTTTGTAGTTCGTTCCAGTCGTTGGCAGCAGAGAACTGGAAGGAGAGACGACCAAAGGAGGAGTTGGCTTTAGGGGTGACCAGAGAGATATACCTGCTGGAGCGCGTGCTACAGGTGGGTGCTGCTATGGTGACCAGTGAGCGGAGGTAAGGGGGGACTTTACCTAGCAGGGTCTTGTAGATGACCTGGAGCCAATGTGTTTGGCGACGATTATGAAGTGAAGGCCAGCCAACGAGAGCATACAGATCGCAGTCATACCCTGTGGATGGTGCTTAATTGGAGCCAATTTCCTCCTACAACAGGACAATAACCCAAAGCACAGCTCCAAACTATGCAACAACTATTTAGGGAAGAAGCAGTCATCTGGTATTCTGTCTCTAATGGAGTGGCCAGCACAGTCACCGGATCTTAACCCTATTGAGCTGTTGCTACGTAAGAAGCCAATCCAACTTGTGGGAGGTGCTTCAGGAATCATGGGGTGAAAACTCTTCAGATTACCTCAACAAATTGACAACTAGAATGCCAAAGGTCTGCAAGGCTGTAATTGCTGCAAATGGAGGTTTCTTTGACGAAAACAAAGTTTGAAGGACACTATTATTATTTCAATTAAAAATCATTGTTTATAACCTTGTCAACGTGTTGACTATATTTGTTATTCATTTTGTAACTAATTTCATGTATGTTTTCATGGAAAACAAGGACATTTCCAAGTGACCCCAAACTTATGAACTGTAGTATATATACAGTGGAAGTCAGAAGTTTACATACACTTAGGTTGGAATCATGAAAACTCGTTTTTCAACCACTCCACAAATTTCTTGTTAACAAACTACAGTTTTGGCAAGTTGGTTAGGACATCTACTTTGTGCATGACACAAGTCATTTTTCCAACAATTGTTTACAGACAGATTATTTCACTTATAATTCATTGTATCACAATACCGGTGAGTCAGAAGTTTACTTACACTAAGTTGACTGTGCCATTAAACAGCTTGGAAAATTCCAGAAAATGATGTCATGGCTTTAGAAGCTTCTGATTGGCTAATTGACATAATTTGAGTAAATTGGAGGTATAACTGTGGATGGATTTCAAGGCCTACCTTCAAACTCAGTGCCTCTTTGCTTGACATCATGGGAAAATCTAAAGAAATCAGCCAAGAAATTGTAGATCTCCACAAGTCTGGTTCATACTTGTGCAATTTCCAAACGCCTGAAGGTACCACGTTCATCAGTACAAACAAAGGTACGCAAGTATAAACACCATGGGACCACGCAGCTGTCATACCGCTCAGGAAGGAGACGCGTTCTGTCTCCTAGAGATGAACGTACTTTAGTGCGAAAAGTGCAAATCAATTCCAGAACAACAGCAAAGGACCTTGTGAAGATGCTGGAGGAAACAGGTACAAAAGTATTTGTATCCACAGTAAAACGAGTCCTTTATCGACATAACCTGAAAGTTCGCTCAGCAAGGAAGAAGCCACTGCTCCAAAACCACCATAAAAAAGCCAGACTACGGTTTGCAACTTCCCAATGGGACAAAGATCGTACTTTTTGGAGAAATGTCCTCTGGTCTGATGAAAAAAAAATAGAACTGTTTAGCCATAATGACCATTGTTATGTTTGGAGGAAAAAGGGGGAGGCTTGCAAGCCGAAGAACACCATCCCAACCGTGAAGTACAGGGGTGGCAGCATCATGTTGTGGGGGTGCTTTGCTGCAGGAGGGACTGGTGCACTTCACAGAATAGATGGCATCATGAGGCAGGACAATTATGTGGATATATTGAAGCATCATCTCAAGACATCAATCAGGAAGTGAATGCTTTGTCGCAAATGGGTCTTCCAAATCGACAATGACTCCAAGCATACTTCCAAAGTTGTGGCAAAATGGCTTAAGGACAACAAGGTCAAGGTATTGGAGTGGCCATCACAAAGCCCTGACCTCAATCATATAGAACATTTGTGGGCAGAACTGAAAAAGCGTGTGCGAGCAAAGAAACCTACAAACCTGACTCACTTTCAGCAGCTGTCAGGAGAAATGGGCCACAATTCACCCAACTTATTGTGGGAAGCTTGTGGAAGGCTACCCAAAACGTTTGACTAAAGTTAAACAATTTAAAGGCAATGCTACCAAATACTAATTGAGTGTATGTAAACTTCTGACCCAATTGGGAATGTGATGAAAGAAATAAAAACTGAATAACTGAATAAATCATTCTCTCTATTATTATTCTGACATTTCACATTCTTAAAATAAAGTGGTGATCCTAACTGAGCTAAGATGGGGAATTTTTACTAGTATTAAATGTCAGGAATTGTGAAAAACTGAGTTAAAATGTATTTGGCCAAGGTGTATGTAAACTTCCGACTTCAACTGTATATACACTACCGGTCCAAAGTTTTAGAACACCTACTCATTCAAGGGTTCTTCTTTATTTTTACTATTTTATATATTGTAGAATAATGTCTATGTATAACGTCTATGTCTATAACTATGAATTAACACTGATGGCATCATATAGTAACCAAAAAAGTGTTAATCAAATCAAAATATATTTTAGATTTCAGATTCTTCAAATAGCCACCCTTTGCCTTGAGGACAGCTTTAAACCAAGTACATATTTTGTCAAGAACAGCTCAAATAAGCAAAGAGAAGCGACAGTTCATCATTACTTTAAGACATGAAGGTCAGTCAACACGGAAAATGTAAAGAACTTTAAAAGTATCTTCAAGTGCAGTCGCAAAAACCAAGCGCCATGATGAAACTGGCTCGCATGAGGACCGCCACATGAATGGAAGACCCAGAGTTACCTCTGCTGCAGAGCAGAAGTTCATTAGTTACCAGCCTCAGAAATTGCAGCTCAAATAAATGCTTCACAGAGTTCAAGTAACAGACACATCTCAACATCAATTGTTGAGAGGAGACTATGTGAATCAGGCCTTCGTGGTCAATTTTGCTGGTGACACTGTCTGGGGTGCTTTGCTGATGACACTGTCTGTGATTAATTTAGAATTCGATACGCTATCCCATCTAGTTTGGGCTTAGTGCGACTATCATTTGTTTTTCAACAGTACAATGACCCATCACACCCACAGGCTGTGTAAGGGCTATGTTACCAAGAAGGAGAGGGATGGAGTGCTGCATCAGATGACCTGGCCTCCACAATCCCCCGACCTCAACCAAATTGAGATGGTTTGGGATGAGTCGGACCGCAGAGTGACGGAAAAGCAGCCAACAAGTGCTCAGCATATGTGGGAACTCCTTCAAGACTGTTGGAAAAGCATTCCAGGTGAAGCTGATTGAGAGAATTCCAAGAGTGTGCAAAGTAGTCATCTAGGCAAAGTGTGGCATTTTGAAGAATCTCAAATATAATATATATTTTGATTTGTTAAACACTTTTTTGGTTACTACATGATTCCATATGTGTTATTTCATAGTTGTGTTGTCTTCACTATTATTTTACAATGTAGATTATAGTCCAAAGAAAGAAAAACTAAAAACTAAATCTAAAACTTTTCACCGGTAGTGTGTGTATATATTTATATGGGATACAACCAGCCAATCTCTGCAGAATCATTAGATCATTTGTTTTGGTACTGTCCATATATAGCTTGTTTTTGGTCACAGGTTGGCTGAAGAATTGCAACACTTACCTGGAGCTAACTCTGCAAATATCACTGCTGGGTAATTTGAAAAAGTCATAGTCAATCGATCAATAATATAATAATACTCTTTGCAAAAATGTTTATCTTGAATTTACAATATGTAGAATCTATGAGAATAGAATGGTTCAGAACTTTTGTGAAACATCACAGAACAGTTGGAAAATATATGGCAAATGGAAATAAAAACTGAATGGTGTTCAGAGATAGATGGCAGGGGTTGGGTGGAGCTAAAGGATGGGACTAAAAACAAACAAAAGATAACTATTGTAAAATATACTGTGTCGGTAAAATGTATATAGTATGTATAAGCTGGAAGTATAAGCCTAAGTGTTGTTGTCCATTTGTTCACTCCAATTAGGGGAGGGATGGTATGGTTTGGGGAAAGTAATAATGGAAAATATATGTTAAAAAATACATACATATATTTACAAAAAAAATATGCGGGAATGGCAATGATGCAGACAATTATATTGATGGATGCCACAATCTATCTGCAATATTAAAGCTGATCTACTATATATATCTGACCATAACTCTATCCTCTAAATTTCTGTTTACAAGCAAAATTTCAAATAAGAAGTATCAGTGGCACGCTCAATACGGAAGTTGTTCAATGAAGCGGATCCTAAGCTACAGGGCTGGAGGTGGAGTTCAGAGACTTGGCAGTGTGGTGCCAGGACAACAACCTCTCCCTCAACGCCAGCAAGACAAAGGAGCTGATCGTGGACAACAGGAAAGGAAGGGCCGAGCACTTCCCCATCCACATCGACGGGGCTGTAGTGGAGCAGGTCGAGAGCATCAAGTTCCTCGGTGTCCACATCACTAAGGAATTATCATGGTCCACACACACCAACACACCCTCGGGAGGCTGAAAATATTTTGTCCTCAGATCCTCAAAGTTCTATAGCTGCACCATTGAGAGCATCTTGACTGGCTGCATCACCGCTTGGTATGGCAACTGCTTGGCATATGAGCTCAAGGCGCTACACAGTGTAGTGTGTACTGCCCAGTACACACTGAGCTCCCTGCTATTCAGGATGTCTATACCATGCAGTGTCAGAGGAAGGCCCGAAACAATTGTCGAAGACTCCAGCCACCCATAGGCTGTTCTCTCTGCTACCGCCCGGCAAGTGATACCGATGAACCAAGTCTGGAACTAACAGGACCCTGAACAGCTTCTAACCCCAAGCCATAAGATCGCTGAACACTTAGTCCAGGTAGCTATTGGTTAACTATTTAACTATCTGCATTGACCATTTTGCGCTAACTCATCACATACGCTGATGTTACTGTTTATTATCTTTTTTTATTTTTTATTTCACCTTTATTTAACCAGGTAGGCTAGTTGAGAACAAGTTCTCATTTACAACTGTGACCTGGCCAAGATAAAGCAAAGCAGTGCGACACAAAGAACACAGAATTACACATGGGATGAACAAATGTACAGTCAATAACACAATATAAAAGTCTATATACAGTGTGCGCAAATGTAGTAAGATTAGGGAGGTAAGGCAATAAATAGGCCATAGTGGCGAAATAATTACAATATAGCAATTAAACCCTGGAGTGATAGATGTGCAGAAGATGAGTGTGCAAGTAGAGATACTGGGGTGCAAAGGAGAAAAATAAATCAAATAAATAACAGTATGGCGATGAGGTAGTTGGATGGGCCATTTACAGATGGCTATGTACAGGTGCAGTGATCTGTGAGCTGCTCTGACAGCTGGTGCTTAAAGTTAGTGAGGGAGATATGAGTCTCCAGCTTCAGTGATTTTTGCAATTCGTTCCAGTCATTGGCAGCAAGAAGGAAAGGCGGCCAAAGGAGGAATTGGCATTGGGGATGACCAGTGAAATATACCTGCTGGAGCGTTTGCTACGGGTGGGTGCTGCTATGGTGATCAGTGAGCTGAGATAAGGCAGGGCTTTACCTAGCAAAGACTTGTAGATGACCTGGAGCCAGTGGGTTTGGCGACAAATATGAAGCGAGGGCCAGCCAAAGAGAGCATACAGGTCACAGTGGTGGGTAGTTTATGGGGCTTTGGTGACAAAGCGCATGGCACTGTGACAGATTATGTCTAATTTGCTGAGTAGAGTGTTTGAGGCTATTTTGTAAATGACATCGTCGAAGTCAAGGATCGGTAGGATAGTGAATTTTACGAGGGTATGTTTGGCAGCATGAGTGAAGGATGGTCTGTTACGAAATAGGAAGCCGATTGTAGATTTAATTTTGTATTGGAGATGCTTAATGTGAGTCTGGAAGGAGAGTTTACAGTCTAACCAGACACCTAGGTATTTGTAGTTGTCCACATATTCTAAGTCAGAACCATCCAGAGTAGTGATGCTGGACGGGCGTGCAGGTGTGGGCAGCGATCGGTTGAAGAGCATCCATTTAGTTGTACTTGCATTTAAGAGCAGTTGGAGGCCACGAAAGGAGAGTTGTATGGCATTGAAGCTCGTCTGGAGGTTAGTTAACACAGTGTCCAAAGAAGGGCCAGAGGTATACAGAATGATGTCGTCTGCGTAGAGGTGGATCAGAGAATCACCAGCAGCAAGAGCGACATCATTGATATATACAGAGAAAAGAGTCGGCCCGAGGATTTAACCCTGTGGCACCCCCATAGAGACTGCCAGAGGTCCGGACAACAGGCCCTCCGATTTGACACACTGAACTCTGTCTTAGAAGTAGTTGGTAAATCAGGCGAGGTAGTCATTTGAGAAACCAAAGCTGTTGAGTCTGCCGATAAGAATGTGGTGATTGACAGAGTCGAAAGCCTTGGCCAGGTCGATGAACACAGCTGCACAGTATTGTCTCTTATCGATGGTGGTTATGACATCGTTTAGGACCTTTAGCGTGGCTGAAGTGCACCCATGACCAGCTCGGAAACCAGATTGCATAGTGGAGAAGGTACGGTGGGATTCGAAATGGTCGGTGATCTGTTTGTTAACTTGGCTTTCGAAGACCTTAGAAAGGCAGGGTAGGATAGATATCGGTCTGTAGCAGTTTGGGTCTAGAGTGTCTCCCCCTTTGAAGAGGGGGATGACCGCGGCAGCTTTCCAGTCTTTGGGGATGTCAGACGATACGAAAGAGAGGTTGAACAGGCTAGTAGTAGGGGTTGCAACAATTTTGGAGGATCATTTTAGAAAGAGAGGGTCCAGATTGTCTAGCCCGGCTGATTTGTAGGGGTCCAGATTTTGCAGCTCTTTCAGAACATCAGCTATCTGGTTTTGGGTGAAGGAGAAATGGGGGAGGCTTGGGAAAGTTGCTGTGGGGGGGTGCAGGGCTGTTGACCGGGGTAGGGGTAACCAGGTGGAAAGCATGGCCAGCTGTAGAAAAATGCTTCTTGAAATTCTCAATTATCGTGGATTTATCAGTGGTGACAGTGTTTCCTAGCCTTAGTGCAGTGGGCAGCTGGGAGGAGGTTCTCTTATTCTCCATGGCCTTTACAGTGTCCGAGAACTTTTTGGATTTTGTGCTACAGGATGCAAATTTCTGTTTGAAAAAGCCAGCCTTTGCTTTCCTTACTGCCTGTGTATATTGGTTCCTAACTTCCCTGAAAAGTTCAATATCGCGGTGGCTATTCGATGCTAATGCAGTACGCCACAGGATGTTTTTGTGCTGGTCAAGGGCAGTCAGGTCTGGAGTGAACTAAGCGCTATATCTGTTCCTTGTTCAATTTTTTTTGAATGGGGCATGCTTATTTAAGATGGTGAGGAAAGCACTTGAAAAGAATGATCTATCCTGTTGCCTAGTCACTTTATCCTTACTGATATGTACATATCTACCTCAATTACCTCGTACCCCTGCACATTGGCTCGCTACTGGTACCCCGTGTTTATAGCCAAGGTAGCTTCATGTTATTATTATTTTTAAATGTTCTCCTTTTTCTCTCTGCATTGTTGGGACAGAAGTAAGCAGTTCACCTGTTTATAAAGCATGTGACAAATAAATTTTGATTTGAGCTTGTTATGGTGAAATACAGGTAAAAATAGGTCAAAAAAGGTCAAAATAACTTAGTTAGAGAGACCTGTCATGAAAGAGAGGAAAGGTATTTTATCAAAGTGGTGTGTGTGAAAAACAATGGAGACGGAGGAGACTGAGGAGAGTCAGGAGACAATCCAGGCACAGACCCTGTGCCTTCATCTTATGAAAGAGACGAGGAGGGGAATCCCTGGCCGCATTTCAGTCACCAGTTTTTCTTCAAGTATAGGAGAAGCGACAGTGTAATCATGCAATGCAAGCTGCTTACCCAGGATGGCGGAGGTGGCTTCCTACAAAAACTCTGCCTTGAACCTCAGGAAACATGTAGAGGTAAGATATCTAGTTATGAATGCTAAAAAATGTAGCTATGGATGGCTTTAGCGGCTAATAGCCTAGTTATTTAGTATGCTAACATTAGCTAGCTATCCTTGCAGCTACAATAAATGAAAGAAGATTTGTAATAGGCAAGATGGTGGCGTACACATTGTTGATTACTTCATGGAGCAAAAAAATATATATTTTAATAACGAAGCATTTGTGTATATACAGTGCATTCAGAAAGTATTCAGAGCCCTTTACTTTTTCCACATTTTGTTACCTTACAGCCTTATTATAAAATACATTTTCCCTCATCAATCTACACACAATACCCCATAATGACAAACCAAAAGCAGTTTAAGATTTTTTTGCAAATGTATATATTTTCTTTAAACATAAATACCTTATTTACATAAGCATCCAGACCCTTTGCTATGAGAGTCAAAATTGATCTCAGGCGGATCCTGTTTCCATTGATCATCCTTGATGTTTCTACAACTTGATTGAAGTCCACCTGCGGTAAATTCAGCTGATTGGACATGATTTGGAAAGGCACACACCTGTCTATATAAGGTCCCACAGTTGACAGTGCATGTCAGAGCAAAAACCAAGCCATGAGGTCAAAGGAATTGTCTATAGAGCTCTAAGACAGGATTGTGTCGAGGCACAGATCTGGGGAAGAGTACCAAAACTTTTCTGCAACATTGAAGATCCCCAAGAACACAGTGGCCTCCATCATTCCGAAATGGAAGAAGTTTGGAACCACCAAGACTCCTCCTAGAGCTGGCCGCTCGGACAAACTGAGCAATCGGGGGAGAAGGGCCTTGGGAGGTGACCAAGAACCTGATGATCATTCTGACAGAGCTCCAGAGTTACTCTATGGAGATGGGAGAACCTTCCAGAAGGACAACCATCTTTCCAGCACTCCACCAATCAGTCCTTTATGGTAGAGTGGCCAGACGGAAGCCACTCCTCAGTGAAAGGCACATGACAGCCCGCTTAGAGTTTGCCAAAAGGTACCTCTCAGATCTGATGAAATCAAGATTCAACTCTTTGGCCTGAATGCCAAACATCACGCCTGGAGGAAACCTGGCACCATCCCTACGGTGAAGCATGGTGGTGGCAGCATCATGCTGTGGGGATGTTTTTCAGTGGCAGGGATTGGAAGACTAGTCAGGATCGAGGGAAAGATGAACGGAGCAAAGTACAGAGAGATCCTTGATGAAAACCTGCTCCAGAGCGCTCAGGACCTCAGACTGGGGTGAAGGTTCACCTTCCAGCAGGACAACGACCCTAAGCACACAGCCAAGACAATGCAGGAGTGTTTTTGGGACAAGTCTCTGAATGTCCTTGAGTGGCTCAGCCAGGGCCCAGACTTGAACCCAAACATCTCTGGGGAGACCTGAAAATAGCTGTACAGCAACGCTCCCCATCCTACCTGACAGAGCTTGAGAGGATTTGCAGAGAAGAATAGGAGAAACTCCCCAAATACAGGTGTGCCAAGCTTGTAGCATGACACCGAAGAAGATTCAAGGCGGTAACCGCTGGCAATGTGATATTTCAGTGCTTTATTTGTTATAAATTTGCAAACATTTCTAAAAACCTGTTTTTGCATTAGGGGGTATTGTGTGTAGATTGATGAGGGGAAAAAACTATTTAATCCATTTTAGAATAAGACTGTAACGTAAAAAACAGTGGAAAAAGTTTAGAGAATGCACCGTGTACCTTTTATAAATTCAAACGCACCGCCTGCAACTGGACACTGACATTTTATAAGATACATGTTTGGCTGAATCAAGAACAAATATAGTGTCGCCAAGTTAAGGTTGGTAAAAAAATATCTGTGCTACACTAAACAGTACCAAATCGGTAACTCCCAGATACTGAAAATCTTTGGTTAAATCACATTATCTGAAGTGACAATCTGTAGCTACTATAACTGGGGCCTAAATTTTACGTAAGCATTCATAACACCTTTATGAAGCCGTGCATGAGTTGTAGTAGGCCTATCAATCATTACATAAACTTTTATGATTGATGTACTCATTCAACATCAGTGTCTCTCACAAGTAATGTTTAATCTACACATAATTTTCATTGTATTGAGTATGTGTGTGTGCATGTGAAGTGAGAGAGAACAATATATGGGTTGGTTTAAATGAATTAATCTTGCATATAACTGTGTGAGTACACAATAGGTACAGCTGGACATGGTACAACTTTTAAGGTCAGAAAACATCTGACAAACACACATCAGTCTCAGTATCTCAGTATTGCAACATCTATAGCCCCTTTTCTATCTCAAAGGTTTGCTCATTCATTTTGCATTTCCATTTCCAAGTTTGTGTTGTTGCCTCTGCTTTTATCTTAAAAGTAACTCAATTACTTTTTAAATTAGCTACTTTTTACTTTTACTTTAGTATTTGTTTTACATCAGTAGTTGTACTTTTACTTGAGTCAAATTGCATTATTGTAACAGTACTTCTAGTTGAGTAGGATATTTCAGTACTCTTTCCACCCCTGCTTTTTATTCAGTCATCCTCTCACACACTCTTGCAGATTTCTGACCGTGCAACGATTGTAGACATTCTACCATCAAGCATGTGGGTTACTGTTGGAATGATAAGAAATGGTCCGTTGCATGTCTGATGATGCTGGAATCCTGCCTGTGTACAGTGTGTGTTTGCTTTTAAATGCTACATCAATATCGTGACCATAGGGGTTCACAGAACATGCTGGGCAAAAGTAAATTGCAAATGCAAATGAGGCATGGAGAGATTAGTATATAGGGCTTCCAGTGTGATTCTTGGAGAGCCTTAAGAATGCTAATTAAAGATGATTGAACCCTTCATTTGCCTGGGTCCCAGGCAGACGGTTAGACGGACAGCACGCCCCAGCCTCCACGGTAACTCCGGGCTAATCACTCCAGGGGTTGGAGAATGTTTACTGCAGAAAGTAGCATCTCGAGTGTGTTTGGCCGCTTCAATCATCTAGAGGGCCCGAACCACTCGACAGAAAGAAATTTCCTGTCTCAGGGAATCAAACAAATGGTCAAACCAGATGACCAAGGTTTCAAGAGAAGCTCTAAGTGGATATGTGACCTCTAACCCCTCACTGTTGATTTATCATCTCAACCTGCAGTCTCTAAAAGTGAAGCAAAATAAGAATGCACCTTGGCTAAACAAAAGCAATATGCTCATAAATCTAAGCAGGAGCCTCCTGAGACACTGTAGGCCAGCACCGTTGGGTGCTTAGTTGGTTCAGCAGCGCATAGGAATGAAAGCAGAACATGGCGGATCAGAAGGGATCCACACACCCACAGCCATCATGAAGAATTTCCTGATTATACATTTAATCTTTCAGCACCTCCGCTGATGGCCTGGACGTTTAACCTTGTTCTGCCCAGAGAGGATGATGTGCCCCTTGGTTATGCACATGCTCACTAGTCATACACTGTGCCCGTCACCCTAAATCCAGTTCAAAGAGGTTGTATTGAGGAAGAGGTTTGCCTAATGGAAATACAGAAGAAACTGGCAGTGATTGAAATGTTTGGCACTTCAAATGACCCCTATGGAAACAAGTTACTTTTCATGGATTAGGAAAGAGACATTTCTTTTGTAAGAGCTACAACACATAGAATTAACAGTGCAGCCAAAGTGTTCACAAGGCCCAAAAGCCCTCTCCAAGAGGTCCTAGATATCCCGAGGTCCATCGAGCCATTCTAGTCCAAGTAGAGCACTGTTACAGGTTTTCAATGCAGAGACACTGAAGGCTGCCCTTACACAGCCAATGACTCTGATGTGTTTGTCACATAAGTCGACTGACAGATTCATGGTGTTGGTCTTCTTCCACTTCCTCTCCATCACAGCAAACTACTTTCTTTGAGGGCCGTTCACCATCTTTTTGTGTGCGTAACCTTAGTCCAGTGGGATAGAATAGGGGCTAGATTCAAGGCGTACCTCGGAAGATTCGCGTTATAGCGCGATTGAAAGTAGTAACCTTTATGGTTAAGGTTAAAGGTAATTTCCGATTGAGCCGACATACACTGAGTGTACAAAACAGTAGGAACACCTGCTCTTTCTATGACATAGACTGATCAGGTGAATCCAGGTGAAAGCTATGATCCCTTGTTGATATCACTTGATAAATCCACTTCAGTCAGTGTAGATGAAGGGGAGGGGTTAAGAAGGATTTTTAAGCCTTGAGATAATTGAGACATGAAATGTGTATGTGTGCCATTCAGTGGGTGAATGGGAAAGACAAAAGTTTGAAGTGCCTTTGAACCGGCTATGGTAGTAGGTGCCAGGGACACTGATTTGAGTGTGTCAAGAACTGCAGCGCTGCTGGGTTTTTCACACTCAACAGTTTCCCGTGTGTATCAAGAATGGTCCACCCCCCATAGGACATCCAGCCAACTTGACACAACTGTGGGACGCATTGGAGTCAACATGGTCCAGCATCCCTGTGGAATGCTTTCGACACATTGTAGAGTCCATACCCCAACAAACTGAGGCTGTTCAGTGGGCAAAAGGGGGTGCGACTCAATATTAGGAAGGTGTTCCTAATGTTTTGTACACTCAATGTATCTAGCGTTTACCGTGAATGCAGTCTCTGCGAACCCGGGAACATTGCCTTTAAATTTCAATTGTGCTATAGTGTAGATCTTCCATGATCCATAATGAATCTAGGCCTAGATCAGAAACAATGATGATGAGCAGATTTAATAGATGTGATAAGGGAATGAGTCGAGCCATTGAACATCAAAGTTGGACACAGGTGGGCATGCTCTGGCACTCCTCATCGCAGATGTCTGCCCACATCGGACAGTGCCAAGGCAGAGTGTTTTAGTGTTTGTGGCAAGACATGAGTGAGGTCTTCAGGAACTACATTGGTCATGGTATTTGACTCTATATCAGTAGCTAATCAAGCTGCCCGGCAGCCTGAGGGACCTTTCCCCTCCTTACCCCAGGCATGCCCATCCGTGGACATTACATCATTTTCCCCATCAAACACAGGTGCCAGGCTAAATGCCCATGCACTCAGTGACATTATCACACACAGTATGACGTGTAGTGCCAGGAGTTTTTCCTGAACATGAGACCTGACCAGGAAAACCTCTGGGCCGTAGTTATAGCCTATTACCAAGGTCAAGAGTTTTACTGGTCAGGCCACACGGTCAGGCATTTGTTTAGGAAACTCTACCATCACATGTGGCTACAAAAACACCTTACATTTTTGTTGTGGTTTAAGCATTGTTGTGGACTTAGAACATCCAATGTTATTGTTTTTATGCTAAATAAATATGATTTTGAGAGCGAATACCTGAAAAAACAAGGGAAAATCCAAAACCCGGAGCAACAAAACTGAGGAAAAATTTGTTTGGGGGAAAACTGAATTTGGAGAAAAAAGATATAGGTTTTATAGGGCCCAATAGTTCACACTTTCTCAGATGGTGAATCAGCATATGCCTAATAGTGCACATAAAGATGAATGCAAATTCATCTATGAACCAAAAATTCTGGAGCCTTATTTTAAGAAAAGCCTAATTGCCCCCAAACCCAAAATCTATGACAATCCCTGGATTAGGTGATATCTTGAATCATGCATTCCTTCTTGGACATTATATGTAACAATTTATTTATTGAATAGCATCTCAGTAGTCTATTACACTTCTTATTGAGCATTGTATTGGCCCAGCGTTGTCCGAGGTAGGCCGTCATTGTAAATAAGAATTTGTTCTTAACTGACTTGCCAACTGTAGTTAAATTAAGGTTAAATCTATTGCGTGAGGCTGCACATTTTGGGGGGGGGGGGGTACAAACAAATCATGGGCTGGTGCCACCAATTGAAAAGGTTAGTGGCACCAGTGCCATTAGGGGAAACCATAAGTCTGGAGCCCTGGGCTGGATCTCCTAAACCTCCTAAATAGACATAGCCAAAATAACTGCTATTCATGTGTAATTACATGATTCTGACATGCCAAAACTTGGTATATTTGGAAAGACGACATCTGGGAGATTATGACGAAATGATCAGAAGATAGATATGAGTTACATAGTTCAGAATACACAAGATCAAGCACACACGAAATAACAGTTATTTTGTTGTTGTTGTGAATTAGTGAATTATTGATGCCCAGAGCTGGAAACCGATGGCTCACACAACATATGAACAATATTATAAAAAAAATGGGATTGATAGACCTAACAACTAGAAATGGGCAGGTGTTTTAGTAAGTGGTGTCAGGTGTGGTCACGGGACGTTTCCAAGTGTCATATGTCTGTACATTTGATAATTCCTGTGCTATTCCATATTTGCAATCCCTGAATGCTATTTGTTCAGTATAAAAACACAATTTCTACCATATCAACCTCCCTCAAACATTGTGGTGGTGTTATGGGGTATCCAGGGTACATTCAAGTGTCCTTTCAAACTCTCCAAAGTGTCCGAATGTCACAAACCTCTTCGTCAGGAGATATGTTGAAATTGCTGTCGGACAAAGTGGACCAATATGCAGCGGATTGCGTGCTCATCATCATTTATTTTAAATGTGAACACGAGGAAAAAACAATAAACAAAACTCACGACAGGAACAGTGTAGCAGGCTAAACAAAAGCAGTGCTAACATACAACTACCCACAAGTGACAAACAAAACACACACCTACTTATAGGACTCCCAATCAGAGGCAACTAGAAACACCTGCCTCCAATTGAGAGTCCAGCAACCAAATCTGCATATAGAAAACTTAACCTAGAACCTACTCATACTAAAACATACACCACAAAACCCCGGAACACATAAATAACACACCCCTCTAAGCTATACACAAAAAAAAAACACCATATAAAACAAACATACCTCTGCCACGCCCTGACCAAATAATACAAATAATCCTCTATACTGGTCAGGACGTGACACCGACGGCCAACTGGGAGAGTGGGGTTTGATCTTTCGCTTTGGCCATCTGCTTGTGGAAAATTAAAGCATTTACTGTAGCAATGTCCACAAAGTGGTGAAAAAAAACTCTTATACCACTTCCTGGTCTTGTCGAGGACCTGCTAGTAGCCTATCAGAGCATCAGATGGGTTGACACTTCCCATGCTGGCATTGTAGTCCTTCACAGAATGGGGACATTCTTCCTTTTTCACCCTCCTTGAGACATGGTCGTTATTGAATGCCTTATGCTGTGTGGGGAGAATGGTTACTTACCTAGTGTACTTCTATTTCACAAAAAGCAGCTTGTTAGTCCTGATCCAATGTATGGTCCCCCTCTCCGCTGTCTTTGTCATGTCGTTTACCTTGGTCTTGGGGAAACCGATTCTGTTAGGACGAATGGTGCCACAAGCCCCTATTTTCTTTTTCAATAGGTCTATGAAAAGTGGATGTAGAACCATCAGACGGGGTGATTGATATAGCAGTGGGTGGTGGAAGACCTTGACGTCATCATCCAAGCCTCTGCATCCTCCACTCTGTGGTGAATAAAATAAAGAGATATATTGTTGTAGGACACACAGAATTACAGTTGACAAATTTTACAAAACGACATTACTGTAAAGTAAAAACACCAAGCCTAAACTTAATCTGTACAGTGACTCACATAGAAGGTGTGAAACACACACACAATGCAAACATGAACACTTTGGAGACAAAAGCAGAGGTGAGAACCACAAATAAACAATGGCCATGAGAGTTTAGTGGCCTCTCCAAAGTTACAAGGATGAAACTTAGAACAGCAAACAGTGAACTAACATGAAACATAGACAATAACTACTTTGGAATTATACAACATTGAAATTACTTGTTACATAGGCCTATGTCAACTAAATCCAAAGCAGAAAAAGCAGACAACTCATAGAATAAGTTATAGAAAATCATGAAAATAATTTACTTACAGATCAAAAAGTGGATCCAATACTTCTAGAAAGCAATCTTCGTCGGCCGAGTCGAAATCCTTGTTGTCCAAATCGCTCCCCTGATCCGAGTCCGACCAGTATTTTATTCAAAACTTCTAGGTCGGTATACTTATTCATAGCTGCATTCTTTTTAGCTTAATGTTCGATATTGTTGTTTTTTTCCCCCTTGAGAAGCCACATTTGATGCTAATGCAATGAAATTAAGCAATGAAATCCGTTTACAATGTAATATAGCATGCTTGGTGCGTCTCGTCTCTGAGCCAGGTAGCAATAGTTTGCATTACGCATAAAAGGTTCTAAGCCTTGCTTTGTACCACTCAGGTCAACTGCATATCCCTGGAAAGCTTATCATTGGCTATAAGATTGTCAAGGTACCATAGCAGCCAATCCCCTGTGTAATGGATGCCTACGGCATGTAAGCAGGCAGCATCATATTTTTCATGCGCAAAGATTAGACATTCAATGTCGGTAGACATTCCATGTTGCCATTAAGTCATACATCATCAATTTGTAAGTTGCTCTGGATAAGAGCGTCTGCTAAATGACTTAAATGTAAATGTAAAATCATCAGATAACATGGCAATAGGCTAGATTTGTTCCTAATAACCTAATGATTCATTTAATACAAAGGTTTATTTGAACAGTGAGAGACAGAATAACAACAAAAAAATTCTGATTGAGAGGGGGTCAAATACTTATTTCCCTCATTAAAATGCAAATCATTTTTATAACATTTTTGACATGCGTTTTTCTGGATTTTTTTGTTGTTATTCTGTCTCTCACTGTTCAAATAAACCTACCATTAAAATTATAGACTGATCATTTCTTTGTCAGTGGGCAAACGTACAAAATCAACAGGGGATCAAATACTTTTTTCCCTCACTGTAGGTAGCAGCCATCTTCAAATGAGGTCATCGGCTTGGCCTGCCCTTATAGATTTGTATGCCCATATATGGTAGTAAGTCACACCCCTATCTGCTTTTGGTTTCCATGTGTTTGATGCCATTCCATTTGCACCCTTCCAGCCGTTATTATGAGCCGTTCTCCCCTCAGCAGCCCTCTGTGTGGGGAATACACTTAGTTATTGTTTCAACTGATGATTGGCCCTTTAAGTATGAGTACCAGTTGCAGTCAGATCAAAAGTTTTGTTAATTGAACTCTACCCACTCTTTTCTACTGAAAAACATTTCTCACTACATTCATACATTAACCACAACACCGTGTCACACTCCAGTCGTCACATCAAGCACCTTTTGACCTTGGGGCGCGAGTCAAAACAAGGGTAAAAACCACAAACAATGGGGAATAGAAGGTTTATATTAAGTCTACAGGTGCTCAATATCAGTGATGGATCACTTCAGCAGTTGAAACAATGCTTGAATTCTTGGCTGCCTGGGTGGATGTGGAGATGCGGAGCCAATGATCAGGTTCACATTCTTCACCATTTCCTCGACTCACCCTGCATTAACTTGAAGGTCTCTTAGCGGCCCGCATTTTCCAGGCGACACATCCTTTACGGCCGTCATGAAGGAATTCCAGCAGGGCTGGGCAACAGGTGTGAGAAGCGAGGCAGACTTTCCAAGGATGTCAAGTCGACGGAAGACTCAATAATGTTGCTCAGCAAACAAAGGGACTGGAATTCAGGAGGATGCCTGCCGGCATGCCGCAGATGGAGGAGATAGGCTCTTTCAATAGGCTCCTGAACTGTGGGCCAAGAACTTGTGTATACACTGGGGGGGCTTTTTTCAGTCACTTTAGGTCAGGGATGGGCAACTTTGATGGGGGAGGGGGCCACAAAAATCGGAACATCATGAAGGGCTGCAGTGGCTTGTAGATCTGTGTACCCACATCCATACCAACACCTTAAGGATGTTAACAGTTAACCATTAAATTGGTTAGCCACTGAAAATACATTTGACTGGTCATGCTTAACCATCTCAAATCAAATCAAATCACATTTTATTAGTCACATGCGCTGAATACAACAGGTGTAGACGTTGCAGTGAAATGCTTACTTACAAGCCCCTAACCGAAAGTGCAGTTTCAAAAAATATGGATAAGAATAAGAGATAAAAGTAACAAGTAGTTAAAGAGGAGAATTAAAAATAACAATATATACAGGGGGAGTCAGTGTGCAAGGGCATCATTTAGCTGAGGTAGTATGTACTTGTAGGTAGAGTTAATTAAAGTGACTATGCATAGATGACAACAGAGAGTGGCAGTGGTGTGGGGGGAGGGGCAATGTGAATAGTCTGGGTAGCCATTTGACTAGATGTTGAGGAGTCTTATGGCTTAGGGGTAGAAGCTGTTTAGAAGCATCTTGGACCTAGACTTGGCGCTCCGGTACTGATTGCCGTGTGGTAGCAGAGAGAACAGTCTATGACTAGGGATGCTGGAGTCTTTGACAATTTTCAGGGCCGTCCTCTGACACTGCCTGGTATAGAGGTCCTGGATGGCAGGAAGCTTTGCCCCAGTGATGTATTGGGCCGTTCGCACTACCCTCTGTAGTGCCTTGCGGTCGGAGGCCGAGCAGTTGCCATACCAGGCTGTGATGCAACCAGTCAGGATGCTCTCGATGGTGCAGCTGTAGAACCTTTTGAGTATCTGAGGACCCATGCCAAATCTTTTCAGTCTCCGGAGGGGGAATAGGTTTTGTCGTGCCCGCTTCACGACTGTCATGGTGTGCTTGGGCCATGATAGTTTGTTGGTGATGTGAACACCAAGGAACTTGAAGCTCTCAACCTGCTCCACTTCAGCCCCGTCGATGAGAATGGGGGCGTGCTCGGTCCTCTTTTTCCTGTAGTCCGCAATCATCTCCTTTGTCTTGCTCACATTGAGGGAGAGGTTGTTGTCCTGGCACCACAGGGCCAGGTCTCTGACCTCCTCCCTATAGGCTGTCTCGTTGTTGCGGTGATCAGGCCTACTACTGTTGTGTCATAGGCAAATTTAATGATGGTGTTGGAGTCGTGCCTCGCCATGCTGTCATGAGTGAACAGGGAGTACAGGAGGGGGCTGAGCACACACCCCTGAGGGGCCCCTGTGTTGAGGATCAGCGTGGCAGATGTGTTGTTACCTACCCTTACCACCTGGGGACGGCACGTCAGGAAGTCCAGTATCCAGTTGCAGAGGGAGATGTTTCGTCCCAGGGTCCTTAGCTTATTGATGAGCTGTAGTCAATGAATAGCATTCTCACATAGGTGTTCCTTTTGTCCATTTGGGAAAGGGCAGTGTGGAGCGCAATAGAGACTGCATCATCTGTGGATCTGTTGGGGCGGTATGCAAATTGGAGTGGGTCTAGGGTTTCTGGGATGATGGTGTTGATGTGAGCCATGACCAGCCTTTCAAAGCACTTCATGGCTACAGACGTGAGTGCTACAGGTCGGTAGTCATTTAGGCAGGTTACCTTAGTGTTCTTGGGCACAGGCACTATGGTGGTCTGCTTAAAGCATATTGGTATTACAGACTTGGACAGGGAGAGGTTGAAAATGTCAGTGGTCAGCGCATGCTCGCAGTACACGTCCTGGTAATCCGTCTGGCCCTGCGGCCTTGTAAATGTTGACCTGTCTAAAGGTCTTACTCGCATCGGCTGCGGAGAGCGTGAACACACGGTCTTCTGGTACAGCTGGTGCGCTCATGCATGTTTCAGTGTTATTTGCCTCGAAGCGAGCATTGAAGTAGTTTAGCTCGTCCGGTAGGCTCGTGTCACTGGGCAGCTCTCGACTGTGCTTCTCTTTGTAGTCTGTAATGGTTTGCAGGCCCTGCCACATCTGACGAGCATCAGAGCCGGTGTAGTACGACTCGATCTTAGTCCTGTATTGATGCTTTCCTGTTTGATGGTTTGTCGGAGGGCATAGCAAAATTTCTTATAAGCTTCCGGGTTAGAGTCCTGCTCCTTGAAAGCGGCAGCTCTAGCCTTTAGCTCAGTGCGGATGCTGCCTGTAATCCATGGTTTCTGGTTGGGGTATGTACGTACGGTCACTGTGGGGACAACATTATCGATGCACTTATTGATGAAGCCAATGACAGACGTGGTGTACTCCTCAATGCCATTGGAGGAATCCCGGAACGTATTCCAGTCTGTGCTGACAAAACAGTCCTGTAGTTTAGCATCTGCTTCATCTGATCACTTTTTTATTGATCTAGTCACTGGTGCTTCCTGCTTTAATTTTTGCTTGTAAGCAGGAATCAGGAGGATAGAATTATGCTCAGATTTGCCAAATGTAGGGCGAGGGAGAGCTTTGTAGGCATCTCTGTGTGTGGAGTATAGGTGGTCCAGAGTTCTTTTCCCTCTGGTTGCACATTTAACATGTTGATAGAAATTAGGTAAAACTGTTTTAAGTTTCCCTGCATTAACCTCTCTGGGCCAGTGGGACGCTTGCATCCCACTTACTCAACAGCCAGTGTAATCCCGTGGCGCGATATTCAAATACCTTAGAAATGCTATTACTTCAATTTCTCAAACATATGACTATTTTACACCATTTTAAAGACAAGACTCTCGTTAATCTAACCACACTGTCCGATTTCAAAAAGGCTTTACAACGAAAGCAAAACATTAGATTATGTCAGCAGAGTACCCAGCCAGAAATAATCGGACACCCATTTTTCAAGCTAGCATATAATGTCACATAAACCCAAACCACAGCTAAATGCAACACTAACCTTTGATGATCTTCATCAGATGACAATCCTAGGACATTATGTTATACAATACATGCATGTTTTGTTCAATCAAGTTCATATTTATATCAAAAAACAGCTTTTTACATTAGCATGTGACGTTCAGAACTAGCATTCCCACCGAACACTTCCGGTGAATTTACTAAATTACTCACGATAAACGTTCACAAAAAACATAACAATTATTTTAAGAATTATAGATACAGAACTCCTTTATGCACTCGCTATGTCCGATTTTAAAATAGCTTTTCGGTGAAAGCACATTTTGCAATATTCTGAGTAGATAGCCCGGCCATCACAGGCTAGCTATTTTGACACCCACCAAGTGTGGTACTCACCAAATTCCGATTTACTATTAGAAAAGTTTGATTACCTTTGCTGTTCTTCATCAGAATGCACTCCCAGGGCTTCTACTTCAATAACAAATGTTGGTTTGGTTCAAAATACTCCATAGTTATATCCAAATAGCGGCGTTTTGTTCGTGCGTTCAAGACACTATCCGAAATATTCCATTACCGTACTTCGAAGCATCTCAAACGCTGTTTAAAATCAATTTTTATGCTATTTTTCTCATAAAAAAGCGATAATATTCCGCCCGGGAGTCGTTGTTTTCGTTCAAAGAGAGAGAAAGTAAACATGGTGTCGGCTCGTGCACACGCCTCCAGTCTCATTGTCCTCAGATCGACCACTTACAAAATGCGCTAATGTTTTTCAGCCAGGGCCTGCAAAGCCACCATTCATCATTCTGGCGCCTTCTGAGAGCCTATGGGAGCGTTAGAAAATGTCACGTTATGCCAGAGATCCCCTGTTTTGGTTAGAGATGATCAAGAAGGCCAAGAAAAAGTCAGAGAAGGCGCTTCCTGTTTGGAATCTTCTCAGGTTTTGGCCTGCCAAATGAGTTCTGTTATACTCACAGACACCATTCAAACAGTTTTTGAAACTTTAGGGTGTTTTCTATCCAAATCAAATAATTATATGCATATTCTAGTTACTGGGCAGGAGTAGTAACCAGATTAAATCGGGTACGTTTTTTATCCGGCCGTGCAAATACTGCCCCCTATCCCCAACAGGTTAACCCCCTAAGGTCACCCCCGCAGAAATCTAATTAACATAACAATCAGTCAGTTTAAGCTAGAGATATCTGTATTTGCATTGGATGCGTCTCAATCTACAGCATTCGCAAATGTCGCAAGAATCTCACGAACACGTACAGTACATGTTGGTTGTTTTGCTCTAGGATGCCCACAGGCCTCACGACTCATCTGAAGGTCCCCCTGTACCAGTTGATAAAAATTATGGAAGTATACTGTATCTGAAGACTGTTTAGTGACAAAAATAAGGGGTTAAATAGATTTTAAAAAATATTTCAAAAATGTTTCCTGATCTGTCTTATATCTCTCAGCTATAGGACAGAAACTTCAGAGCAAACTTCCTTTTTATGTAATTGTTTGTATGGGCTAATAGCAGGCCAAATAAAAACGTTCATCAAATAATTTTTGTATATATTTTTTTTATACTTCAAAAGGTCTTCAAAAATCTAAAATCAAATAGCAAAATGATCCTTGGTATGACCTTTTTAAAACAATTCCATATAGCTTAGTGGAACCCCCCCCCACACACACACACACACACACACACACACACTCCATCCCCCTCCCTCGTCTTAAACAGGGCTTAAACTTGTTAATGGCAAAAATAAGGGATCAATACATATAAAAAAAAAAATGCAAAATGGTTCCTGATCTTTCTTATATCTCTCAGATATAGGACAGAAACTTCAAAAAAAACTTCCTTTAGATTCTTTGGGGGGATTATCTGTTGTTCCATGTAGTGAATCTGTCATTCAATGCGTTTTTATGGGCTAATAGCATTAAGGCCAAAAATAATTTTTCATCAAATAATTTTTGTATATAGTTTTTTGGTAACTTCAAGGGGTCTTAAATTCAAAATCAAATGATCCTTGGTGTGACCTTCTTAAAACAATTCCATACAGCTTAGAAAGAGCTTAGAGTCTTATGGCTTAAACCAGGCCTGGGCAAAGGCCGGCCCGGGGGCCGTATGCAGCCCGCGTCCTGATTCAATATGGCCCGTGGAATCATGCTCAGATTACATAAAGAATTTGCGATAGTAAAGTTTTGAAAAGCTAATTTGTTATTCAAATTAAAAGCCCAATGAATACTCGCCTTTGTGTAATGATTTAACTCCCACCGCTTGTGGGATATTTATTTTGAAGGCACGTGTAAATAACAACTGAACGAGGACAGACAGTGACTGACAGGTTGACACACACGTCACAGTTACAAATAGTAGCTGGCTAGAAATTGCGCCAAAAAAATGTTTTTCAAAGATTTCAAAGAAAAGGAAAGTAGACAATGAATGTAAGGTGTTCCAGCAAGAGCGGACATCGAAATATTAATTTGAGGTATCAGGGAAAGCTGTGTGCTTTGTGTGCAAAGAGAGAATCGCTGTCTTGAAAGACTACAACTTGTCCCGACACTTCCAGACGAAGCATGCAGAGAAATATAGGAATATGTCTTCTGATCAGAGGGCAAGTGCATCGAAAGAGTTGCTTTCTCAGTTGCAAAAGCAGCAAGGACTTTTCACAAAACTGCATTCAGTAAATGACAGAATTGCGAGAGCAAGCTGTGTACTGTACCACAAAATTGTTAAACATAGCAAGCCATTCGCTGAGAGCAAATTCATCAAAGAATGTTTAATTGACTCTGCAGCAATACTTTGCCCCGACAAGAAAGAACTGTTTGAAAATGTTTCCCTGTCAAGACGAACAGTGACACGGCGTGTTGAGGATATCTCAGAGAATATGGAACAACAGTTGAAAGACAAGGTAAAGGATTTCACCTTTTCTCCTTGGCCCTGGATGAGAGCAGTGATGCACGTGACACGGCGCAGTTGTTGATATTCTTACGAGGCATAACCCCAGACTTTGAAATTACAGAGGAGCTTGCTTCAGTGCAGTCAATGAACAGCACAACCACAGGGAAAGATTTATTGGAGGAGGTTAATAAGTGTGTGGCAATGCTGGGACTGAGTTTTGAGAAGTTATCCAGTGTGACCACTGACGGGTGCCCAAACTTGACAGGAAGAAACGTTGGCCTTTTGAAAAGGATACAAGTTCAAGTAGCTGAGCTGAATCCAGATCAGAAAATAATTTTCCTGCATTGCATTATTCATCAGGAGTTGCTCTGTAAGTGTGTTCTGAAAATGAGCCATGTTGTGGATACAGTCACTAAAGTGGTAAACTTCATAAGAGCAAAATCTTTAAACCACAGGCAGTTTGTCTCACTGTTGGATGAGACAGAGTCGTGTCATGCAGATCTTTCTTACCACACAAACGTCAGATGGCTGAGTTTGGGGAAGGTGCTTAAAAGGGTGAGGGACCTGAAGTCAGAGATTGCTGAGTTTTTGCAAATGAAAGGAAAATATATGGATTTCCCTCAACTGCAAGATAAAGAATGGTTGGCTGATTTTGCCTTCACCGTGGACATCATGGCCCTCATGAATGATCTGAATTCCAAACTACAAGGGAAGGGCCTTTTTGCACATCAGATGTACATCCTTGTCAAAGCCTTCAAGGGAAAATTACTCCTCTTGACCCGCCAAGTAGAAGCCAACAATCTCACCCACCTTCCGACACTACTAGTATGTTCCCTATCAGATGACCAGCGGAAAAAGTATACATCACTGCTGTGTACTTTGAACTGTGAGTTTTCTCGTCGTTTTGAGGATTTCAAAGTGTTGGGAAATGACATGCTGTTGGTTTTCTCTCCTTTCACCTTCAATGTGGATAACGCTCCCACTGACCTGCAACTTGAGCTTATCGATCTTCAGTCTGATGCAGTGATTGGATAAATATTCAAAACAATGTCACTGACGAGGTTCTATGCATCTCTTGATTAACAAAACTTTCCAAAGATTAGGAGTCATGCTCAGAGGATGTTTGTATTGTTTGTGCCAACCTAAACTCAGCAAAAAAAGAAACGCCCTCTCACTGTCAACTGCATTTATTTTCAGCAAACTTAACATGTGTAAATGTTTGTATGAACATAACAAGATTCAACAACTGAGACATAAACTGAACACGTTCCACAGACATGTGACTAACAGAAATTGAATAATGTGTCCCTGAACAAAGGGGGGGTCAAAATCAAAAGTAACAGTCAGTGTCTGGTGTGGCCACCAGCTGCATAAGTAATGCAGTGCATCTCCTCCTCATGGACTGCACCAGATTTGCCCGTTCTTGCTGTGAGATGTTACCCCACTATTCCACCAAGGCACCTGCAAGTTCCCGAACATTTCTGGCGGGAATGGCCCCATCCCTCACCCTCCGATCCCACAGGTCCCAGACGTACTCAATGGGATTGAGATCCGGGCTTTTCGCTGGCCATGGCAGAACACTGACGTTCCCGGCTTGCAGGAAATCACGCACAGAACGAGCAGTACGGCTGGTGGCATTGTTATGCTTGAGGATCATGTCATGCAGGAAGGATACCACATGAGGGAGGAGGGTGTCTTCCCTGTAAAGCACAGCGTTGAGATTGCCTGCAATGACAACAAGCTCAGTCCGATGATGTTGTGACACACTGCCCCAGACCATTTTATTTATTTATTTCACCTTAATTTAACCAGGTAGGCAAGTTGAGACAAGTTCTCATTTACAATTGCGACTTGGCCAAGACAAAGCAAAGCAGTTCGACACATACAACAACATAGTGACACATGGAGTAAAACAAACATACAGTCAATAATACAGTAGAAAAATAAGTCTATATACAATGTGAGCAAATGAGGTGAGATAAGGGAGGTAAAGGCAAAAAAGGCCATGGTGGCAAAGTAAATACAATATAGCAAGTAAAACACTGGAATGGTAGATTTGCAGTGGAAGAAAGTGCAAAGTAGAAATAGAAATAATGGGGTGCAAAGGAGCAAAAATAAATAAATAAATACAGTAGGGGAAGAGGTAGTTGTTTGGGCTAAATTATAGATGGGCTATGTACAGGTGCAGTAATCTGTGAGCTGCTCTGACAGCTGGTGCTTAAAGTTAGTGAGGGAGATAAGTGTTTCCAGTTTCAGAGATTCTGTAGTTCGTTCCAGTCATTGGCAGCAGAGAACTGGAAGGAGAGACGGCCAAAGGAGGAATTGGCTTTGGGGGTGACCAGAGAGATATACCTGCTGGAGTGCGTGCTAAAGGTGGGTGCTGCTATGGTGACCAGTGAGCTAAGATAAGGGGGGACTTTACCTAACAGGGTCTTGTAGCTGACCTGGAGCCAGTGGGTTTGGCGACAAGTATGAAGCGAGGGCCAGCCAACGAGAGCGTACAGGTCGCAGTGGTGGGTAGTATATGGGGCTTTGGTGACAAAACAGATGGCACTGTGATAGACTGCATCCAGTTTATTGAGTAGGGTATTGGAGGTTATTTTGTAAATGACATCGCCGAAGTCGAGGATCGGTAGGATGGTCAGTTTTACGAGGGTATGTTTGGCAGCATGAGTGAAGGATGCTTTGTTGCGAAATAGGAAGCCGATTCTAGATTTAACTTTGGATTGGAGATGTTTGATGTGAGTCTGGAAGGCGAGCTTACAGTCTAACCAGACACCTAGGTATTTGTAGTTGTCCACATATTCTAAGTCACAACCATCCAGAGTAGTGATGCTGGACGGGCGGGCATGTGTAGGCAGCGATCGGTTGAAGAGCATGCATTTAGTTTTACTTGCATTTAAGAGCAGTTGGAGGCCACGGAATGTCAGGGATTTCTTCGTCGTTTGACGATATAGCGAAATCATCGTCGGAAAAAGATGACCAATATGCAGCAGAGTTGTGATAGTTCATTTTGAACATTTAATAAACTCAAAAACGAACATACAAAAATAACAAAACGAACTCACGATTTACAGACAGTCCTGTTAGGCTCACTCACGCTAAACAAGAAACAATCTCCCACAATTACACAGACAAACACACCCAACTAATATAGGACTTCCAATCAAAGGCAACACCACACAGCTGCCTTCAATTGGAAGTCCACCCCAATTAACCAAACATAGACATACAACTAACTAGATCAACATAGAAATACGTAAACAAGGAACAGTGCCCAAAAACCCCGGAATACTTAAATCAAATGCCCTTTTTAGAAAAACACCACCCCTAACCACATAAAACAAATACCCTCTGCCACGTCCTGACCAAACTACAATACCAATTAACCATTATACTGGCCAGGATGTGACAGTACCCCCCCCTTAAAGGTGCTAACCCCGGAAGCACTTTAAGAAAAACAACAACCCCAAACAACAACAACAACAAAAAAATCCCCCTACTAAAGGGAGGGAAGGGAGGGTGGCTGCCGTCAACGACGGCACTGTGCTACACCCCCCCTCCCCAACCCACCTATATCTGGAGGTGGCTCCGGTTCTGGCCGTTCCAGGCAGTCGGGCCACTCTGGCAGCTTGGGGCAGTCGGGCCACTCTGGCAGACCCGGAGGACAGTCGGGCCACTCTGGCAGACCCGGAGGGCAGTCGGGCCACTCTGGCAGACCCGGAGGGCAGTCGGGCCACTCTGGCAGCTCGGGGCAGTCGGGCCACTCTGGCAGCTCGGGGCAGTCTGGCCAATCTGGCAGCTCGGGGCAGTCTGGCCACTCTGGCAGCTCGGGGCAGTCTGGCCACTGGCAGCTCCGGGCAGTCTGGCCACTCTGCCAGTTCCGGGTAGTCTGGTCACTCTGGCAGTTCCGGGCAGTCTGGCCACTCTGGCAGTTCCGGGCAGTCTGGCCACTCTGGCGGCTTCTGACTAGCGGGCGGCTCTGGCGGCTCCTGACTAGCGGGCAGCTCTGGTGACGTACGACTGGCGGGCAGCTCTGGTGACGTACGACTGGCGGGCAGCTCTGGTGACTGTTGACTGGCGGGCAGCTCTGGTGACTGTTGACTGGCGGGCAGCTCTGGTGACTGTTGACTGGCGGGCAGCTCTGGTGACTGTTGACTGGCGGGCAGCTCTGGCAACTTTAGACTGGCGAGGCTGGGTTTACGCACTAGATGCCTTGTGCGTGGTGCTGGTACTGGGCGTACCAGACTGGGAACACGCACCTCCAGGCTAGTGCGGGGAGCGGGAACAGGACGAGTCGGACTGGGCTGACGCACTTCCGGGTCCGCACGAGAGACAGGAGCTGGAAACCTAGGGCTATGGAGGTGCACAGGCGGTCTTGATCTTACCTCCTGCACAACCCGTCCTGGCTGGATGGAACTAGTAGCCCTGTACGAGCGGGGTGCTTGTACCGGCGACCAGATGCGCTGCGCAGGCATCCTCCTACCAGGCTGGATGCCCGCTCTAGCCCGGCACCTGCGAGGGGCTGGAATAACGCGCACCGGACTGTGCGTGCGTATGGGTGAGATAGTGCGCTCCTCAGCGAAACATGGCGCTCTCCACCTCATACGCTCCTCCATATAACCACGGGTAGCTGGCTTCCGGCTCTTCCTAGGCCTAGCCAAACTACCCGTGTGCCCCCCCCAAAAAAATTATTGGGTGTGTCTCTCGTGCTTCAACGGCAGTCTTGATCCTCGGAAACGTTCCCGGTCCTTACCAGCCATACTCCATGGGCCTTCTCCGGCCATAACCTGCTCCCATGTCCATCTCTCCCGTTTGTCCAAATCAAAATTCCTCTGCTTCTTCCTCTGCTGCTTGGTCCTGGTTTGGTGGGAGATTCTGTCAGGGATTTCTTCGTCGTTTGACGATATAGCGAAATCATCGTCGGAAAAAGATGACCAATATGCAGCAGAGTTGTGATAGTTCATTTTGAACATTTAATAAACTCAAAAACGAACATACAAAAATAACAAAACGAACTCACGATTTACAGACAGTCCTGTTAGGCTCACTCACGCTAAACAAGAAACAATCTCCCACAATTACACAGACAAACACACCCAACTAATATAGGACTTCCAATCAAAGGCAACACCACACAGCTGCCTTCAATTGGAAGTCCACCCCAATTAACCAAACATAGACATACAACTAACTAGATCAACATAGAAATACGTAAACAAGGAACAGTGCCCAAAAACCCCGGAATACTTAAATCAAATGCCCTTTTTAGAAAAACACCACCCCTAACCACATAAAACAAATACCCTCTGCCACGTCCTGACCAAACTACAATACCAATTAACCCTTATACTGGCCAGGACGTGACACGGAAGGAGAGTTGTATGGCATTGAATCTCATCTGGAGGTTAGTTAACCTGTTAGGGCTAGGGGGCAGTATTTACACGGCCGGATAAAAAACATACCCTATTTAATCTGGTTACTACTCCTACCCAGTAACTAGAATATGCATATAATTATTGGCTTTGGATAGAAAACACCATAAAGTTTCTAAAACTGTTTGAATGGTGTCTGTGAGTATAACAGAACTCATATGGCAGGCAAAAACCTGAGAAGATTCCTTACAGTAAGTGCCCTCTCTGACAAGATCTTGTTCTTCTTGTCTCTGTTTATTGAAGACTGAGGATCTTTGCTGTAACGTGACACTTCCTACGGCTCCCATAGGCTCTCAGAGCCCGGGAAAAAGCTGAATGATATCGAGGCAGCCCCAGGCTGAAACACATTTGCGCTTTTGGCAAGTGGCCGATAAGAGGATAATGGGCTTAGGCGTGTGCACGAGTCGACCCCGTGCTTTATTTTCTTTTGTCTATTTACCTAAACGCAGATTCCTGGTCAGAATATTATCGCTTTTTTACGAGAAAAATGGCATAAAAATTGATTTTAAACAGCGGTTGACATGCTTCGAAGTACGGTAATGGAATATTTAGAATTTTTTTGTCACGAAATGCGCCGTGCACGTAACCCTTATTTACCCTTTCGGATAGTGTCTTGAACACATGAACAAAACGCCGCTGTTTGGATATAACAATGGATTATTTGGGACCAAACCAACATTTGTTATTGAAGTAGAAGTCCTGGGAGTGCATTCTGACGAAGAACACCAAAGGTTATCAAACTTTTCTAATAGTAAATCGGAGTTTGGTGAAGGCTAAACTTGCTGGGTGTCTAAATAGCTAGCCCTGTGATGCCGGGCTATCTACTAAGAATATTGCAAATGTGCTTTCACCAAAAAGCTATTTTAAAATCGGACATATCGAGTGCATAGAGTTCTGTATCTATAATTCTTAAAATAATTGTTATGCTTTTTGTGAACGTTTCTCGTGAGTAATTTAGTAAATTGTTAATAAATTCGCCGGAAGTTTGCGGGGGGTATGCTAGTTCTGAAAGTCACATGCTAATGTAAAAAGCTGGTTTTTGATATAAATATGAACTTGATTGAACAAAACATGCATGTATTGTATAACATAATGTCCTAGGTGTGTCATCTGATGAAGATCATCAAAGGTTAGCGCTGCATTTAGCTGTCTTCTGGGTTTTTGTGACATTATATGCTAGCTTGAAAAATGGGTGTCTGATTATTTCTGGCTGGGTACTCTGCTGACATAATCTAATGTTTTGCTTTCGTTGTAAAGCCTTTTTGAAATCGGACAGTGTGGTTAGATTAACGAGAGTCTTGTCTTTAAAATGGTGCAAAATAGTCATATGTTTGAGAAATTGAAGTAATAGCATTTCTAAGGTATTTGAATAACGCGCCACAGGATTCCACTGGCTGTTACGTAGGTGGGACGATTTGGTGCCACCTATCCTAGAGAGGTTAACCTCTATGGGCTAGGTGGGACGCTTGGTGTTTCCTCCAACACATTGGTGCAGCTGGCTTCCGGGTTAAGCGAGCGGGTGTTAACCTCTCTGGGCCAGTGGGACGCTTGCATCCCACCTACTCAACAGCCAGTGGAATCCCGTGGCGCAATATTCAAATACCTTAGAAATGCTATTACTTCAATTTCTCAAACATATGACTATTTTACACCATTTTAAAGACAAGACTCTCGTTAATCTAACCACACTGTCCGATTTCAAAAAGGCTTTACAACGAAAGCAAAACATTAGATTATGTCAGCAGAGTACCCAGCCAGAAATAATCAGACACCTATTTTTCAAGCTAGCATATAATGTCACAAAAACCAAAACCACAGCTAAATGCAGCACTAACCTTTGATGATCTTCATCAGATGACGCACCGAGGACATTATGTTACACAATACATGCATGTTTTGTTCAATCAAGTTCATATTTATATCAAAAACCAGCTTTTTACATTAGCATGTGACTAGCATGTGACTAGCATTCCCACCGAACACTTCCGGTGAATATACTAAATTACTTACGATAAACGTTCACAAAAAACATAACAATTATTTTAAGAATTACAGATACAGAACTCCTTTATGCAATCGCTATGTCCGATTTTAAAATAGTTTTTTGGTGAAAGCACATTTTGCAATATTCTGAGTAGATAGCCCGGCATCACAGGCTAGCTATTTTCACACCCACCAAGTGTGTCACTCACCAAACTAAGATTTACTATAAGAAAAATTGGATTACCTTTGCTGTTCTTCGTCAGAATGCACTCCCAGGACTTCTACTTCAATAACAAATGTTGGTTTGGTTCAAAATAATCCATAGTTATATCCAAATAGCGGCGTTTTGTTTGTGTGTTCAAGACACTATCCAAAGGGTAAAGAAGGGTGACGCGCCCGACACGTTTCGTGACAAAAAAAATCAAAATATTCCATTACCATACTTCGAAGCATGTCAACCGCTGTTTAAAATCAATTTTTATTTGATTTTTCTCGTAAAAAAGCGATAATATTCCGACCGGGAGTTGTTGTTTTCGTTCAAAGAGAGAGAAAGTAAACATGGTGTCGGCTCGTGCACGCGCCTCCAGTCTCATTGTCCTCAGATCGACCACTATCCAAATGCGCTAATGTTTTTCAGCCATGGCCTGCAAAGCCACCATTCATTGTTCTGGCGCCTTCTGAGAGCCTATGGGAGCGTTAGAAAATTTCACGTTATGCCAGAGATCCCCTGTTTTGGTTAGAGATGATCAAGAAGGCCATGAAATGGTCAGAGAGAGCGCTTCCTGTTTGGAATCTTCTCAGGTTTTGGCCTGCCAAATGAGTTCTGTTATACTCACAGACACCATTCAAACAGTTTTAGAAACTTTAGGGTGTTTTCTATCAAAATCAAACAATTATATGCATATTCTAGTTACTGGGCAGGAGTAGTAACCAGATTAAATCGGGTACGTTTTTTATCCGGCCGTGCAAATACTGCCCCTATCCCCAACAGGTTTTAACACAGTGTCCAAAGAAGGGCCAGAGGTATACAGAATGGTGTCGTCTGCATAGAGGTGGATCAGAGAATCACCAGCAGCAAGAGCGACATCATTGATATATACAGAGAAAAGAGTCGGCCCCAGGATTTAACCCTGTGGCACCCCCATACAGACTGCCAGAGGTCCGGACAACAGGCCCTCCAATTTGACACAGTGAACTCTGTCTGAGAATTAGTTGGTGAACCAGGCGAGGCAGTCATTTGAGAAACCAAAGCTGTTGAGTCTGCCGATAAGAATGTGGTGATTGACAGAGTCGAAAGCCTTGGCCAGGTCGATGAATACAGCTGCACAGTATTTTCTCTTATCGATGGCGGTTATGATATTGTTTAGGACCTTTAGCGTGGCTGAGGTGCACCCATGACCAGCTCGGAAACCAGATTGCATAGCGGAGAAGGTACGGTGGGATTCGAAATGGCCAGTGATCTGTTTGTTAACTTGGCTTTCGAAGACCTTAGAAAGGCAGGGTAGGATAGATATAGGTCTGTAGCATTTTGGGTCTAGAGTGTCTCCGCCTTTGAAGAGGGGGATGACCGCGGCAGCTTTCCAGTCTTTGGGGATCTCAGACGAGACGAAAGATAGATTGAACAGGCTAGTAATAGGGGTTGCAACAATTTCGGCGGATCATTCTAGAAAGAGAGGGTTCAGATTGTCTAGCCCGGCTGATTTGTAGGGGATCCTCTCACAATGTTGAATGTTTTGGTCTGCGTCAAATCAAATCAAATTGTATTTGGCACATGTGTCGAATACAACAGGTGTAGACCTTATCGTGAAATGCTTACTTGCAAGCCCTTAACCATCAATGCAGATTTAAGAAAATAGAGTTAAGAAAATGTTTACTAAATAAACTAAAGTAAAAAAAAACAATAACGAGGCTATGTACAGGGGGTACCGGTACCGAGTCAATGTATCGGGGGTACGGGTTAGTCAAGGTAATTTGTAGGTGGGAGTAAAGTGACTATGCAAAGATAATAAACAGCGAGTAGCAGTGTCAATGCAAATGATCCGGGTGGCCATTTTATAAATTGTTCAGCAGTCTTATGGCTTGGGGGTAGAAGCTGTTAAGGAGACTTTTGGACCTAGACTTGGCGCTCTGGTACCACTTGCCGTGCAGTAGCAGAGAGAACAGTCTATGACTTGGGTGAAGTACACAAAAATCAGGGTCAAATCTGTACCACTTCTCTTGGCTCATTGATATCTGCCCTAGTTTACCACCAAAAACAACCCAAATGGCTTGTATTCAGATGGACATGCCAGATTTTTCTCTCTCGCTCAAGCTTCACCTCTGCACATTGTACACTGGAAGGATAAAGCAACCATCCAAGTGTAAAAGCTCAGTAAACCTAATAATGAGAACGAGGTCCATTACAGGAGACTTTGGGCGATTGTATTTCCGTGGCTACTGTCTGCGAGTGAAATGACAACCTTGAGACTGGTCACCATGGCCACTGGAGGAGTGTAGTCTCAGCTGGCTTGTCAAGGTATTTTTTAATAGGGACAGTTGATGGATGACTCCATTACAGTACTGGAGCATGCTGTCACCTCCAGCTGCAACGGTGCGCCCCGGCCAGCCC
The DNA here is from genome assembly GCF_901001165.1 of Salmo trutta. NCBI lineage: Eukaryota > Metazoa > Chordata > Actinopteri > Salmoniformes > Salmonidae > Salmo > Salmo trutta. The sequence continues at coordinate 3,471,440 of NC_042969.1, read as the reverse complement.
CGCTCCCTGGAGAGGATATCGCCTAATTGTTTGCATTAGAGGAAACAAATACATTTGCAAAACAAAGATACAGAAATATCTTTCCTCAACACAAAAACTTCCTGACGATAAGAGAGGCACTTGTTTACAGAGTGACCGGGAGATGAGACAAGTGTTATTGGCTGTGGTCGCGCAGAGGGACTATTTCCTGTTGGATATGGCTGCCCTGTGTCAGGATCTGTCCCAAGGATACAAATGACCAGACACAGGTACTGACCAGAGACCAGGGTCAGGGCCTCGAACTTTGTTAAAATGGTGGTATAGAAAAATAAATCTGACAGCTGTTCTTTCATTTGCCCCGAATTGCTGAAGCATATCACTGATGGGGTTGGGGGTTGGGGGGGGGGGGGGGGGGGGGGCAGGGTTAGGCAACGCGGGCAGAGGGGGGAATCGGAGGTAGAGCTGCCACAACAAACAAGGTGCGGCTCATATCAAGGTGTTCCCCCCATCATCACGCAGCACGCTATCTGAGTCACATTAGTCATGCCTGACAAGCCTCCTCACCTCCCCATAACACCACTGAAGATGGACGAGTTGAAGAGGGGAGGGGGCCGGTAAAAATGTCAGAGAGAAAAGCTATAGCACCAGCCAGGACGGATGCAGGTGAAGAAAATAATCGACCGGGACTTGGGGAGGCCGGGCAGGAACAATTTTTTCTCTTTGTATGGCTACATGTGTATGTACTAATACATCCCAGGTGTTCACAGGTCTGAGAGGTGTTAAATCTTGAGGGGCCCTGCTCTGTCTGCCCTCGGGGCAGCTCTGACCTGGTCTGGGGTCAGATTCTGAGGTACACCACCACACAGGATCATGTTAGGCTCATTCTGCTACATGGAGGATCAAAGAATACAGACAATTGTTCTACTGGGAGGTGAAGAAGTCTCTGGTTTGGGTGCTGTGGGGCGCACCACTGCACCCATCTGCTGTGTTTTCCATAAGTACATGGAGTAGCCAGGCAAACAGATAAAATAGGCAGCCAGGGAGTTCCGGGCTGGGTGGGACAAGCTCTATTTTGACAACCTCGTACATTCTAATGCCTTGATTCCATCTGAAATACACAGCTAAATTACTGCCAGATTGGGAAATGAGTGGTGGTATTGAGTAGAAAGACATGACTTTACAATTAAAATGATTGAAAAGGTATCACTTCAGTGTGTTAGTTGTTTGGGATTTTGTCTAGGCCTAGGCCTGTATGATCTACTGTAAGTAAGAGAACCTGGTTTAACAGTAAACCTGTCGTCTCTTGAGATCAAAGTCATATTTACAGTTGTACTGCAATATATGAATTGCCACAATGATGTTTGTTCTTCAAATTATGTATTTAATTGGCTCTGCTGCTGTGGACATCAATGTGTCATTTTGTAATTTGGGTGAACTATGCTTTTAATAGTTTGGCCTGTCAATCAATCACTGTGGGTGGGATTGTCAGGGGAGGGGGCAGGTTGTTTGTCACAGAGTTGGTAGGGTTTCAGGCCTGTCAATCAATCACTGTGGATGGGACTTTGAGAGAAGGCTGTAGATTATTAATCTAGTCAGAAAAACTAGGCTAGTCTACTTTTTCAATTTAGTTTATTGTGTCAAAAAACGAAGACAAAAAGGTTGTGCTATGTCAAATAAACATGGAGTCCCTGTTGAGAAACAACATAGAATTGCAGGAAATTGTTTTTGAAATGCAAACATTTTTAGGAGGACCCACAGACCCCCCGCCAGATTGTGCACCCCCACTTTTATACAAAGTCAGGCGCCCATGAATAGAACAGGTATGATTGAAGAATGAAGCAGGTGTTAAACATGGGCTTTGCTACTCCATTGTCAACACTAATCAAATCAGTAGGCCTATATGAATATATTTAGTAATACCATAAAAGTATTATGACATTAGCATTTATAACCTTTTCTTTTATCATTTTGGACAAGAATGAGGCTGTCTATCCAGTATCTATTGTTCCTTCAGTGAGGATTCAACATCTTCATAGAATGTTTTCATAATTTATCTGCAGATAAATCCCCAAAAGCAGTAGTAGCCTACCAGTATGAAAATTAGGGAGCCAAATGAACGGTTCTCTCGCCGATGCGATTCGGTTCTGTTCACCTAAAAGAACTCTTCTAAAAGAACCGTTCGCGAACAACCCATCACTAGGCTACAATGACGAGTCACTTTAGCGGGCTTCGAATCCTAGGAAAATGCGAACAAGATCCTTGTTTTTTTTGGGATTCATGACTAGCAAAGGAATATAGGAGATTCAGTCTGTTCGACACCTTTTATAAACTAGTCAACACTTGCTGTTGGGTCGTCAATCAAAGCACAGTAAATAGCCTGTGCACCCCAACTCCGTGGCTGGCTATAGGCCTATGAAACACTAAAGAAAATAAACGAATGTGCCACAAAACAATAGTAACCTGGATTTCAACTCATCGTTACAACTTACATTACACGGGACGTGTAAATTCACTCACAGGAGATGACGCTCATGCTATTCTTCCTCTGTTAAAAGACATTTGACTGCAGCCAACCAGAGCGCATAAAAATAACACAGGTGGGACAAACAGCAGACTGACAAATCAGCAGTGTCCCTGTCATCGCTCGTCTGTCCTATCAATAGAGCCCGGCATATCTTTCATTTTAGTGGGAGAAGGCTATACAGACTTTTCTGAGAAGCAAATGAAAACGTTTAAATGAAAAGACTAGTGGAAAAATTTGCCGGCTGACAATGAGGCTGTTATCGGCTATTTAGCCGACAGCCAGTGTTTATGGAAAACACTGCATCTGGTAGGATCGTTGATGAGATCGTTGGTACATGAGACACCCGACTCTGCAGTTCTGTTTAATCCTTGGGGGGGGGGGGTCACTCTCTGAATGTGTGTGTGTCTGAGGGGACAGGTTGTGAGGATGTTAAGGGCCGTTCACTCTAGTACAGCTTACAGCAGACCATCAGGGGTCCACTGAAATAGAGTGGACATGTTTCACAGACAAAATTGTGCTATTCCAGTCAGTCAGGTAAAGCAGAGGATAAAAGGTATAAAGATAAGACAAGATTTATGAAAACTAAAAAACAAAGCATGCAGTGCTACTCCGCATAAGTAATTAGTATTATGCATGCTTTGTTGGATGTCATATCCTGCCAAATGATTCCAAACATGTGAAATGTTCATTAGGTTTTGTCTACACTTAATTGATATACAGCATGAAATGTATACAACCTGTAGCTTGCATGTGTAGCCAATTTTCATTGAATGAGTAGAACAGAATGTGACTGGAGGTTGAAAATGTAATTTAAGATCCTGATTAAATCTGCACTAAACCAAAGTATGAGTCAGGAGACTCTCAAATGACTTATCTGCTTTATATTGTGGTTTATAATGATGTACTAATAATTCCTCCCTTCAGGCTTCTTCAGCTTCATAAACATGTGAATTGAGATGGGAGTTCCAATTTCCTTTTTGATAACGACTTTTAGTATTTCGTTTTATTTCCCTTTTAATACGCTTGACAATGCATTGACTTGACATGTCTCGAACACAAATCAAACTGAAATCAATCCTATCCGGCCAGGCACCTAAAATCAAGGTGACTGTGCATACGCTAGAGCTGTAGCGTTCTCCACCCTCTCTCGGAACAATTTAAATGCTGAAACAAATGGAATGTGTCGCAGCATTTCCTTTACATTAAGAATATGTTAGAAGTCGGCGAGAAACAAGGAAAATGCAGCCTCGGGGCGTTAATCGAGGATGGGGATATTTGTCGCAGGCAGAAACATGAGAAACTAAGCCCTACTGAAGTCAGCTGAACCCTCTTGAGATCCCTGGGCACCTGTTTTCTGTAAACACCCCAGTAAGCATCTGCGCCTACACCCCCCCCCCCCCCACCACCACCACGCAAATTCCTGTTCCCAAGGGATTCCGACTCTTATCACAATTACATGGATCCTCTTCCCGTGATAATTCCCATCCTGCGCAGTGGCTGGGGCTGGTGGGTGCCAACAGGCCGCGGCGGCCGACACAGATGGGGGCACAGCCCTGTGATGGCTTCCATATGTCACATCGCTCTCGTGAGCCGGCTCTGTTTTCTTCTGCGTTTTTCTTTCCATCTCTCATCTTTCCCTCTGTTTTTCTCTTTAAACGGACTGACCAGGGAGGGAGAAGTGAGGGCACCTTAATATAGAGGAGGCAGACAATGATGCCAATTCACTGCATTGTAAGGCCAAGATGAAGAATTTCATCATTTTCTACTCTCAGCATAGGGGTGAATGTTAATTTCGAAGTACAAGCAACAGCACGTTTTATGGCCATAGAAAACAGACATGAGATAATTTTTACGTTTGGGTCGGATGCCCTATGTCATCAGAGCCTTGGAAATGGACTCAGGGAGCCTTGGAAATGGACTCAGGGTGCCTTTTCCCACCATTACTCCTTACCCTCGTTACCTTTCACATCTCTGAGACGGCTTTAAACCACCTTGGGGAGGCTACAACATGTTGTTGTATGGTAAATATGAACTGATCAGAAGCCGAAAAGCCTTATTCCGTCTTACTCCGACACCGCGGCCTTGGGGGGTTTTCCCTGGTTTCCCTCATCCAAGGCTGACACAAGAGAAGGCTAATATTCCCCCTTCTGATTGTAATCCCTGAAGTGGACCTCATTAGCCAGACATTCGCATTGAACCCTGGCGGAACAGGGGCAGCGAGCTGGGCTGTCAATCAACACCAATAGCCTTTAAACAAAGGGCATCAGGAGAAATAATCCAGCTCTGCCTGTGGAGCATTAAACTAGCAGCCATCGGGATTTACTCGACTCACCCACCAGACAGCTTTGCTCGCAAGAGGTGTTGAGATATTGAGGCACACAATCGAATAAAATGGTTTTATAGTCACGCGTGCATAACATATGCATTAAATATATAAAAAACACATGATACAAGTCTCCTGAGTGGTAACCCAACCGATTTACTCAGAATTAGGTAATTATTTTCAATAGGCTACATAGCTATGGGGACCTAAAAATGTGGCCCAGATCTTTTTTGCAAAGGATCCAAACCCAAACTCTCATCGCCTTCACTCTTAAGCTCTCCCCTGAGCCCCGCGAGACAAAGTAATTCATTGTACACACAAGCGTACAAGTTAATACGAGTTAGCACATACACGTTCAAGCTCACATCATCATAACAAGCAATAAACCCTCCACTCTCCATTCTAGGGAAATTAGGTGAGTTCATTCTCCGGACATAGGTTGATTTGAGGTTCAGGTTCTCCAGTTAGCTTGGGTCTTTGACAGCTTTTCCAAGATGATGTTTCTTGAAAGACACTTCTTCAGGCAAACGGCACCAGTATCAAAAGCATTTGTGATTTCAGGACCCCACTCTCAGCTCCATGGGGTGAAATAACAACCAATAAAGTGGCACTGGCTATAGGCAGGCTACAGCTTCAAAACACTGGCCTGCCAATGTGATTAACGATGCACTCACTTTTCCTCAGGGTGACAGGCGAGATAGTGAGAGTGAGAGAGAGAGAGAGAGAGAGAGAGAGAGAGAGAGAGAGAGAGAGAGAGAGACAGAGCAGACAGACAGACAGACAGACAGACAGACAGACAGACAGACAGACAGACAGACAGACAGACAGACAGACAGACAGACAGACAGACAGACAGACAGACAGACAGACAGACAGACAGACAGACAGACAGAGAGAGAGAGAGCTAGGGCTTTTGTGAGGTCCTCTCATAAAGGTTGAGTGATGAGACCCCCATTGCTCCCATAACATTCCTGCGATGTTTGGGTAACACACTCAAACAGAATATGATACAGACCATGTGACCATTTCACCCAACACTGCTCCACCTCCAGTCCTGTGCTTATCCCCATAAGAGAGAGAAAGAGAGAGTGGGAGACAGGAAGAGCACGGACCCAAAATGGCACTTCATGGGAAAGTCACACGGACCAGTAACCTCTGGCAAAGACGCGGAAGAAAACAAACAGTTGCACTTATTCGCTAATCTCCCCTTTATGTATTTTCTGTCTGCATTCTGTAACTTTATAGCTCAATAATGTGAAGCTCAATGAGAGTAAATCATCCCACTGCCAAGCTTTCCCCCCCCTGTTGGGTTGAGACAGTGCCACGGGCATGGGACAGACAGACAGACAGACAGACAGACAGACAGACAGACAGACAGACAGACAGACAGACAGACAGACAGACAGACAGACAGACAGACAGACAGACAGACAGACAGACAGACAGACAGACAGACAGACAGGAGGTAAAGGCTGGGTGGGAGAATTCCTGGTTCTTTGGCAGGAAGAGGAGACTGGACCTGATGCATTTCACCTCAACAATGAGGTGTGGGATGGGGCGTACTGTCTGAGTGGTAACGCATGGTGTACTGTACGCCACTACCTTCTCCCTGCCCACGGAGCCCAGTAGGTTCAATAGCACTGCTGAACTGCCGCCTGGGAAACAGATGGTAGGGAATAACACTGTCCCCCCAACTCGCCACACACAGACGCCGAATGCTAACTTCCTGGGCCAGTTTTTTTGCCTGACTTGCGCATCAGTGTCTGTCTGTCTGTCTGCATCGCAGATGAAATCCCCCCATTATCCCCGAGAGTGCTCACAGATTAGGAGATATACACTGAATGTTCAAAACATTAGGAACACCTGCTCTTTCCATGACATAGACTTACCAGGTGAATCCAGGTGAAAGCTATGATCCCTTATTGGTGTCAACTGTTATATCCACTTCAACCAGTGTAGATTAATCAAATCAAAGTTTATTTGTCACGTGCGCCGAATACAACAGGTGTAGACCTTACAGTGAAATGCTTACTTACAGGCTCTAACCAATAGTGCAAAAAAGGTATTAGGTAAACAATAGGTAGGTAAAGAAATAAAACAACAGTAAAAAGGCAGGCTATATACAGTAGCGAGGCTATAAAAGTAGCGAGGCTACATACAGACACCAGTTAGTCAGGCTAATTGAGGTAGTATGTACATGTAGATATGGTTAAAGTGACTATGCATATATGATGAACAGAGAGTAGCAGTAGCGTAAAAGAGGGGTTGGCGGGTGGTGGGTGGCGGGACACAATGCAGATAGCCCGGTTAGCCAATGTGCGGGAGCACTGGTTGGTCGGCCCAATTGAGGTAGTATGTACATGAGTGTATTGTTATAGTGACTATGCATATATGATAAACAGAGAGTAGCAGCAGCGTAAAAAGAGGGGGGGACTCACAATGTAAATAGTCCGGGTAGCCAATTGATTCATCTTATGGTTTGGGGGTAAAAACTGTTGAGAAGGCTTTTTGGATGGCAGGCAGCTTAGCCCCAGTGATGTACTGGGCCGTACGCACTACCCTTTGTAGTGCCTTGCGGTCAGAGGCCGAATAATTGCCGTACCAGGCAGTGATGCAACCAGTCAGGATGCTCTCGATGTTGCAGCTGTAGAACCTTTTGAGGATCTTAGGACCCACGCCAAACCTTTTTAGTTTCCTGAGGGGGAATAAGCTTTGTCATAACCTCTTCACGACTGTCTTGGTGTGTTGGGACCATTCTAGTTTGTTGTTGATGTGGAACTTGAAGCTCTCAACCTGCTCCACTAGAGCCCAGTCGATGAGAATGGGGGCGTGCTTGGTCCTCCTTTTCCTGTAGTCCACAATCCTCTCCTTAGTCTTGGTTACGTTGAGGGATAGGTTGTTATTCTGGCACCACCCGGCCAGGTCTCTGACCTCCTCCCGGCCAGGTCTCTGAACTCCTCGTTGATCAGGCCTACCACTGTTGTGTCGTCTGCAAACGTAATGATGGTGTTGGAGTCGTGCTTGGCCATGCAGTCATGGGTGAACAGGGAGTACAGGAGGGGACCGAGCACGCACCCTTGGGGAGCTCCAGTGTTGAGGATCAGCGTGGCAGATGTGTTGCTACCAACCCTCACCACCTGGGGGGCGGCCCGTCAGGAAGTCCAGGATCCAGTTGCAGAGGGAGGTGTTTAGTCCCAGGATCCTTAGCTTAGTGATGAGCTTTGAGGGAAGCATAGCATTCTCACATAAGTGTTCCTTTTGTCCAGGTGGGAAAGGGCAGTGTGGAGTGCAATAGAGATTCGATCATCTGTGGATCTGTTTGGGAAATTGGAGTGGATCTAGGGTTTCTGGGATAATGGTGTTGATGTGAGCCATTACCAACCTTTCAAAGCACTTCATGGCCACGGACGTGAGTGCTACGGGTCTGTAGTCATTTAGACAGGTTGCCTTTGTGTTCTTGGGCACAGGGACTATGGTGGTCTGCTTGAAACATGTTGGTATTACAGACTCAATCAGGGACATGTTGAAAATGTCAGTGAAGACATCTGCCAGTTGGTCAGCACATGCCCGGAGCACACGTCCTGGTAATACGTCTGGCCCCGCAGCCTTGTGTATGTTGACCTGTCTAAAGGTCTTACTCACGTCGGCTACGGAGAGCGTAATCACACAGTCGTCCGGAACAGCTGATGCTCTCATGCATGCCTCGGTGTTGCTTGCCTCGAAGCGAGCATAGAAGTGATTTAGCTCGTCTGGTAGGCTCGTGTCACTGGGCAGCTCCCGACTGTGCTTCCCTTTGTAGTCTGTAATAGTTTGCAAGCCCTGCCACATAAGACGAGCGTCGGAGCCGGTGTAGTATGATTCAATCTTAGCTCTGTATTGACGCTTTGCCTGTTTGATGGTTTGTCGCAGGGCATAGCAGGATTTCTTGGAAGCTTCCAGGTTAGAGTCCCGCACCTTGAAAGCGGCAGCTCTACCCTTTAGCTCAGTGCGAATGTTGCCTGTAATCCATAGCTTCTGGTTGGGGTATGTACGTATAGTCACTGTGGGGACGACGTCCTCGATGCACTTATTGATAAAGTCAGTGACTGATGTGGTGTACTCCTCAATGCCATCGGAAGAACACCGGAGCATGTTCCAGTCTGTGATAGCAAAACAGTCCTGTGGTTTAGCATCTGCTTCATCTGACCACTTTTTTATAGACTGAGTCACTGGTGCCTCCTGCTTTAATATTTGCTTGTAAGCAGGAATCAGGAGGATAGAGTTGTGGTCGGATTTACCAAATGGAGGGCGAGGGAGAGCTTTGTACACGTCTCTGTGTGTGGAGTACAGGTGATCTAGAATTTGTTTCCCTCTGGTTGCACATTTAACATGTTGATGGAAATTTGGTAGAACTGATTTAAGTTTCCCTGCATTAAAGTCTCCGGCCACTAGGAGCGCCGCCTCTGGGTTAGTGGTTTCCTGTTTGCTTATTTCCTTATACAGCTGTGTCAGTGCGGTCTTAGTGCCAGCATTTGTCTGTGGTGGTAAATAAACAGCCACGAAAAGTATAGCTGAAAACTCTCTAGGCAGGTAGTGTGGCCTGCAATTTATCACAATATACTCTACTTCAGGCGAGCAAAATCTAGAGACTTCCTTAGATTTCGTGCACCAGCTATTGTTTACAAATATGCACAGACCCCCCCCCCCCCCCCCCCTCGTCTTACCAGAGTGTGCTGTTCTATCTTGCCGGTGCAGCGAATATCCTGCTAGCTGAATATCCATATCGTCGTTCAGGAAGGTGTTCCTAATAATACAGTATGTGACTGAAACTGACTGGGCAGCTGAGCTTCATTTGCACAACATACACTTCCATTTTGACAATGGGGATATGGTCTGGATACCTTTGGTTATTGAGCAGGGACACTGGGATAGAAAAACAGATACAAACCAACCGACAGACAAACAGATCGGCCAACCTACTTGGCTAGCGCTGAGCACCTGATTCTTTTAAGACATAATGGGAGGCCCAGAGGCCTGATGATACAGTGACCAGATTTACAGAATTAGACAATTAGCCATTGTAAGAGGGATCAATGGAACACGTGATTATCAAAGAGAATTTGCACTGTTGAAATACATTAGATTAGAAATAGATTACAAAGGGCACATAATGTGCTCCAATCGGATTAAAAGAGGAATCAGTCCTCTTGCACACAATGCATAGCCTCAGTTTATACACTTCGGCATAAGCACAATCCAGGACAAGGACAAAGCACCTTAAGATGCACCTCGCTGTGCACACTACTCAGTCGACACAGAAAAATAACATGCTACAGGGTACAATAAGGGGGAAAAAATTGCCAGAGGTGTTCTTGGCCTCTCTTGGAATAATTTTCCAGAACAGGAACATCCGTCTTGAGTCTCTGTACTCTCCCTGCTCGCCCTGTTCAAAGAATGCTTGTCAACAGCGGGACGCCATTTTAATATAAGCCTGCTAGCCACCCTGTACCCCCCACCAGCACCCCTAATCTGGTCGGGGAAGAAGTGATTTGATCTCAGTAGAAAAGCAGGGGCATCTTTAAATCGAAAAGTTTGGGAATATAAAGGAAAAGCCCTGTCGGTTTGACCTTGAGTTGTTCTGATGTTGGAGGGACACTCTCCTGAGGCTGAGCATTCTGTCAGACACCTGGGTACTGAGGATCTCCTGTGGCAGCTAGCAAACCCTCTCATCTCCCCCTTCTGAGTGATGCCTATCAGTGGCCATAGAAATGGTCACCCAACAGGCCATTTCTCTTGGAGTAAAATAAATACAGTAAATGGATCACAATGTTAAAGACAGAATGCGAGGCCTGTTAAAGTATGGAATGTAAGAGGATTTAGAATGGAACACATTGTATTTACAGTGACACCAATGTAACTTCTGTTCGGAGAAGGTGGCTCTCTTTTCAACAGCAAAATCTCTACAATGTATATGTTACGTTCATTTCTCGAGGAATGCTGTGTATATTCCAATTGTGATTCAAAGGGGATTACCAAACTGTGCTAAGAATGTGTCTCACCCTTGAACTTCCAGTAAAAAAGAGCATACTCAGTGTGTCATTGGGTTCAGCACAGGTGACTAATATGCATATCTGTCTGATTCAGTATTTAGAAGGTGTTTGACCCTTTCCATGCAGGTTCCTATTGCACTCTGTTCAATGTCAGAACACCTCATGCATTCCCATGTGTCTTTTCTCTCCCAGACCCTGACTGCGGTCCCTGCGGTTTTTCCGTCATCCGCTCTGATTGTATTTGAAGTGTCGCCCCCGCGGGTGTAGCTGCACCTCGCGCTCACCACCAGGGTTGCCCTTGGATGTAGTCTCAGGTTCCACTGCACCTGAGACTGGGGGACACAAGGGTCATGTTCATTAGGGCACATGATAAAAAATGTTTAAAAACATTTACAATGTCACGTCCTGACCCTAGTAAGATGTCATTTTCTATAGTAGAGTAGGACAGGGCGTGACACGGGGTGTTTTGGGTTGTTCTATGTTTTCTATTTCTATGTTTAAGTTCTAGTTTTTCTATTTCTCTGTTGGGATTGTTTGGGTTGATCTCTAATTGGAGGCAGCTGATCCTCGTTGCCTCTGATTAGAGATCATATTTAAGTAGGGGTTTTTCTCTTCCTGTTTTGTGGGTTATTTTCTTTTGAGTAGTGTGTTTTCCTCTCTGCATCACGGTTTGTTGTTTTTTGTGTATTCAACTATTTTTCTTGTATTGCATTTAGTTTCACAATAAATATAATATGTGGAACTACGAACATGCTGCATTTTGGTCCGATCCTTCAAACAGCCGTGACATACAATTTTAAATCCAGTTAGTCCCTCCTTGTTTTAGACTGATTTCTTTAGTTTGATGCCTAATGGACACAGGGCTCCTCTGGAAACACGTTCTCTCTGCTCTCTGGCAGGTGGCCAGGGCCCCCTTTTTCCACAGGCAGGCAAGCTTCACATCTAGAGGCTCCGGCTGCAGCTGGGGCGGCCTGGATGGAAAGGGCAGATGGAAAGGTGCTTTGTGGCCTGGTGGAAGTCCTCATTGTCCTCTGTCCAGCCTTTACTCAAAGGTTCCTATTGGAGGTCATTAATACTCTGGCCATCTCAAGGGTTTCGTGTCCCTTCTGATCAGACGTGCTCACATGTGTGCACACACATATGAACGCACGCACAAAGGTTATTATAGTTTTGTGTTTTTATATTTGTTTTTATTTCATTCAGTTTTAAGATTTTATTTGAAAGTAAGTTTAGTTTCAGTTAGTTTTCAGAACCACTTTATTCGTTTTTATTTAGCTTAAGTTTTCTAAACACATTTCTATTTTGATTTTATATTATATATATTGAACAAAAATATAAACACATGTAAGATCCCAGAAATGTTCCAAATGCCCAAAAAGCTTATTTCTCTAAAATGTTGTGGACACATTTGTTGACATCACGGTTAGTGAACATTTCTCCTTTGCCTATATAATCCATCCACCTGACAGGTGTGGCATATCAAGAAGCTGATTAAACAGCATGATCATTGCATCGGTGCACTGTGTGCCGGGGACAATAAAAGGCCACACTAAAATGTGTGGTTTTGTCACACAACACAATGCCACAGATGTCTCAAGTTTCGAGGGAGCGTACAATTTGAATGCAGGAATGTCCAACAGAGCTGTTTCAAGAGAATTGAATGTTCATTTCTCTTCCATAAGCCGCCTCCAACATCGGTTTAGAGAATTTGTCAGTACATCCAGCCGGCCTCACAACCGTAGACCACGTGTAACCACGCCAGCCCAGGACCTCCACATCCAGCTTTTTCACCTGCAGGATTGTCTGATGGGGAGGGGGTGCATTTCTGTCTGTAATAAAGCCCTTTTGTGAGGAAAAAGTAATTCTGATTGGCTGGGCCTGGCTCCCCAGTGGGTGGATCTCACTACCAAGTGGGTGGGCCTATACCCTCCCGTGGCTGCTCCCCTACCCTGTCATGTGAAATCCATAGATTAGGGCCTAATTAATTTATTTCAATTGATTGATTTCCTTATATGAACTGTAACTCAGTACAATATTGAAATTGTTGCAAGTTGCGTTTATATTTTGGATCAGTATGATTTCAGTTTTAGTGTTAGTCTTAAGGACAGAACGTTGCCTATGGGAAGATCTCAATTGAATACTCCTTCTGTCCTCATCTCCTTCTCAAAACCCATTAGATGAGAAAACTAGAGGTCCCTCCCCTTTGACCTTCTCCTCCTTTAAATTTTGAGAAGGCGACGAAGAGAGAGGACGCGAGAAGTATGCAGTTGAGATTTTCCCATAGGCTACTTTCTGTCCCTAACACAAACAATAAAACTGACGTCTGGGAGGCTAGGAGACATTTATGTTTAGTTTTGATGTTTTTGGGGATGTTACTTCTTGCCACTCTGGGACAGTAACGCATAAGGTGATGGGTCAGGTTATAGGTTAGGTTGGGTTTAAAGGTAGTGAGATGACAGGAGATGTCGTAGACGCAAGAAGTAAACCGTAGTAGTGGGTCAATTTCCGCAATAACCAGCAGTGTTGAAGCGCAAGGCTAAACTTCTCTGCTGTTTTGGTCCTGTTGCTACCACGCTGTAGCAGCATGAAGCGCACCTGTGCACATGCACAAATGCTCTGTGTGACTGTGGGCGCAATCGACATTGTAGCTGACATTAAAGGAAGGTTGAGACTGACTGATCTACAAATCACCTTGCATCCTTAAAGACTACTCAATATTATTTGTAGATCAGTCAGTCAAAATTGTATCGTGGTTTTGATACTATCGGACATGGCCTGTGTGAGAGCAAAATCTTGCATCGGGCTCATCTCAATGGGCACGTTCGAGTAGATCACTCGTGTCAAGTCGGTGACCATTGTTGGTCATCGCCTTTCAAAGTGTGTCACATTCTGGGGATAAAAAATATCCTGACATGAACTTCACACAATTCGTGATCAAAGGTCATTAAGTTTTGACTGCAAGTTTCTGCAGTTGCTCTTCACCAACTTCATCCTACAGCCATCGCCTGCATTGTGGGAGGGTCTATTGTCATCCAATCATTAGGGTGTTTTTGTTTGCGAATGTGACCAAAGACATGACTGAAACAGCAACCAATTTGCAGAGATTTATGTGTTCAATGGACATGTATAAATAAATGTGATATTTGTGGCTCTCTCGCTAATTGATTGTACAATGTACATGTCATGGTTCCACCTGTCACCAGAGGGTGGCAGAGACCGTCCAAGAGACATTAATGACACTCAGGTGTGTCCTATTTACTCATTATGTTTTCCCTGTTAAAAGAGGCGTGTTTTCTGTTGTCCTTTGCAGAAGCTTGAATTGTTTACCGGGTGTGGTTGTTGCCTGAGTGAGTTGTGAGTTGTGAGTTGTGAGTTGTGAGTTGTGAGTTGTGAGTTGTGAGTTGTGAGTTGTGAGTTAGTAGTAGTAGTTGTTTTTACAAGTGTACTGTGATCCTGCGGCTTCTGGTTCTCAGTAAAGTATGATTCCTCGTCTGGTCTCTTCTCTGCACCTGGGTCCAACCTTACCACAACACACAATATTATTATTAAGATTTTAGTTTGTGAGTGTGTGATATGGGCTTCAGATAATATGTTTATTTTGACATTATAAAGAACCTTTTCTAAACAATGGCAACACTAGTATGTTGATCTGAGCCTATGTTGATCTGAACTTCCGACTGTCACAGATGCACATCCCCCGACTTCACTCCTCGACTTTCTGTTAGTCTGTCGCTTTAGCCTTACCACTCAAATGCGCCCAATATCTGAGGTGCTGCTCATGGCAACGTTATCTTGCTGGGTCTACCTTTAAATGATAAAGTCAATCTCAATATGACCTGACAGAATCAGAAGATTGAAAACCCATTTAAATCTCCCCCTAAGATAAATAGTTTCAGTCTAGTTTTTCAAACAGTTTTGTTTATTTAATTTCAGTTTACTAAATCATTTTTTCATGATTAGTTTTAGTTTAACCTTGGCACACACACACACACACACACACACACACACACACACACACACACACACACACACACACACACACACACACACACACACACACACAATCTTTCTATCTCTGCTGGTTCCGTGGAGACAGAGAGGTGTTGTGTTGGGATGGAGGCAGCCATGCATAAGGGGTCCGCTGGATGTTTTCACTACTGGCACCACGAGAGTCAGTGAGTCAGTGAGTGGTAACCGCACCAGCTCAATCACACTGAATGACTAACACTGTGTCTGTGTAATTAATCTGTTATGTTTCATCATGTACATGGGATGGTCTGTAAATTCTGCAAAAACATTTTCAAAGATAAAAAAGGTAGGATAACGTGAGAAACTATTTTATGTATGAGTAGAAAAAAACTGATCTTAGCTAGCTAACAGTACACTTGAAATGAAACCGCTTTCTGTCAAAATTAGAAACGTGTAATATCTGAAAATGTAGCTAGCTAGACTATCTTACCGGTATACATCACGGTTGGATGCGTCTCCTGTCATGCCATGCATGATTGCCCTTAGTTTGACGATGTAATCCAGGTGTTTTCACCATCTCCTTAGCTATCACACTCTAATTCCACTGATTTCAAAACTCTGTCCTCCAGAAAGTGGAGAGCATACACATAATGTTAGCTAGCGAGCCAGCCAGCTAACGTTAGCTAGCTAACAGTACACTTTAACTTGACATTAGGTTTATGCAGTTTTACTACATGATACATAAAAAAAGCAGCGTTTGACACGATTAATAAAAGTGAAATAAATAAAATAAATAAACTTGCACATCTTTTACTCCAGTGTAATGCTAAATTGTAACTATTTATTGCCTTCCCTCCCAACTCTTCTACATTTGCACACTGTACATAGATTTTTCTATTGTGTTATTGACTGTACATTTATTTGTGTAACTCTGTGTTGTTTGTCACACTGCTTTGCTTTATCTTGGCCAGGTCGCAGTTGTAAATGAGAACTTGTTCTCTACTGGCCTACCTGGTTAGATAAAGGTGAAATAAAATAAAAATACTGACCAGCTCCAATAGACAGACGCATGCTATATGGCAGACCAATCCAAACTCATCTATCGGCATATCCAACCCACTCATTATCTCAGCCAATCATGGATAGCGGGAAGGTTGTTTCCTGAATCGGGTCACATATTTGTATTGGCTGATATATATTGTACGGTATTTGTATTCCCTAACACCTCGTAAAAATAAGTACTAAATAGGACCTTTCTGGGAATGCAGGTTATCATGGTTTCCCAGAGGTAGACCCAACTCTATCTAATGTAGTCAAACTAGGCTCGTAATTTAACAATTTTATTCGTATTTACAAGGCACATGAAAGTTCACATGTTCGAGAAGGCATTGCTGCCCAAAAAAACGCATTTTGATCAAAAAATATTTTTTACGTTCAAACAGCTCTCCTGTGAATTCGTGACTTGCGACATACTCCTAGTTTCCTGAATCGGGTCACATATTTGTATTGGCTGATATATATTGTACGGTATTCGTATTCCCTAACACCTCGTAAAAATAAGTGCTAAATAGGAACTTTCTGGGAATGCAGGTTATCATGGTTTCCCAGAGGTAGACCCAACTCTATCTAATGTACTCCTTTCCACAGTAGACAAACCAAAAATCTGTCCAAATCTATGTAGCCCTTTCCTGTAGTCAAATGATCAAATTAATAAATATTATACTTTTTTAACACCAAAAATCCATTGTTTCTATGTCAAACGATTTTGTTATATTTCATTTTTCTGTGATGTATAAAGTGTAATATTGGGATGCAACCTCAAAATTGAATACATTTCAAATCTATATATGACATGCTACAGGTGTCTTCTTTTTTTTAAGGCCATAACCATGTGTGTGAGGCGTATACTTTTGTTTCATAGTAGATTTGTTTAAGATTACCAAGAAACACTCTGTGTGACCCTGATTTAGCCCACTGCAGTAAAAGAGCATAGCATAATACAGTAAAGATGACGAAAGATTAATCAAAATGTCACTGAAACTACTGTATAGCTCCCTCATTGAACAAAATGTGGATGTGGAATAATCTAAAATGAGGTACAATATTCAGAGAATCCAGTCTGAACAAGAGCAACTATGTCATGCTGCTTCCCACAAATAGCTCTCTCTGTATTTTAGTGGAGATAGCATTAGCCTAAGTGCTCTACTAAATACCAGCAAGAAGAGCCGATCAGGTGGAATGTAAATGTAAAATCTGGAACTTTTGGCTAATGGCATATTGAACACATTTGTGATAATCCAACCACTTTTTAGGACGACGCAGTTAAATAATTTAATTTTGCAATTGCGAGGCCTAATCAATATCCAACAACACAGGTGCCTGAATGGACAAACTGGCTTTTTAAATGGATTCCTCTGTAGTCCTCTAGTTCTACAGGAGATGCAGATACTCTCAAGGGAGCTTGGTCCTAGCCGTCAAAAAGTGATGATGACTCCAACAGCTGTCCTTCGTATGCTTCTAAAGCTATTCTAAAACCCTCGTCCTGTATGAGTGCACACATACACGACAGCCTCTCATCCTGCCTTCCTGCTCCCCGCTTGTTTTAGGTCTGTCTGCTTCAGGAAGAACACTGTAATCTTGCCTCAATGTCAAATGTGGCACATCCACTCTCCCTTGTCCCCCAGAGAACATGCTCCTTGTCTTTGGGAATCATGTATCAAGTCAAAACAGCGGGGGAACTCGAAATAACATATGGGTTGAAAGTGCCTGGGACCCTTTGAAAACGCAGATTGACACAAAAAAAGATGACGGCCGCCCCCTCTGGTCTACAAAAAACCATAGCTGCTCTGTGGCCCATGAACCCTGAGATAATTGGTCTGGTTTGCAGGGGCTAGAATCCTACTTTAATACCAAATGTTCATCATCACATGTGTGGGTAATGCCTCACTACCTCCTACATGTCAGTATTTAGAAGGGAAAACCTTATCTTAACTAGCCTTCTCAATTGGCTCGACACTACACCATGCAAATGACTGCACGTACTGTGTATTACTGTATTGCGTCAAAGCTTTATGGCCTGCTGACTTTACTATTACTTTTAACCAGAACTGCTGGTAGTTGATGGAAAAGTCAGTGACAGTATATTCTTGTCAGTTGTTATTCTTTCCCCCCCCCCTCTCTTTGGTTTGTTTGTAGGAACAGATTATGTTCAGGAAGTTTAGTCAACACTTTAATGCCAGCCATAAATCAGCCACTCGGTGGATTATTGAACAGAATCCGATGGAGCAGGCTGTTGGTGCTGTTCCAACTCCCACGAACAAAGGGGTTCCTCTCTTCTAGCTTCTGCCAAATGCATCGCACTTGTTAAACTTGGCTTGAGGGTGGTCTTCTTTGGTTTTCTGTATTTAGCGCTGTAACTACACTTTTGGCTCTCTGCCTTTTAAATTATTTTCCTTCCTCAGTCTCGCCTCTATCCTCTTTTCTAATTTGTTGGTCACAGTTAGAAATCATCCAAATGAGACATGTCAGTAATTGAAGTCTCAGAACAACACTTGTTGACAGCTGCCTGAAATAGACCCTGAAAAACAACTCCTCGCTCCCAAGAACAGAGAAATAATGAGACGAGTGTCCTTAGCATGTTAGATTTCAGTTTTTCCAAGGACGAGGACGACATGAGAAGAAAAACTGGGAATGGGCTACTCGCTATAGACAAATTGCATCAGGGTGAGGATGAATAAACTCACAGTCAGTCAAGTTGCCGGCTGACACCAATTTAAGTCCGGAATGTGGCCATAATCCAATTTGGAGCCATCAACATACTTTTCTGATATCCTCTGCTGTACTGAAATATTGACTGAGCTGCACTTGAGTAGTAAAGGGCATTAAACGGTGATACTCCTTCCCCTTTGAGGATTATGTGCTTACTTGATAGCCTACTGGGCACCAGAGTGAGTGCAGGAAAAAAGTGTTAATTGCAAAAATGTATTCTCTGCCAACTCAGCAGTATAGCAAGTCCCCCCACTTCTCCACTAAGGTCTCGCCCCTTGGCTAACAAAGAAGCGAGCAGTCGGCAAGGTTTCGTGGCAAAGAAAGGATAAAAAAGAATTTCCCTCAAACAGCTTTTCCAACATATATATTGTTCTGCCTCTTAAGATTTGTCCCAATCTCTGGAAAATTTTATGCACTGCGTCAACTAGGAAAACGAAAACCAGATCCCACTAGTGCAGTTCCGTCTCTCTAGAGTGTGAGTATACATTCTGACCTGAAGCCGAGCTTCTGGAGCCAAGAGCGTATACATTATGACATCCAGACCCACACTGCTAAAGTGGATCAGAGCCAGTTGCGATCATTTCCTGATCGGGAGCCAAAAATGCTGGCCCCCCTCTCACACCTGGCAATGCACGCTGGGAGCCTGACGGGCAGGCACACGGTGACAGTGATGAATGACTGGGTGATGGAACACAGAGGCTGGGTGACCCCCCCATCCACTCCAAAGAGTACAGCCGACCCCTAGGAGGAGAGAATATATTACACTCAGAGCCTATGGCCTTGGAAAAATGTCAATATGATGAAGCAACATTTGAGAGGGAGATGTTGGGCCTCACTCAGTTTGCCACAGTGGACAGATTTCCTCTCATTATCAAGGGAGCCTGAATATGATACCGTATCCCCTCAGCAAGCCAAACAAAAACTATACTACTCGCAAAATTCAAGGTATATTAGGTCCCAGTGTGGCCCAAGCTGCAATGAGCTCACACAGTTCCTTGTCTGTAATCATTGCTGGGGAAGGAAGCTGATGACGTGTTTGTCCTGTCGAAAGGGCAAGCTCTTCCTAATTAAAACAAGAAGAGTGACGACTCGGTTCATCCTTGATGAGTTATCGCTCTCCAGGCCTCGCTGCTCCTCGGTGACTCAGCTCTCTACATCTTCCTCCAAGATAGCAGAGCCAGGGCAGCAGACTTCGTGACGAGAGCATGCCGCAGTTTCACGGTGTCACGCCATCCTGTATGAACCACTGTCGACTACAGCTTGTTATGAAACAACCATTATCCAATGTTCAAAACCAAGGCACTGCAATGGGCACAAACATAGGGGCTGGAACAAAAAACTCCCTGTAGATTATAGATTTAGTCTTCAATTAAGGACTCAAAGCAGGCTGAGGGAGTGAGTGACACTGATTTTTGAGGTGCTTTGGGGAACGTGCCTTTAGAGCCCAAATGGCCATAATTCAGGGCTATTTAAGGGTTCCCCTTGGCCTAATCTTTAATGAGTCTGTGTATATTTAAACAAGAGGTTCAGCCAAGTCACTCAAATGCAAGTCCACTGCTGCAGCACTGACATTAATCCTGAGGGTAATGTGGCCCTTCCGGGCTATTGAAATCTAAAGCCTAATGGCACTCCCGAACAGATTTTGAATTAAGCAACCATAGCCATTGGGAGCATATTCATATTTCACCCAAAGCTGTCTCCATTCACTCACTTCATACTTCACCTGATCCCTTCTCATCGCATGTTTCGGTCTGATAATTTAGATTGCTGTTGCCTCCTGTTAGCCTGCTACTATGATAAATCCATAGGTGAGGACGTTCGCTAGCAAGCTATCAATGTGCATCATATCTAAGAAGCGACCTGAGAGTAGGGAAAGAAGAAGAAACGCTAATGTGCATTCTGACTGACTGACAGCCAACTTATTTGCCCGCTGCAAGTTTTGAGGACAGGACACAGACACAGTCACACACACCTCCGTGCATTGCTCCAAATCTGGTCTATAAACCTACAGGGGGATAGGTATATTTTCAAACATCTACTTAGGGATAATGAAACAGTTACGTTTATTCTGATCACAAGAATCAACTGTCAATTTACGGATTCAATTAGAAGTATAGCCAGATTGACCTAGGTTGTCACACCCCTGATAACAACACAGTAGATGAATCTGATACTTTGGCTAAAGGGGACACCCAACAGCGTGTACTTTAGTACTTAGAGGTTCTAGTGTTAGTTGCCTAAATCTTGCACTATCCCTTTAAGGCTTCTTGTAGTCACTGACTGATGTAATGTAATAGATAACCCTAATTTAACATGAAACCAGCAAAAATGGGAATTGACAAGTTATCAACCAACGCACCACTACCAGATCCCACATAGGTCTACATTGTTTCCCACATAGGTCTTAGAATATTTCTATCCTTTTATTTGTAATGATACAGGACATGACTGATTTCTCTACACCTGAAATACATTGTCATTCAATTATTTCATCCAAATGATATATACCCAGATGTATTTATTAGTGTTACCAATTCTTAATTTTATTTAACTAAGCAAGTCGGTTCAGAACAAATTCTTATTTACATTGACGGCCTACACCGGCCAAACCTGGGTCAATTGTGCGCCGCCCTATGGGACCCAATCACAGCCAGTTGTGATACAGCCTGGACTCAAACCAGGATGTTTGTAGTGACGCCTATAGCACTGAGAAGCAGTGCCTTAGACCACTGCGCCACTCTGGGCTAAATATCTTGGGGCTAAACCCCGATTGGACATTTCAAAGACATCCAAGACATTTCCTACATCCTGAATTATGCTGAAACTATCTGTAAACTTCCTGAAATAATAGTTGGCTGCATAGAGATTAAAAAGCAACTCCCCCTAAAAACAACTTCAAATTTTGAAACAGCCATTGTGGCATCGATAAGAGTCCGAAATTTTCTACAAAGTGTAAATAGGATCATTTTGGTCATAAAGTTTCATCCAAAAGGATCGCAATGCCTGTGGTAAATTTCTGTTAACTTTGGATATCCCTGTGGGGTTAGTTAGGGACCATTGGTAAATTACACAATGTACATATGACAATATGTTCAAATTCCAATAGTTCAACAATTTAATGACTTAACCTTAAACTAACTATAAATTGTAAAAATTCATATACAAATATTGAAAGGATTTAATTAGAAAACTAAAAGGTGTGCAACATGAAAATGTTGCCGCATTTACATTGTGTAATTTATTGAAGGCCCCTAACTATCCCGGAGATAGGCTATCCAAAGTCAAATTAATTTTGCCACGATCTCACACTAGCCGGCTGAATCTAACTGGCGAAATTATTTGGCCAACTCTTCCCACATGCAAACACACACACGAGACATCCACATCAAAACACACCCCGAAACCAACTCATGTTTGAATTCATTTCAAAATTAACCAAATCTAAATCAGAAGGCAAAATCAGAAGGTGCAGTCGTTCTTTAATGTTAAATTTCCTGGCCTCACGAGTGGCGCGGTGGTCTAAGGCACTACCTCGCAGTGCTAGCTGTGCAACTAGAACTTCTGGGTTTGAGTCCAGGCTCTGTCGCAGCCGGCCGCAACCAGGAGACCCATGGGGGGGAGCACAATTGGCCCAGCGTCATCTGGGTTAGGGGAGGGTTTGGCCGGCAGGCATGTCCTTGACCCATCGTTCACTAGTGACTCCTGTGGCGGGCCCGGCACAGTGCACATTGGCACGGTCGCCAGGTGTATGGTGTTTCCTCTGACACATTTGTGCAGCTGGCTTCCAGGTTAAGTGCGCATTGTGTCAAGAAGCAGTGAGTCTTGGTTGGGTTGTGTTTCGGAGGACACACGGCTCTCAACCTTCGCCTCTCCTGAGTCTGTATGGGAGTTGCAGTGATGAGACAAGACTGTAACTACCAATTGGATACCATAAAAAATAAATACAAAAAAGTTCAATAAAAATTACATTTCCTGTTTGCAATTTGGCACCTTTTCCTCATCAACAAGTAGATGAAGGTACTACAGAATATGGGAAAGCTATGGAATACAGTTAATAATGTGCAAAACATAATATTTATCATGTATAAATTATGGTATTTTCTTATCTGGTCCCAACTTCCATTTCACTTTACATATAACACTAAAAGGGTACAGTTTACTAACTAGTATAAAATGAATATAATGAATATATGTCACGTTCTGACCAGTAAAGGGGTCATTTGTTATTGTAGTTTGGTCAGGACGTGGCAGGGGGGTATTTGTTTTATGTGGTTCGGGGTGTGTGTTTATGACTACGGAACCCTGACCTGTTCACCGGACGTGCTTGTTGCACCCTCGACAACTACTATGATTATTATTATTTGACCATGCTGGTCATTTACGAACATTTTAACATCTTGACCATGTTCTGTTATAATATCCACCCGGCACAGCCAGAAGAGGACTGGCCACCCCTCATAGCCTGGTTCCTCTCTAGGTTTCTTCCTAGGTTTTTGGCCTTTCTCAGGAGTTTTTCCTAGGGAGTTTTTCCCAGCCACCGTGCTTCTTTCACATGCATTGCTTGCTGTTTGGGGTTTTAGGCTGGGTTTCTGTACAGCACTTTGAGATTTCAGCTGATGTACGAAGGGCTATATAAATAAATTTGATTTTTGAAATTTGATGTAGAGGGGTATTTGGAGTATTCCGGGGGTTTTGGGTTATGTTCTATGCGTCGTATTCTAGGTTCTATCTATGTTGTGTACTTCTTTGTGTTGGCCTGGTATGGCTCTCAATCAGGGACAGCTGTACATCGTTGTTGCTGATTGAGAGTCATACTAGGTAGCCTGTTTTCACCTGTCCCTTTGTGGGAAGTTGTGATTGCATAGCTGTGTTTAGCCTGTAGTCCTGTTCGTTCGTACTTTTTTTTGGTTTTGTTTTCCTAAGTGTTCTAAATAAATATATAATGAGCACTCAACCCGCTGCGCTTTGGTCCACTTACTACGACGACCATTACAGAACTTCCCACCAACAACGGACCAAGCAGCGGGGAAAGGAGCAACAGAGGAATTATGTGGACTATTCGGAAGGATGGACATGGGCGGAAATTAGGAGGAGCATATCCAGGGCTATGGAGGAGTTAAGGGAGCCTGAGAGGCAGCCCCAATATTTTTTTGGGGGGGGGCACACGGGAAGTTTGGCTGGGCCAGGGTTACGCCCCAAGCCAACTCCCCGTGCTTATCGGAAGCAGCCTGTTATTGGTCAGGTCCGGTGCTATGGGGTGATACGCACGTCGAGGCCAAGCATTCACAGGCCGGTGTGCGCGGTACCAGCGCCCCGCATTTGCCAGGGGGAAGCGGGCATCCAGCCAGTAAGGGTGGTGCCAGTACTGCGCTCGAGACCGCCAGTGCGCCTTCACGGCCCAGTGTATCCTGTTCCCGCTCCTCGCACTAGCCCTGAGGTGCGTGTATCCAGTCTGGCATCTCCAGTACCAGCCCCACGCACCAGGCTTCCAGTGCGTCAGCCCAGTCCAACTCATCCTGTTCCTGCTCCCCGCACTAGCCTTGGGGTGCGTGTATCCAGTCTGGCATCTCCAGTACAAGCCCCACGCACCAGGCCTCCAGTGCGTCAGCCCAGTCCAACTCGTCCTGTTCCTGCTCCTCGCACTAGCCTTGGGGTGCGTGTCTCCAGTCTGGTACCTCCACTACCAGCCCCACACATCAGGCTTTTAGTGCGCAGTCCCCGTCCAGAGCTTCCGACGACAGTGCCCCGTCCAGAGCTTCCGACGACAGTGCCCCGTCCAGAGCTTCCGACGACAGTACCCCGTCCAGAGCTTCCGACGACAGTACCCCGTCCAGAGCTTCCGGCGACAGTACCTCGTCCAGAGTTTCCGACGACAGTGCCCCGTCTAGAGACGGCCCACAGTCCGGAACCGAGTGAGACGGCCCACAGTCCGGAACCGAGTGAGACGGCCTACAGTCCGGAACCGAGTGAGACAGCCTGCAGTCCGGAACCGAGTGAGTCGGCCTACAGTCCGGAACCGGCGCAGCCAGAGTCGCCCTACAGTCCAGAGCTCCCAGAGTCGCCCTACAGTCCAGAGCCCTCATAGTGGCCCTACAGTCCGGAGCTCCCAGAAATGTCCATCTGCCCGAGGTCTACAGCGAAGTGCTTCAGCCCGAGGTCTACAGCGATGCGCTTCAGCCAGAGGCATTCAGCGGGGGTGGACAGGTTAGGTGGGGGACTAAGGCCAGAGCCTGAGCCACCTCCACAGTAGGAGGATTGGGGAGGGGGGGTGTAGCACGGGAACTGTCGGTGATGGTAGCCACCCTCACTTCCCTCCCTTTAGTTTGGGGGGTTTATTTTTGTGTTTATTTAAAAAAAATTGTGTGAGGTGCATCCGGGGTCTGCACCTTTGGGGGGGGGGGTACTGTCACGTTCTGACCAGTAAAGGGGTAATTTGTTATTGTAGTTTGGTCAGGACGTGGCAGGGGGGTATTTGTTTTATGTGGTTCGGGGGGTGTGTTTATGTAGAGGGGTATTTGGTTAGAGTATTCCGGGGTTTTGGGTTATGTTCTATGTGTCGTATTCTAGGTTCTATCTATGTTGTGTACTTCTTTGTGTTGGCCTGGTATGGCTCTCAATCAGGAACAGCTATATAACGTTGTTGCTGATTGAGAGTCACACTTAGGTAGCCTTTTTTCACCTGTCCCTTTGTGGGAAGTTGTGATTGCATAGCTGTGTTTAGCCTGTAATCCTGTTCGTTCGTACGTTTTTCTTGTTTTGTTTTCTTAAGTGTTCTAAATAAATATATAATGAGCACTCAACCCGCTGCGCTTTGGTCCACTTACTGTGACGACCGTTACAATATACCATTCTTTAAAAAAACATCTTACATAAATCGTCTTGAGCATGATACAGGGGGAGAATCATGTCGTTTTAGAAGTCATACTGACAGAGCTAACTTGATAAAGAACCATGGCAACAAATAATGACAGGACCAGTCATTTATGCAGGGGAGCAATCATTGTTCTCCCCACATATAACATAATTTTGACGATAACGGTGCTCTAACAGAAAGGCAGATTGCTCTGAGTTTCAGGATATAAATCAGAATATTAAGATCAATGTTTAGTTTACATGTAATCTGTTATGTTACCAGCAAAAGTATTGAAATCCAATTACAGATACTTTTTAAAAACTAGATTACTTCTAGGATTACTTTAAAATTCAGAAAGTACGTTTGAAAAAAGTCTTTCTGTTTCCTCAATAACATTCAAATCAGCATTGAAAAAGGCAGAGGTTTAAAGGAAAACTACACCCAAAAACAATCTCAAGATGTATAACTTTCACAATACAGAAATACAGCTGGTATGATGCATTTTGCATCATATGATGCTGCTTTTTCTTTTTTTTACATACAACTACTTAATGCCTCATGATTTTAGTTCAACTATCACACCCCGTGAAAACCCCAAATTCTGTATAGGTTTTCTCCAATGTTTGTAAACATTGTAAATTAAGCAAACACTGTATAGCCTCAAAACATGTTTCAAACAATACTTTTAAAAGATAGAGCATCCATTTTTACCAAAAACAGAGGACGGGTGGCTCTTAAGGGGAAAGTCATCTAAAAAGTAACTGAAAGTAATCCGATTATGTTACTGAGTTTAAGTAATCCAAAAGGTACGTTACTGATAACAATTTTGGACAGGTAACTGTAGCAGATTATGTTTAGAAAGTAACTTACCCAACCCTGCCAGAAGCAGTGTCCACTAGAAACATTAGGATTTTCTATTCAACATTTTTCATTAATTCTTGTGATTAATAATATTTTCGGACCAAAATGTCTTTCAAATAATTCTGTCACCCCTTTTTTTCAATTTTTGCCTGAACGGACATACCCAATCTAACTGCCTGTACTTCAGGCCCAGAAGCAAGGATATGCATTTTCTTGGTACCATTTGAAAGGAAACACTTTGAAGTTTGTGGAAATGTGAAAGGAATGTTGGAGAATATAACACATTAGATCTGCTAAAAGTTAATACAAAGAAAAAGCCAACTGTTTTTTTTTGGGGGGGGGTTTTGTACCATTATCTTTGAAATGCAAGAGAAAGGCCATAATGTATTATTCCAGCCCAGGTGCAATTTAGATATTGGGCCACTAGATGGCAGCAGTGTATGTAAAGTTTTAGGTCTGATCCCATGAACCATTGTATTTCTGTTCAAAATGTTGTGTCAAGTCTGCCCAAATGTGCCTAATTTGTTTATTAATAACTTTTCATGTTCAAAACTGTGCACTCTTAGTATTCTTTCACTGTAATAGCTACTGTAAATTGGACAGTGCAGTTAGATTAACAAGAATTTAAGCTTTCTGCCAATATCAGATATGTTTATGTCCTGGGAAATGTTCTTGTTACTTACAAACTCATGCTAATCACATTAGCCTATGTTAACTCAACATTCCCACAGGGGAACCACCAATTCTGAAGAAGTTTAAGAAAATTAAACCTTTAAGACAGTTAAACCTCTATTTGATATGCATCTACAGCCAGGTGCGTAACTTGCAGGAGACAGGGGGGACAATTTTACCTCCTCAATAATATACCATGATGAATTTGATAGATTGGAAATTATTTTCCCACTGTACCTTCTGGCACTCTGCGGCTTTACAGTACACAATACTACTCAATTCCTTATTTTACAATTGGATCTCCCGGCCGCGAATTATGCTTTGGTTTGGCCCGATCCTCAAAGGCCTGCACAAGGCTTGTAAGGAGAACAATGCAATAGCTCCTAAAGAAGTACAGTCACACTTGACATGGTAAATTCATAAGCAAGAATAATAATTATATATTATATTTTTCAAATGGAGTAATTTTCTATTGCCAAGTGATGAGATCTTGCATGTGAGCGCTCCCACTAGGCAAAAACTGGTTGAATCAGCATTGTTTCCACGTCATTTTAATTTAACCTAAATCAAATGACATGGTGACATTTGTTGTTGATTTCACGTTGAATTCCCCTTTAGTTGACAACTCAACCAAATGTAAATCAAAACTATACTGAACGAAATTATAAACGCAACATGTAAAGTGTTGGTCTCATGTTTCATGAGCTGAAATAAAATATCCAGAAATTGTCCATACGCACAAAAGGTTTATTTCTCAAAAATTGTGTGCACGAATGTGTTTACATCCCTGTTAGTGAGCGTTTCTTCTTTGCCAAAATAATCCATCCTCCTGACAGGTGTGGCATATCAAGAAGCTGATTAAACAGCATGGTCATTACACAGGTGCATCTTGTGCTGGGGACAATCAAAAGCCACTCTAAAATCTGCTGTTTCGTTGCACAACACAATGTCACAGATGTGTAAAATTTTGAGGGAGCATGCAATTAGCATGCTGACTGCGGGAATGTCCACCAGAGCTGTTGCCAGAGAATTGAATGTTCATTTCTCTACCATAAGCCAACTCCAACGTCTTTTTAGAGAATTTGGCAGTACGTCCTACTGGCCTCACAACCACAGACCATGTGTAACCACGCCAGCTCAGGACCTCGACATCTGCGTTCTTCACCTGCAGGATCATCTGAGGGTGGGTGCTGAGGTTTATTTCTGTCTGTAATAAAGCCCCTTTGTGGGGAAAAACGAATTCTGATTGACTGGTATGGCTCCCCAGTGGGTGAGCCTGGCTCCCCAGTGGATGGTCCTGGCTCCCCAGTGGATGAGCCTATGCCGTCCCTGGCCCACCCATGGCTGCGCCCCGGCCTAGTCACGTGATATCCATAAATTAGGGCCTATTGAATTTATTTCAATTGACTGATTTCCTTAAATGAACTGTAACTCAGTAAAATCTTAGAAATTGCTGAATCTTGCATTTATATTTTTGTTCAGTCTAAATTAACTGATGTCTGTGCCCAGCGGGCTATTTCTCAAAACAAGTGATAATTGGTAATGGTTATATTGGGCTAAATAAACATAGAATGTTCCCCCATGATGAAAGGGGGTCATGGCTGAAAAGGTTTGGCAAGTACTGATTTATGCAAAAATACAGATGGGCAACCCCGTGCTTCAACCTATTTATTTATAGCCACTATGCTATCTGTTGGGCTACAGGTAATAATGCTTATCGCTAAATAACACACCATCCTGATAATATGGACCAGTATGTTGTTAGGCTAGGGGACATAATATTTTAATGATGTCACCATCATTTTATTTTCATACATTTTAGAGTAGAAAAGTCACCAGGGCTGCATTCAGTATGAAAAAAACATAATGCAACGTTCAATTAAACGGAAACGGTGCTGTTCTGAACGACCAGTTGAAAAACGGGCAGGGGTTGGGTTGTGGGTTGAAAACGCACCGCTGCCCTTCAAATATGTCACTCATTGCTTCAAGCCACACCCACCAAATGGAGAAAAGGTAGACTACCTCAAAGTCTGTTCAAGAACATTGAAGAACGTTTTGGGGAAACGTGTCGTTCAGTACAAGCCATTACACAAACGTAGCAAACGTTAATTTGAACTGAACCTTCACCAGAACTGACTTTCTCACATTTGATCGACAAAACAATTGCCAAGCATGGTTACTTTCTGAACTGTTAGAGTTAGACCAACAGTTTAAAGTAATACAGAAATGATTGGTATTTCAGTTGTGGTTGGGATATATTGACCAAACTATCAGGAAAGTGTGGGATGTATTTTCCCTTTAGAATTCAACAGAAACAACCACATCTATTTTTTATTTTTTTAAATTGCCCACCTAGAAGAGTATTGACCCCTCCAATATGCAACATTATGCTGCATACATTTAGTCACATTTTGCTACCTTTGAAAAAAAATATTGGTTGCACTGTGGCGAGCTGCACATTCTACCCGGGCACCTCAATCAAAACATCCTATTTGTTAGGCGGATAAAATCATGAAACAGGAAAGTGCATTATCCTCATGATCGCCGCTGTGCCTGCCTGTTTTGCTGAGGCCAGCTGCTGTAATGATGAGAAGAGCCTCAGACGATCTCTCTCCACCCTCGTGCATCCAAATGATTGTATAACATTTCAAAATGTAATTGTGCGTAACAAACACACCTAGTTGTCCATATTTAAGAGAAGACGTTCTCAGCTTTATGCAGGTATCATTTTTTTCCTCAACTGTCATTATTGAGCTTTTACGGTTTTACAATCAAGATATCTGATATGGCTTTAAAATACGAAGAGAGCAAAATACGCATCGGCCAATCTCGAGGGCTCTAGGCTTCATTGCAAAGTTTTTTTTAGGACATTACATTTACTGTTGGATGAATACAGGGCTACTAGCAGTGGGTATTATATTTAGAGTTAGCAATCTAGTTAATATGTTTTGAGTTTCCACTTCCTCAGGTGGTGAATGTGTACGAACTGAATTAGGCCTTTATATGTTATTAACGCACATGAAGATGAAGGCAAATTCATCTCTGTTGAACCAAAAAAAAACAGATAATTCTGGAGCTATATTTTCATGGGAAAATTGAACAAAAATATCTTAATTGTCAACCCAAAATTCATAACAATCACATTTGGAATCATGCATTCCTGCTTGGACATGTTAGATGTAACAACATATTTATTGAATGCCATCTCAGTAGCCTCTTACACTTCTTAGTTAAGCATTGTGAAAGACTTTATAAGGACTTTATCAGATGATTACTCAAAATGTTTCTATTGTGTGACGCTGCAAATGGTTTTGGGGGAGGTGCCTTGCCACCAAATCATGGGCTGGTGCCATCAACTGAAAAGGTTAGTGGCACCAGTGCTACCAGGGCAATATTTTAGTCTGAAGCCTTGATCTGCAGTATGAATCTGTAGGCCTATACCTGTATCCTACATCACTGTAGATGCATTGGATTGTTGTCCAGTTGTCCAATTTTGCTGCCTTAACTCTGGGGTTTGAAGACATACTCAATGAAGACATCGTGGTTTTTTATTTTATATTAATTTAGAAAAAGGTCAATTGCTGTAATTGAATCCCTTTTAGGCACTGCAAATAGTCATACAACACAATAGCTGTTCAAAGTTTGACTTGTGTAATATCTAACTATTGGCAAATTCTATAGAGATCCTCTTTTGTGTGTAACAAACAAGAAAGACATTCTCTGTCACGATTGGGATGTCTGAGCTCGGCATTATCAGTGGCAAATGTAACATTGCTAATTTGTCATGTTACTACAAATGCCCAGGATTCAGAGAGCTAATAGTGACAGAGAATTTTGACTTGCACACCTGATGGTTAGGATGTCTGACAGCCCCCTCTTTGCTGTGTTAGCTTTCGCGGTAATAAAGAGACGTTGACTCATCAATTCTCAAACAATAATAAGGATATATGCCAAAGGAGACGTGTGGGGAGATTGATCTTATTGTAATATAAACATACAGTACATGCCTGTAATTCAATACATAAGAAATTACAACTCCAGCTATGTTGTTGACATATTCTACATTGACACCTCCATGCTCTTCCCATGTGTATACATTGTTTCCTCTGGTTAGAGGCCTCCAGAAAAAGGAGTAAAACATATTTTCCCCTCAAATTGCCAAAGATGTCATATTCCACACCAAGAGAAATTATGGTGAGAATACCAGACCAATAAATGAACAACCTGCTGAAATATACACCCAAAAGCATCACCAAATGCATACAGAAGCACATTCATAGCAGATTTTTGTTTTCTTTACAGTATAAATATATTGTATTGTCTTGCCTGTTTTCAAGTTGTCAAGCATACAGCTATTTACAACTGTGGTGAAACCAGCCAAACTTCTCCTGAAGATAGTCAAGCTTGTCATAGCTGGGTATAAACATGACATTTGAACCCACATCATTTCAGATATACAGTAGTTTATCCAAGTATGTAATGTTGTGTGCAATCTTCCACAGCCAAATAAATCAGTCCATTTACCAACAGCAAACCACAGGGAGGTTTCTCTTGGAGATTTCCTACACTGTGCCATGGTGAACAAACATCTGTCGAGGAGCACTCAAGCCTATTTCTTTCATGTACAACAAACAAACCATTCCAGAAAACCACCGAGGCACAGGCTGCAGCTGGCAGCCAAGGGAGATTAAGTGTGAAAATGGACAAGACAAGCAAAGCAACAGCATCAGAAAAAAAAGACAAAGAAGATAAAACAGTTTTTCACATACACTCCGGGAAAGAAATTCTGAAGGGAGAGTTTTCGAGAAAACTGTCAAGTGATGCTTGAGGAAGAGAGCCTCCCTTTTGATGGGAGAGGGTACTTCTCAATACAAACAAAATCTGTGCATTTTTTAAAGTAACACTTATAGAAAGCATTCCAGGCTTATCTGAACTACACCCTCCCACAGTACGAAGTAGTGTCCTGACAGTGACCAAGCACTAAGGGGTCTGCCTGTTCATTTGATCACAGACACATCCAGCCTCGCAGGGCCAGATACTTCACTACCTATACCTGCTCACTCAACTATGTTGGCAGTAGCCAGAGTGATGTCCCACTACCTATACCTGCTCACTCAACTATGTTGGCAGTAGCCAGAGTGATGACCCACTACCTAAACCTGCTCACTCAACTATGTTGGCAGTAGCCAGAGTGATGTCCCACTACCTATACCTGCTCACTCAACTATGTTGGCAGTAGCCAGAGTGATGACCTACTTCCTATACCTGCTCACTCAACCATGTTGGCAGTAGCCAGAGTGATGACCCACTAGCTAAACCTGCTCACTCAACTATGTTGGCAGTAGCCAGAGTGATGACCCACTTCCTATACCTGCTCACTCAACCATGTTGGCAGTAGCCAGAGTGATGACCCACTACCTAAACCTGCTCACTCAACTATGTTGGCAGTAGCCAGAATGATGGGAAAGGAATGTGCCTCCATGCTGGAGCCCTTGCCAGGCACACACGGGGCTGCTTTCCCAGCAAATACAGCTGTTTCCCTGGATAGACTTCAACACAGTTTGCAGCCTGGGGGATAACGTCATCCTCCCACCCTCTTCGACACCCTTCTGGAACAGACTGGGGCTGTCAGAAGGCTGTGGTGGCGAGACAGACCTGGAACACCTTTCTCAGTGAGAGACCCCGGGGTCAACGAAACCGCACCCAATGACACAGAGTACAGTATGAGCCACATGACCATGGAGAAACATGTCCACCAATGACCCAATCATGCGCTGTTCTACAGCCCCAGCCCTTAAGTTACAGTCAAAAGTCAGTTACAGTGTTCTTGACCTAGGCTACATAATGACTGTCCATTTATTTTCTCAATTCATCAGTTGTAAACTGTAATTCAAGGTATAGTGAATTTGGGGGACTCCACACCCTACGCACTCCAGCCATGCTCCTCTTCCATGGTTTGTAACCAGCGGGTTATGCCACATGGGCGGGGTAGGGTTCTGAGCCATGTTTCCTATTGGGCGGTGAGAGGTTGTGTGTTGTGTTGGCACGAGTGAAATTAAACATGAACCCGATGGCTGTAACATGAGGCAGTGGCATTCGGGATGTGCTGTGAGCCCAGATCCAAAACACCCTGGGCTTTAAGTAACAGCCTTGTCATCGGTTTCACTCTCACAACTGAGTAGTCCTCTAACGTCAGTGGTTACAGAGATAGGCTGCCATCTCATGTGTGTCAACATGGTTTTGGATTGTAAGTGTCTTTGAATATCGCCCTCTCAAGGAATTGACTTAACAACACTAGTTTTCATTTCCCCATAGTTTTCCTGATCGGCCTCATACTCTGATGAAATTGCTGAAATCGAAATTGCTAGCCTCCAGTTTGTGCTCATTCGATTTTAGATCCTTGTACTTTTTGTCCTCCAAGGATGAGTTTTTGGCTTTCTGTCTCAAAAACGTAGCAAATTTAGCGAGCAGGCATTTCGGCATACCTCACAGCAAAACGACTCCACACAGAGTCTCTCAAGCTGGAAGTCGGTGATTGCGTAATCTATTGGGAGGCTGGAATTCCCAGTACAGTAACCATAAATGTTTTTCTCATAATTGCTTTGGATGGTGGCCTGGAGCCTTTGAATGAAAGCATATTTTATAATAAATTGTCTGATTCATCTGGTAATATTTATGCACTTCAAATCAGATTTTTGGCGGTTGATTTCACTAAACAACAACAAATATTTGAATAATTGACCACTGGTCAATGTCCCAAATGTGTTAATTGTCCACTTTTATCATGAGATCAGAACAGTCAGGTCTGAGGGTTTGGTGGGAAACGTTGTGCTATTAGATATTGTTCCTTGTGCTGACATGGGGTTCAAGAAAATGTGTACTTATGCCCACTTAGATTTATTTGTGTTCGCTAATAGACAAAAATGATGTGAAA
Organism: Salmo trutta; assembly: GCF_901001165.1. Classification (NCBI taxonomy): domain Eukaryota; kingdom Metazoa; phylum Chordata; class Actinopteri; order Salmoniformes; family Salmonidae; genus Salmo; species Salmo trutta. The sequence goes on along the minus strand of NC_042969.1, from coordinate 3,437,528 downwards.
TACAATTCCTGCCGTCGAAAGTCTAGTTGCTACGTAACTGAGAAGGGTCATACACGCTGTTCTTTCACCAGAGAAGTCCATTTATCAAGTGCCGCCAACGTGCCAAACACACAAAGGACAACACATCCTTCGCTGGCTACATTTCCCTTTTCTGTCTCTTTCTCTGCTATTTTGTTATTTTGAACTCCATTGCAAAGGTTTCTTTAAAACCTTAACAACTACTCACAAAACCAAGAAACAACCCTATTTCTTCTTTGTGAAAAGGACATGGACTTTATTAGAGAACTGATATGTATCTTTAACTGTGAAGAAGTTATTTCGGTCTAGTGTTTTCCTTTCTCTAGGGGCCCTATCCTACCTTTTCTACCAAACCAAACACGCTTTCAACTATTAGGCTACAGTTCTTAAACAAATGTAGCTGCTTTATATATTCTATTGAATTTAACTGCCATGTGGAAAATGTTCAGGTTTTTCCATCTGTATTTCGTTGAGGTACAAAGTAAACTTTTCTTAATGGGTCCCTGAGCCCATGCTGAGAAATGCCTTGAAACTATACTGCCGGAGGCAGGTGAAGACCAGAGTGGCACAACACAAAAATAAATGATTCATGATTGGGATATCTGAAGTTCCAAGTTGGCCATGAAACATAGGTCATCACTGGAGTTGCCTTATCATGCCCGTTTCTCTTTCAGTTGATAACAATACACAGCTGGGGGGAAAAGTGTCACAAGACCTATTGGCTTTGACTTTATATGTGACAGAATATAAATTATTTTTTATTACACGCCATATAGCAGAGAAAATGGTAAATTGTGAATTGTGATATTATTCTTCCCAAACGTGAGCAAAGATAATTATTTTAAGAAAGAGTGACAGAACATCAAAGACAAATTTCACAAAGGCATAAGAGACAAAAAACATTGGGTTCAAAACACTGCCGGTCTGCTGTGGCTTTATTTTCCACTAAATCAAGTCGAAAAGGAAAAGTTTCCCATTTCATCCTACTGCTCCTTCTACCTCACGCCAAACTCAGACGAGAATCTCTGACCATGACACAGGGGGCACTCAAAGCACAATGGCAAACCATCAACGAGCGTCCAAGAGGAGGGCGGTTTCAGCAGAAAGGAGGTAGTGAAAAAAAGAGACCTCTTCTTAAGTCGGCATACCCCGTAACAGCACTCGCTAAACCCTTCTCTTTATTGACCCTTCTCTCTCTCTCTGCTTTTGTTCACCTTGGCCTGATTGCATCAGCACCAGAATAACCTCTGAGAGAATGGCTGCAATTTTCCTGTGAAAGTCTCTCTGCATTTGCAAAGCATAGAAAAGAGAACGTTGGCTAATGATGAAATTTACAACACGACTCATTACAGCGGTAATGAGGACAGGAAAAGGATAATTTAAAAAAGGGCCAAATCACCTCACAATAACATGCTGGTTTTTATAATTACTTTTTGAGTGATTTTAAGGCTGCCCACTGAGCATAAACTGGTTGAATCCACGTTGTTTCCATGCCATTTCAACAAAAAAATGTATTGTGATGACGAATCAACATGGTAATGGATTGGATTTACAAAAAGTCATAAACTTAAAGGAAATCGGGAATTGTTGTCTTTTTTCACCCAACTTTTACTTTAAATCCAATGAGATGGTTACATTTTTCGCTGATTTCCCTTTGAATTGACGTTAGTTGACAACTCAATCAAATGTAAATCAAAACTAGAGGTTGAACTGACGTCTGTGCCCAGTGGGTGCTGTTCAACAGGTAATTCTGCCAGCCTTAGATTACCATCTTTTGGGACATGTTAGCCGAGTTTCATGCTCAGAACTGCGTTTATCCTTGAACTTTTCCGAACTAGTATCAGAAAGGAAGAAAAAAATGTAAACAGGAAAAACTTCCAGTGAAAGGTTGAGTGTGCAGAGAGCGTAGAGAGACAGTAATCTTCAAGCTCTTATTAACTGATGGAGGCTCGGGCTTTGTGCACTTTCAAAAACCCATTCAGCAACACCTTACGCCTGTCTGCCTAGTCTTTCCTCCCCCATTCCTCTTATCTCTCATCTGTCAAGTCGCATCTCTTCGTCTCTCAATGTGTCAGAGAGACCAAGCCAGAACACGCTCGGTCCAAACCCCCAGCACTTTAAATCCCGGGATCCACAAGAAACAAGCAGTCCGTTTCCAAACTGCGTGCCACTGCGCTCAACTGATAGAAATCCCGATAAGCACAACAATATTGGAGGGGAAGAGAGCACGATCCGCTTTGGCTACTTCACACCAACCGTTTAATTTGTTTTGACTCCATTTGATCTCCTGCTACAATAAAGGAACTGTGGATGATCAACATATCTTCTCTCCAGAAAGAGAAAATACTCTAAGCATGAAGTGCACTTGAAGTGCATGGAGGCAGGTGAAAAGCTGGCAGCCTTTCACACTCCACGAGGACATACACCCATACCCACAAGTACAGCAAAGTCAGGAGTGAGGATCAAACTCTAAGCTTTAGATGATTTCTCCGGCACCCTGATCACTTCCACAGGGCATCCGATACTGCCACTGAGACACACAGTACCGTAGGTGACGTCAGGGGCAGCGCTCATCTTACCTGTCACCCGGAGAGAGAAAAAACTCAGAAGATCTAAGGTTTGATTAGAGGCAATGTGAAATCATTCAAAAGCCAGCCTTTGTTTGTTGTTTTAAGATATCTATAGAGAATCTCAATCTGACAGGCTTATGAGGGCGTGGAGCGGTTTTAATACATTCCCTTAGGGTTTGATCATGCCCCAGCTGCAGGATAGAGCAACACATGCACAGTACACGCGTGCTCGTCGACCAATGCTTACAGTAGGCTTCTATGATGTAAGTTGCATAGGTAAAAGAGACGATTCCTGCAGGTGCAACATCACAGGAGACGAACACTCGTCCCTTTACCACAAATCAGCAGAGGCGGAAGTCACCTAACATAAATATTATGATTTATTAAACTAAATGAAAGGCTCATAGCGGTGCATAGTGGTGCACAGTTTCCCAGTGATCATTTCCATTCCCTCTGTCGACGCGGCCCTAAACTGTCAATTCCCATATCGGAGACTCAATTACTGCTCTGGGACTGGATAGCCTGGATTATGGAGACAGCAGCTGTGGAGTCACGCAACACTGGAGCAAATGGTCATAGGGGATAATTGTCCCAGGGCGGCTGAAAGTGTGTGTTAGAAATTGGGTAGTGAGGGGATATGTGAAACAAGCCCCATGTTATACCTTATACGTGATGGGATGAATGGCAAATATTCCCATCAGTCAGTAGAAAAGCAAGAGTGATCATTCATTATTTGGATGTTGGAAAAGAAGGCCATTATCTTGTGACATTTGCACCCGTCTGCTTCCTACGTCAACACTACTGAGGATGTTGTATGAATTTGTTACAATGGGAAGGGGAAGAGGAGGAACAGGAAGAAGAAAAAGATTAGGATGGAGAGTTGATATGTATTGTTGGGATTGCGGAATTGGTGGGAATACAGAAACGTTTGGGGACACGTTGAGTAACTGTGTACGTGAAGTGTCTGTGATTACTCGTAAGGGCTTTGTGTGTATTTGTTCATGACCCCCCCAGACTTACAAGATAAAACCCAGACATCTTGCCAGATAGAGACAAAAAGAGAGCATCTCACCCATTTTTCATTCCGTTAGCACAGCAGACTAAACCATTTCAAAACACCTCTGCCTGTTGCCTGTTGTTCCAATAAACCCTTCATACTACTGCAGCAGTGCTACTGTATACTGAAGAGTGACCTTATGGAAGAAATGGTACTGTGATTGTTCAGAGGCGAGATGACTGAGTGAGAATCAAAGACAGGGCAGCAATTTTCTGCCAATCTTCCATCCAGGGCCTCGGGGAGCAGAGCACATTTCTCAGTTGAATTTCAGAGCCACCAATAATGTTACGATTAAAGGCAGAGAAGTTAATCCACCGGCCCTGTGATTCTTGACATTTGTGATATGAAGCACTGGGCCGCCTGAGGGGAGTATTGTGTTTGTTTAAAGCATCTGTGAAGAAGTGGAGAGCTCTGGCTCGGCTCCCTCAGATCCCTCTCATAAGACACAGACTTAAACAAGTCTTAATGAAGATGTCACAGCTCCCCCTTCTCATTACTGATCACAAGAGAACCACATCTTACTTACTGTCTTACTAACAACTTGCATACAGTAGCAGGCTTTGTGCCTATGGTTGGTGAATGAGACTCCACCTTACTCAGTCTCGATATGTTCTCCATTTTACAGTTGGCCGATTATGACGGAGGCCTGGGGAATAGTGCCGGATGGTCAGGTATTCTCACCTCTGCACAACAACAATAACAAAAACAACAACAGCCCTCCGCTTCTGCTCATTCAATCATCGGGACAATTAAAACAAACATCCGCCCACTTAAGGTCAGACATCTTTTCGAGACAGGAGGTCGGCCGTTGGCATATTCAGACTTTCAGATTCTTAATTTAGAGTCAGATAGTAAACAGGAAACACACTTTTGAATCAAGAAAATAATGCCGGAATTATTCCACATAGATCGGGGACCTAGTTGTATCTGTACATTAAAGTGAACCTGTTGATTTTTTTCACAGTAATGATGGATAAGGAATGGAAAAACATGCTTTAGGAGAGAAGCACCTAATTCCTCCACTCCTTCCGATTATACACGTCACTGGAATTATGGAATACAAGAGTAACTATTAATAATACAATCAGGAAAGCCTAGTCATTTACAGACCACAAGGGCATCACCAGTGTCGTCATTGCTGACCAAATCCAGGCATAGATGGAATTCTTTTTATCAGACGGGTTTCCTGTTAACTTCCGAGTGCTTCCTGTGTCAGGGCAGATGTGGTTGTATTGCGGTTCTGTGACTCACTCCACTCCCGGGAGGTGCCCATCTGGCAGATCCCCACTGGTCCATCAGGAAGACCTCCACTGGCCCATCAGGAAGACCTCCACTGGCCCATCAGGAAGACCGTTACTGGCCTACACTCACGTCACCACAACAGACCGCATCCTGAGACTGCATTTTGGGGAAATCTCCAACTCTCTCTCAGCATTACTTCAACATTATAAGCTTTTCTTCCCGCAAACATAATTAAAGATAATACGATGCAAATGTTTTGATCTTTATTGCCAAGTTTGTGTCAACTCATACATTCTTATCTTAATAACTCGGGATGTTTTAACGATTTGTAAATCCACAAGCAGTCAATTTCCGCAGCCAGATGCACCTGGATCCCAGCAAGTATGCATAAGCTCACTCAACATAAACAGACAAATCCCTACTGATATTCAGCAGTAAAAAAAAATGCATCTTAATACAGTCATCCCAAAAGGCATAGAAATGAGTCCTAAAACACGGAACATGTAAAAATTGGAGTATGATGGAATGTGGGAATTAAACGCCCAAACCCAGACTGAGCAGGGAATATGCTATTTCTCAAAATGTCAGTCATTGTGCAACTTCAGGAAAAAAACATGTTTTCTGGTAAAGTGGTAATGAGAGCACCTGTATGGGATAATGCATGCCTTGGACTGATTCTTCAAATTAATTAACTCAAAAACAATACCATTTTTTGTATTAATTAAGGCAACAACAACAAACAAAAAAAGGCTGATGGGAAAATATCTTTAGGCTTGGCCTCAGTCATCAGCCAGCCCCGAGGCGAGAGGGTTACTTCACATAAAGTGAAGGTTTCAAGTGCTGTATGTAAAAATGGAAGGTGCTCCTGTAATTGGCTCTCAAGTGGGTGGCGCGGACATGCTGGCCCCTGGGACACAGGGGCTTCAAGAGACAAAGGCTGGGCTATGTGAGGTTTAGGGTGGGGCCTTGGGGGCCGTTCTCAGGTCTCTACAGCAGTAAAGTCCGTTTTTTGTGACAGCACATAGAAAAGGTATCGTGGTTGTGACCAAGGGCACACCATCCATCATGTGTCACTGTTCCCCTTTAGTGACTCTCTAGCGCTGTAGGCCAGCCTCAGTTAGCTTATGAGAACCACCATATATCAACTTACATATTATAGCAAACATGGTTTGTGTTTGAATGATTAAAAGGTAAAATAATGAGTTACGGTTTCCAATTTATGAAATATTTTCTATGTAGTGTTAACCATTTCCCTGTTTGATCGCTAACATTTATTGTAAAGTCATATTTTGACTGCAGCTTCTGTATTCTGCTGAAAAGGGTGGACCTAAGCAAACCTGCAAAACCAATGTGAAGGGTTGGGTAAGGGTGACATTTTGTAGATATTTCTGATCAGAACAAATATGTTTTTTCCCAAAAAAATATACATACCCTTTTTGGAAATCAACCAGCTGAATTTGTATTTATTATGGATCCTCGTTAACTGGTGCCAAGGCAGCAGGTACTGTTCCTGGGGTCCAGCAAAATTAAGGCAATTATACAATTTTAAAAACATTACAATAAATTCACAACAGATTTCACAACACATTATGTGTGTGCCCTCAGGCCCCTAATCTACTACCACATACTGTATCTATAACACAAATCCATGTGTACATGTGTGTATAGTGCATATGTTATCGTGTGTGTGTGTATGTCAAGGGTGGCAGGCAAGCCTGGAGGAGTGGGCCCAATCCAGGACCGAGGAGTGGACAGTGTCAGGAACAAACATCCAGTTATCGGGGCCCCCCTGTGTTCGGCTGGGAACGCTGCTCCTCACGGACCTACTTCCCTATTCCCCAGCTGAGTGCCATTGCCAGGCACGAGGTGGGAAGGATGGTCTCGGGGCCCGAGAGTGTAGCCACGGGGCTATAGCGGTGTGACAGAGCATCCGGCTTGATATTCTTGGATCCCGGTCGGTAGGAGAGGGAGAAGTTAAGCTGGGTGAAAAGCAGGGCCCACCTAGCTTGCCTGGAATTGAGACACTTGGCGGTGCGGAGATATTCCAGGTTCTTGTGATCCGTCCACACAATGAACGAATGTTCCGCCCCCTCCAACCAGTGTCTCCACTCCTCCAACTCCATCTTCACCACAAGAAGATCACGATTCCCCACATCGTAATTCCTCTCCGTGGCATTGAGGCGATGAGAGAAGAAGGCGCAGGGGTGTAACTTGAGGTCCAGGGCAAAACAGGACATGACAGCCCACACTCTGACATCCGAATCATCGGCCCCCTCCACGAACTGACGGGACGGGTCAGGATGAACCAATATGGGAGCTGTGGTGCTTGAGGTCCCGGAACACCCGGTCAGCAGCTGGGGACCACGTGAACAGAACCTTGGGAGAGGTGAGTGCAGACAGGGAGGAAGCCAGGGTGCTGTGGCCCCAGATAAAGCGGCGATAAAAGTTGGCAAATCCAAGGAAACATTGCATTGCACTCTGGACGTAGGCTGGGGCCAATCCACCACTGCTCTCACCTTCCTGGGATCCATCTGTACATTCCCTGCAGCGATGATGTAACCAAGGAAGGGGATGGAATTCTCCGCTTTCAAGAAAATCTGGTTCTCCAGGAGGTGCTGGAGGACCTGTCGGATGTGGAGCACGTGTTCTTGGGCTGAGTGAGAGAAAACGAGGATGTCGTCAAGGTAGACGAAGACGAACCGGTTCAACATGTCGCGGAGAACGTCATTGAACAGGGCCTGTAACACTGCTGATGCTTTGGTAAGGCCAAATGGCATGACCAGATATTTGTAGTGACAGCTGGCCGTGTTGAAGTCTTCCACACGTACCTCTTCGGTATCTGCACCAGGTGGTAGGCATATCTGCACCAAGAACCGCTACCCGGTACCACGTATCTGCACCAGGTGGTAGGCGTTCCACAGGTCCAACTTGGAGAAAACGGTAGCCCCCTGGAGCGGCTCGAGGGCCGAGGCGATGAGTGGTACCGGGTAGCGGTTCTTCACTGTGATGTCATTGAGGCCCGGAGTTTTGTCCTTCTTCTCCACAAAGAAGAACCCTGCGCCGGCAGGGGAGGCAGAAGGACAGATACACCCTGCAGTCAAGGCTCAGGAGAAGACCCAGATGCAGACAGTTTTGAAGTAACAAAGGTTTATTTCCAAAACAGGGGAGAAGGCAAAGAACAGGTCAAGGGCAGGCAGAGGTCAGTAGTCCAGAGCAGAGTCCGAAAGGTACAGAACGGCAGGCAGGGTCAGGGTCAAGGCAGGCAGAGGTCAGTAATCCAGGGTGGTGTGACAAGGGACAGAACGACAGGCAGGGTCAGGGCAGGCAGAATGGTGAAAAAACGGGAAAGCTCGAAAACAGGAACTAGAGACAGAAAGGAGCACGGGAAAAACCGCTGGTAGGCTTGAGAAAACAAAATTAACAAACAAACAGAGAACACAGGTATAAATACACTGGGGATAATGAGGAAGATGGGTGACACCTGGCGGGGGGTGGAGACAAGCACAAAGACAGGTGAATACAGATCAGGGTGTGACAGTGTATGCATGTGTCTGTGCCTATTTTTGTGTTGCTTCACAGTCCCCATTGTTCCTTAAGGTGCATTGTTATCAGTTTTTTATATCTAATTTTACTGCTTGCATGAGTTACTTAATGTGGGAAACAGTTTCATGTAGTCATGGCTCCATGTAGTACTGTGTGCCTCCCATAGTCTGTTCTGGACTTGGGGACTGTGAAGAGACCTCTGGCGGCATGTCTTGTGAGATACTTATTGCTCCAATGGCGATAGTGAAACAGGTTGCATTCAACATGATGTGACACACTATTCCTCCTATTTATGGACAAAGCTGATAAGAGTACTTGTTACAGTTGTAGTGGTCGCACGGATAGTTCTCACAATTCAGTACCAGAAATGCAACCTTTCCTGTTTACTGTCTAATAAACAAATGAAAAAACAAGTGCATTTATTTCAGAGCCTTTACAGGGAGGGTCGCTTTCTGGTTGCTTTGTTCACCAAAGAATAAAACATTGGAAACGAAACCAAACAAATTACTCAGAGTCAGTGAAACAAACAACTCAAGAGATTGGATCAAGCCAATGAGTCTGCTAAGTTTTTCCTAAGGGTACTCCCAATGTCGCGGACACTGACTTGAAATACCGCAAAACGTTTAACGCCATGACCTAAGTCTCTAAGCACTGGAGTTTTAGACAGAGAATAATGGAAGGGAGCTACATTTAAAGACTACTTTATCAACAAGAGCATGTGGTTGGTTATTATGATAAACCTGGACACCCCCCACCACTCCTCCTTCCCTACCCCCGCCTGCCTTTCCTTCCCTCTCTTTCTTTAGTGGGAGGGTCGATGGGTGTGTGTGGGGGGCAACATTGTGGGTGGGGTGGCCCCCTTTTCCAGGACCCACAGAGTCAATGATACATAAGCCACATGACCGACTGGGCTCCTGTTATCCAAGGCAAACAGAGGACTTGCACACACACACAGCCAGACAGACCTGCTTCAAACTGCACGCTGACTCCCAGCACATTCACAGCTCTACTGAACTTGGCACTGGCTGCCGTGTTCTCTGAGAAGGAAAGAAAAGCTGCGCACCTCCGTGGGAGAGCTCATATAAAGACGTGCCTTCAGTCTTGGAGTGGCGTTGTCACACACTGATATACAAATACGCATTTAGACACACACGCATACAGAAATACACACACGCACCAGGCAGGCAGGCAGCCAGACACACACACACACTCCCAGGCACACAAACACACGCACACACCAGGGTGCGTACAGAGGCACGAGCACACTCACTCTTACACACACACAGAGAGAGAAGCAAACAGTCTTGCTCTCTCCCTCTCTCTCTCTCCCTTGCTCGCTCAGTCGCTCTCTTTGCCTCTCTCCCTCCCTCCCATCCACGCACACACACCACTACAGTATATCAGCTAGCGACTACCGGAGAGCCAGAGGGGAGTGCAGAAATGAATGTGAAGATCCTGACGCTGGTGATTGTGCTCTTGGTGTCTCTGCTGTGTTCTGCCAGTGCTGGTGAGTACAGGGCTCGCTCGGGCTTCTGCCTGTAGCCTCCCTATGCTTTCTATTTTCTCCCTCGTTATCGGCCCTAAGGCTCGGCTAAGGCAGCTGTAGTTGATCAGTTACCCAGTGTGATTAGCCTTGTGTGCCACTAAAAGGGATGGAATATCAGTTCAGCACCTGACTGTGTACAGTACTGCAGTGCAGTGGTTTCCATGTTATTGTTGCTGTGGCTGTATTTTGTATTGAAGTTTATAAGGTGCTATAGGTCATATGCTTTCACTTGATTCAGCTTGAGGGACAGCAGAGATTGCGGCTCATATGAAATATTTAGGGGCTTTTATTGATGGTCATTGCTGTCTATGCTGAGTGCTGTGGCTGAGTGTTGTCAAGGCTGTATCGCTATATGACTGTTGTGACTGTTATGAAATGGACAGTGGACATGGCATGGCACATGTAGTGCGGGGAAATAAATCAACCATAGCTGGTAGAGGCATAAATGGTTGTACAATCCTAATTCCACCCGACTAAATGCATTTATAATGTGTTAGTGTATTGTTAGAACTACATTATAGCAACAGCATGCCTGTTCTCATGGTAATCCAATGCTCTGATTCATTTGGTGTGCTGTTGATGAGGATTGAATTTAGAATGTCTATGGGGGAGGCACATAATCCTAGATGCATGGTTGGATGGTCTCTTGAGGAGCTCAATTTGTGCTCCTTTGTCACGGTACATTTCCGTAAAGTGTTGCCGCAGCTCTGGACCCATTGTGTTGGACTCGAGTGTGAAATGAGAATCTCCGTGCGTACAAATTACAACAAGCCACAACGAATGTGGAGAATAGTATCAAGAGGTATTTCTCAGTGGTGGGTCATGGGAGTAGGAGCCTTTAGTGATGTGGGAGGGGTGGGGGGGAGGGGGGGGGGTCAGTTAGCTGACCATTGGCCAGCCTGCAGATGTGGTGCAGGTAACAGTGGAGTGTGAAAACACAACAGTGGGTCTTGTGTCAACGCTTCTAGTTACCTCTCTGAGGATCGGCATCTATCTATTAACCACTGCTGGTCGGCATGTGCGTGTACATAATTGTGTATCTGTGTATATCTACTTGTATTATGTGCCTGACTGTATATGCATCTGTGAGGTGTACTGGCCGCACTTGGCGTATAAAACTGCAAGGTGCAGCAGTGAGAGCTCATGTCTCCCATCCTTCCGAGCGTTGCATTCATTACGGTGTGACATGCTATTTTTGTCTCGGCCACACGAGTAAATGGGAAGCAATTATCCTGCATTACGGTCAGTGTCGTTTTTCACAGCCCCTGCGTGTGTCCGACCATGTTCCACGCCCGAGAGCTCACCACCGCGCTACGCTTCCCCTTCCCTGTGCTCTGATGACGGAGGAAAAGAAGCTGTGTGGGCTCAAAAATGCTTATTCAAATTATTCTACGTCTTTCAGGACACGCTGCCTATATCTGCTCTTTCCCCTTGCCTGTTTCCCTGGCTGGTACTGTAGTATTGTCTACATTGAGAGGGAGAAAGGGAGGCTACTGTATAGCAGCGTTTGTGGGTGTGGGGAGAGATGGATGCTGCTAGTTCGAGCTGGAGTCTGTGTCTGTGCCTGTGCAGCACCAGCCTCTGCTATATGCGCTGTGCTGTCGCGGGAAGGTGTCGGGAGAAGGCACTGCGTGTAGGAAGTGGGTGTGAAGCCTTTCATCTTGAGACAAATGCTTTTCCAGTTCACCAGGAGTTTTCCCGGGTTATCTGTTTTCAGGCGTGTGTGTGTGTAGGCTTGGCGTGGTCAGGCAGAGAAAGGGTGGGGAGCTGTGTGTGTATGTGTCTGTTTGTGTGCCTGTGTGTGTGTGTGTTTGGCAGTCAGAGCTCATGGTGCAACAGGCGACAGAACCTCAATCTAACACTCCCCTCCGGCAGTCCTTCAGTGTCACTGAGTAGATTCAGTAGCACTACAGTGGCCTTGCTGGTTCTATATCACCATCCCAGAACAGCATACCGTACCTCAATTACCCATCTTCAAAAAGGCACACTCTACCTTGAGAGCAAGAGAGAGCAGGCAAAGCCTCAGATGTGGTATTCATAATTCATTCTGAAGGCGATCACTTGTCTTCCTCCCCCTCTAACTCTTAAGGGCTGGTATGTAAACAATCCGTATTGTGGAAACAGTCTGGCCTCTCAGGCCTGTCAGCCGAGATATCAAAACCCCATCTTTCACAGGCACGGAAACACCTCCGCCCAAATCCCTAAACACAGAGAGTTGCACAGGAGGAAAACAACAGATGCTGACACACACACGCACACGCACACACACGCACACACACACACACACACACACACACACACACACACACACACACACACACACACACACACACACACACACACACACAAAAGGCACAATGCTTCTGAGGTGTGTGATGTTAGAGGCCTGGTTGACTCCCGGTTGACACCCAGGCACATTTCAACAGGTGAGGTGGTTGGTGGTTTTGTGAGGTGGGCATGATAGGGGGGCTCCTCTTACTGGAATTATACAGTCAGGGAAAAAAGTATTTGATCCCCTGCTGATTTTGTACGTTTGCCCACTGACAAAGAAATGACCAGTCTATCATTTTAATGGTAGGTTTATTTCAACAGTGAGAGACAGAATAACAACAAAAAAAGACAGAAAAACGCATGTCAAAAATGTTAGAAATTGATTTGCATTTTAATGAGGGAAATAAGTATTTGACCCCCTCTCAATCAGAAAGATTTCTGGCTCCCAGGTGTCTTTTATACAGGTAACGAGCTGAGATTAGGAGCACACTCTTAAAGGGAGTGCTCCTAATCTCAGTTTGTTACCTGTAAAAAAGACACCTGTCCACAGAAGCAATCAATCAATCAGATTCCAAACTCTCCACCATGGCCAAGACCAAGGAGCTCTCCAAGGATGTTGGGGACAAGATTATAGACCTACACAAGGCTGGAATGGGCTACAAGACCATCGCCAAGCAGCTTGGTGAGAAGGTGACAACAGTTGGTGCGATTATTCGCAAATGGAAGAAACACAAAAGAACTGTCAATCTCCCTCGGCCTGGGGCTCCATGCAAGATCTCACCTCGTGGAGTTGCAATGATCATGAGAACAGTGAGGAATCAGCCCAGAACTACACGGGAGGATCTTGTCAATGATCTCAAGGCAGCTGGGACCATAGTCACCAAGAAAACATTTGGTAACACACTACGCCGTGAAGGACTGACATCCTGCAGCGCCCACAAGGTCCCCCTGCTCAAGAAAGCACATATAGATGCCCGTCTGAAGTTTGCCAATGAACATCTGAATGATTCAGAGGACAACTGGGTGAAAGTGTTGTGGTCAGATGAGACCAAAATGGAGCTCTTTGGCATCAACTCAACTCGCCGTGTTTGGAGGAGGAGTAATGCTGCCTATGACCCCAAGAACACCATCCCCACCGTCAAACATGGAGGTGGAAACATTATGCTTTGGGGGTGTTTTTCTGCTAAGGTGACAGGACAACTTCACCGCATCAAAGGGACGATGGACGGGGCCATGTACCGTCAAATCTTGGGTGAGAACCTACATCCTTCAGCCAAGGCATTGAAAATGGATCATGGATGGGTATTCCAGCATGACAATGACCCAAAACACACGGCCAAGGCAACAAAGGAGTGGCTCAAGAAGAAGCACATTAAGGTCCTGGAGTGGCCTAGCCAGTCTCCAGACCTTAATCCCATAGAAAATCTGTGGAGGGAGCTGAAGGTTCGAGTTGCCAAATGTCAGCCTCGAAACCTTAATGACTTGGAGAAGATCTGCAAAGAGGAGTGGGACAAAATCCCTCCTGAGATGTGTGCAAACCTGGTGGCCAACTACAAGAAACGTCTGACCTCTGTGATTGCCAACAAGGGTTTTGCCACCAAGTACTAAGTCATGTTTTGCAGAGGGGTCAAATACTTATTTCCCTCATTAAAATGCAAATCATTTTATAACATTTTTGACATGCATTTTTCTGGATTTTTGTTGTTGTTATTCTGTCTCTCACTGTTCAAATAAACCTACCATTAAAATTATAAACCGATCATTTCTTTGTCAGTGGGCAAATGTCCAAAATCAGCAGGGGATCAAATACTTTTTTCCCTCACTGTATATGGGAGAAATCATCTGCCTTAGGGTAGGGAGACAATTTCATGTGAGCTGTCAGCAATGCTATTATTCCGTGTTAAACTTTGATGTATTGTCGGTTCTCGGGATTCGGCACCAGCATAGTCCCAACTCAGCTGCACCTGTGGTGCGTTCTGGGTCAGGGAGAGCCACAGAGAGGCCGGAGAAAATAAATACAGGCCCTCATTAAGGCACCTACATCCACACAATGTTTCTTTTCAACAATAAAAAAAGGGAAAAGGGAGGCGGCGAGGAAAAGCCAGGATATTTGGTGAAACAACATCAATGGGACCTATGCTAACAGTACCCAGGAAGCCTTAAATCATAATCCCAGCTCCTTCACACTGGCTCTGGTAATGTAAAGAGTATTTTTGTGTCCGCTGTTGCTGCAGTGATTATTTTGGCCGTAGAGAGAACAAAAACAGGCACACTTTTCCAGATGTCCTGCAATAACATAATAATGGTGGGCAAACATTTGCGACAGAGTGGACGCAGTAGTTAGGTTATTAGGGGATTATGGGAAATCATTCAGAGGGTCTTTGAGGCACGGGGGCTAGCTTAGTTGGGCGAGTGAGTGGCATCTGGGTTTGTCTTGTTCTCTCCCACACACACAGATACACATGCAGACACGCACACAGTCAGCGGTTCTGATCTATTTTGTGAATAACCTGGATTTCCTCTCTACGCAACGCTGGCAGAGAATCAGAGCCAAACCATCAGTTTCAAGATAGGACAGCTAGTCTGAGAGACACGACACAGACACTCACGGCTCTGTCTCTTTACAGAGGCAACCAGACATGCTCAATAGACAGCAAGAAGGTTTGACCATTGGCTACAGTAGGATAGTACATGCATGGTGGCAATCCTGAATGGACACATCATGTAGGCCTAGTTTCATTATTTTACCCCCAAATCAGGAAGAGCAAATTATTTTATCAGCAACCTCTACTAACTGCTAACTACTTGTTGCACTCGCCACTTGCCTGCCATGTAAATGAATGACAAACATGGAGAAACCGAAATCAAGTCCTAAATCCCTAGTAAAAATCCATAGCCTGCGATTTACTGTATTGAAAAAACAGTCTGGTCTTGTTGACTTCAATAATAAAGTCTTGGGACTTTATTCATGTTTTTTGTGATAAGCCACTTTATATTGTACATTGGTATTACTCCCACTCACCGTGAACTTCATATAAACCATCCACAATTGCTTTAGAGGAGAGGGAAGAGATTTGGGGGGGAAATCATAAGTCATTTGGTAGGCTCCAAGACGTTCGTATATGCGACTGCTGAGGCGTTGTAATGTAATTCAGAAGTCCTTCGAATGACTAAATCACCTCACTTAGAACTTCGGTCAGAAGTCTAAAAATAGAGAAAAAAAGAAAGGAAAGACAGAGAGAGAGCGGCCATCTTGGAGCACAAGGGTCGTTTAAGCTTTCAGTGGCGAGGGGAGCGCCATGCACGACACTGAAATATTAAAAAGCCTCTAAAAACTTCACAGCTGGTGGTCTCACTTGCCTTCCCAAATTTCTGCAGGTAGACGAACAAGAGCAATAGAAGGTGGCATGCAACGGTAGTAAAACAATTAGTCTTGAAACGCTCTCTGCCTCTGCCTGACCCTGAATCCATTATGTGGCCCTAGCTGTTCCGGAGTCGGGACTTAGTCTGTCTCCCTCGTATGAGAGCTATGAGAATGCTGCCCTGGGGCAGATGGTTGGGGTTACCCACCATGCTAGCCAGGCCTCTTCTGAGCACCACCAGATCCCTATCCCCAGGCCCAGGTTACTCCCATTCTCGCACCCAATAGCTTAATCAAAGCCAGATATTTTCAAAAGCTGAGCTAGTTCCACCAGGGGCTCAATATTAACGTGATTTATGACTCCCTGTTCAAACATTAAGTGTTACATTTAAAGTGGGTGTCAATTGTGATACGCTCAGAGTGGACATTTTTATTAACAGCACACCAAAAACCACTGAATAAACATTCTGGAGTCGTTGGAATGAATGAATGGAGCTTTAATTACTTACACGGTCAATTTACGCAAAACATGGAATGGGAAAATTTGACTCTTGAACAGTGGCGGTCACAGGTATCATTTCCCATCATTTCTTGTGGCCAAACATTGTTTTGTTTCATCTCGTTCTCTCATGACAGATATCCATAATTCGATGCTTGGAAATGTAGGAGCAGCTGGACATCACTTTAGAATGAGGTAAAACAGAAAGAGAGTGGAATGAAAATATAACCAAAGGCAACTAAAACCCCGTACAGTACATTCAATATGGACACAGTCCATTTACCTGGTCCAAAGCAAGACACAGCTGGCACTTGTTAGGGACTGTTGTGTATAAGGAGGACTGGGGAGATTCATGCGAACTCTGAAGTAGTGGATCGTGCGTTGGGACGATGGGCCGTGCAAAGGGGGCTTAGCAGAGTTTGGGAACACTTACCAGTGCCCCCACCGGGTTGAGTCTTACCTCCAAGGCCCTAGGCCACAGGATATCCTTATTTCGGCTATACCTCTTTATTTTCTCAAAGACACACATACAAAGTCAAGGTGGTTGAGGTGCACCTCATTTCTCCCCCCCCCCCCCCCCGATTGAAATTAAATGCATGAAACTAGAAACCATTAGATCACTTTTCCTTCCTATACCCAAGTGGGCTACACGTGGAATCATTCATTTATGAAACAATACATTATTCATGGTGGGAGGAAGTTGCCATTGTGATCTGTTTGTTTACTAATGATATTTGACTATTTCACGCATGCAGCAGAGAGAGAGAGAGCTCCGTGGGTCAATCAGCCTGTGACTGATAAGTGGAATCTTTCAATATGTTTCCTAATGGCTATATTTGGTGTAGGGCTGGACCTCCCACAGTGCACTCTTTCTCTATCTCATTTACTGATGAGGAGAGAGAAAGGTTCCCTCCTTTCTTTGCTGGCCCCTGACCATGAACAGATGTTTGTAAAAGAGGAAAACAAGAAGTGGGATACGTAACCATATATCTCGATCAGGCAAAACGTTTAGTCAAGTAGTGGCGGAACATCTCTCGGATGCTTCAGGACATACACGCACAGGTTAGCATGTGCAGTACATTTGTCAACAAAACGCCTTAAGAAGCTTATCTATTTAAGTTTTATATTAGACAATGTGACCCAAGGGACAGGTATCTATATCACAGTTTGTATATAAAACCCTTTTAGAAAAGCCTTACCCCTTGACTCGAATGTTTATATTAATGTTGTTATAAATGCAGGTGGCATAAGTCCTGCTACTGCTAGGAGGTCTGCCGGTCAGGTAAGAATAGCTGACTTGGCTATTCACCTATGTGTGCGTTTGCTGTTTACCTAACCATGTCTGACGTCAAAATGCCCTCATTAGCTGAGAAACAGTCTTATGCAATGTTGATGCTATTTTCCTTTAAATCCTACCCTATGGGAGAAGCACTGATCCCTAAAGTAGCAGAGCTGCGGTGAAACTTTGGCGTCTCACATACACACACACACGCACACACACACACACACGCACACACACACACACACACACACACACACACACACACACACACGGGAGAGGGCACGTCAGTTCACAGCAAGGGGGCAGTGATGATACAAGAGAGGGGAGGGGCTAGAGCTGGTGCTTCACATTTGATTAGCGTGCCCATGGAAACAGGCGGTTGGAGGATCCCTCTGCCCTTGCCACGCTGTTTCTGGAGATTAAGGCTACACCCACCTCACCTCCTCGCTGATTAGTCTACACTGCTTACTGGAATATCCAGGTCTAAAACGCCATTCGCCTATTGCTACCTCCAGCCTCCTACTTGGGGTGTTAAATCCTCTTTCAGACAGCAGGCTGCTGCCGTCCTGGAAGCCAGTTCAGGGAGAAATCTCTCTTCAAATGCTTTGCATGATCGGCTCTCTGATTTTGCCTGTGTTTAAAGGCCCTAAAATGCAGTAAACTCCTAGCCATAGAGTCACATCAATCCATTGAGTTGGATGGTGGATGAATGAAAGCAGGCAGGCGGTCCAGTGGTGGACTCCATTGCTTCATTAGTTGGCCCTTCAGCGTCGCTGCCGCCGCCCGAGGCCCTTTGAACACGCAGAGCTCTGATCATAGGTACCAGAGCAGGTTGCCCCGTCTCACACCTCATCACGAAACACTCTCGCTAATTTGGGAGCATGTGTAGTTCACTCAAAGGGCTGCAACTTCACAGCCGATATAGGGGGTAAGGTGGGGCTCAAAGGGACATCTGCAGAAACAGAGCGGTCTGAGAAATGTGTTAAAATTTTTCTGAGCCCTCAACTTAAGTGAGTGATAGTTAGCGGAGTTTAGAAAGGGGGTTAAGTTAGAGCTGGGAACATGCAGCGGGCGCTATGTTTAATGCACTTTCGTTTCCTCTAGGGAGTGGTTAGGGGCAAAGCCAGCCTTCATTTCACCCCCACAAACTCATTATTATCACAGACAAGCACCACAATGCTACATATCAAACAGGGCCGAGCAGCAGTGGAACACACTGCTTGGAACACTCTGCTCGCCATGAAAGCAAAGGGCTGACGCACACATACAGGGCCCAAGCCCTCTCGCCAAGGGGAAAGGGTTGGAAAGAATAAGCTGCCCAGTCAGGTTAATTATGCGCTGAAATTTGTAAACTGGGAAACCTGATCCATTCCAACTGACAATGTCATTATTTTTGCTCCCTGAGTGCCTTTCACAGTGGCTGCCATGGTAACGTGGGTCTGAAAGTCCGCTAGGGAATGGCACCAGTTTCTGCCAAGGCCCAGAGTTACCGGTAGGCATGCGATTAGCAGCACACTGACAGACTCCGGCTTCAACAGGCAGAACATTTCCAAATGGAGGTTCTGAATGCTGAACAGGGCAGAGGTGTCTGCTTCTTCCACTGCATTTCCATACCTGAGCTAGTGGTAGATGTAAAGGCGAAAGCTAGACTAGCAGACGGCTAGCAAATCCACCACCCTGCTTTAACAGCATCAGCAGAAGCTTTGCTCATGCTAGGGTTAAAATAGCGAAGCTAGGGAAAATGGGTTGGCTTGTACTGTATGTACTGGCATGATTAACATGTCTCATTTCTGTCTAAACATTCTTGATCCCCCTCATATACTCCTGGAGGGTGCATCCCTGGGCACAGTGTGTGTCTGGGTCTGTGTCTGTGGGAGTACTAAACACACAGGGAATCACTGGGTGCAGGTCCATGCCTTATTTTAGTGAATGAAGGAAGCATGTGATGGAGACAGTGTGGGCTCACTCCTCTTACCGTACGTCACACTAATAACCATAGCTACACTCACTGGGGTATTTATTCTTACTCTCACGCAAACACATCCCTAGCAGTGTTACCCATAAGGATCGCCCTGGCAAATGCACGGAATTAGGTACAAAGCAAACTGTTTCAATGTTCTGTATATACAGCTACAGACTATGTATATACAATGATATGTATAAAATGCTGCAGATAACGTTAATGGTATTACATACACATCATAAACTGCTATCGCACATTCACCGAAGAAGGCCCTCAGCTAAGTGGACTACCATGAAACAGAGTGTCTGTTCTGCAGGGGTTATTATTTCCACGGAAAAGGGACATGCTGTACTGTAAGCTGCACTGAACCATGGTCCTCTGGCTCAGTAGGTTTTGAACAGAAAATGAATCTCTGGCTGAATCAATGGAGCTCATTATCACGTCCCCGTCACCTGTACATGAGGCACTTAGCCGTTGCCAGCATCAAATATGAGCCTGATGATGCCCCATGGTAGATGTGGCATCAAGCAGCAAGGCACTGGTGTCAGTGTTTTACCAAGCAAGGCTGCTGGTTCTCTTCTCTCCTGTTCTCTCCTCTACCTTCTGGTCCCTCCCCTTCTCATCTCTTCTGTTTTCCTCTCCTCTTTCTTCCACTCTCTTCTCTCCTGTTCTCTCATGTCCTCCACCCTCATCTCTCGCCATGGTTACTGCAAAGCAGAGCCCAGTTCCAGTCCGATGCTCTCGTTTCCTCTCTATGGCAGCTGCTTGTTTACACATCAAGGGCCTCTCAGGCTGCCTCAATCCTCTGCTTCATGGAAGGAGAGAACGGAGAGCAAGATGTGGGGTGTGGAGGAGCAGGAGGAAGGGGGGATGGAGGGACAGATGAAGAAAGAGAGAAAGCAGAGCAAGAGGGATTGTTTTCCGATCGCTCTGTGAACCGTGAAAGATAATCGATGAGACAGTGCACTGATTCATAATCAGTTTAGCTGAGCAATGAGCAAAGACTATTCCAGTTAAGAAACAGATAAGATTAGTTGAAACGGTGTTATTAATTTGCTTTTACGCACAGAAAATGAAACACCGCAAGGATTCAATTTCAGTGCGACACGCTTGAGGAACCTTGTTGATTCTGTATCAATCCATAAATAACCAGTTCAGCCTTCTCACCTGTTGCTGGTTTACTCATGGACCTGGAAAGAGAAAAAAAATCTCCTATTTCCTGGCGACCGAGTTAAGTCTAAAGCCATTGGTAAATGTACAAGACCAGAGATGTGTTATGTGGGCCTCTTGGCATCCTACACAACCAGCTTTTCTCTACAAAAGAAACGGTGCTCCTGATTCTCCATTCCCTGTGTGCTTCCTCCATCGGCGTGCCACGTCTCTGCAATGTGATATCCAATTTACCCATGCGGCTATCGATCGATAGACTTGGCACCAGTCAGCAGGCATCCATTTCTCCCTACTACTCCCCTCTCTCTCTGACAGAACGACGAGCGCTGGTAGACGTACAACTCTGCCCGGTTGATGGGGCTGCAGGGGCATTGACAGGGAAGGGCTGTCAGAAACGCTGTGTATCGGCCGGTTCTGAAATGAGATAGTGAAAAAGGCAAAGTAATGGATGGCATCTGAGGAGTGTGGTGAAACAAAGGAAGGGGAATTAGATAGCAGCCGACTGGCGATGTATCATTGAGCCTGGAAGCAGGCCAGTTTGTGACACAGCTCTGCTTCTCTCAGTCTTCCTCTTGTTCTCTTTCTCCCTCTCTCTCACCACTTCCCTCTCAGATAGGTCTGGAGAGGCAGCAGCGGTAGCTGCAATTTTTCCGGCATTCCAGAAATTCCCTCTTAATTCAAGTTTACTTAGGGAATTACCAGAAGGGGAAGAAATGCCTGAGTTTGGTTGTGATGAGGGCCTGGGCTCTGGGGTCAGATGTTGAGATAAGGAGGGGTGGTATTGTGAGAAATATCTAATCTCTGCCATATTGCTTCCTTACCCGCTTATCATGTTTGTGGGAATCCCACAGTTGGATAATATCAAATTGGATGCTACATATGCTGGATCCAATTTCACAGCAATACGATAGTATAGTGGTTTTTGTTTATGGAGATGAAATGTGCATTAACAAATTACTACTTTGAGTTGGGCCTCAATTACAAGGTCTTATGTGATTTGGATGGCTGCCTTCTCATCCCATCTATCCAGATATGGCTAAAGATACATGCCTGGAACAGGAAGTTGCTATATCATGTCTGGCCCAGCTTGATACCTTCTCTCCTGGTGGGAAGAGTCAATCCATAACTGCCAGTCTTATCACTGGGACCTGGCTTATTTTTAGCAGCTTTCATTACACCTTTCTTTCCTGTGGCCAGACGGGCAGTAGGGCTGAGATCTGTCAGGAGATGTGCTCCCCTCGGAGCCCAGCGTTGAGCAGCGACTGACAGTGGCAGGAAACATCTAAATTGTCTCATTACAGATCCGGGTTATGACAGACTGAGCGACCCAGAGAGGAGAGGGAAGCGGGTGATGAGTTGTGTTCAGCACAGCCGGCCCAGGTGTAATTACAGTGTGTGTGTGTGTGTGTGTGTGTGTGTGTGTGTGTGTGTGTGTGTGTGTGTACGTGTGCGCATATGGGGGGGGGGGGTGCTGTTTTAGATGCTGAAATATGCAACAGAGCCTTTTCCCCGGTGCAAATGAATTAGCCCACTGTTTCCTGCAAATATGTTATATGTGCCCAGAAGAAGATTAGCCCAGGAAATGAAACCTGAGATGTCTGGCATTTCATGGGGAAATACATCGAAAACATAAAAAAAAATAACATTTGCCTTCTGGTACAATAACGGTAATTCACCATTGTGTAAAAACCTTCAAATCGTGGCGCTGTCTCCATTTTCTGATTCTAATGCTATTCTAAACTGTTTAGAACACGATCAATGAATATCAAGTGTCAAAATATGGTGGGGGTTCAACCACTGTACACGATATGTGTGCTGATACGTGTGCGTTCACTGTAATGGCATGTGGATAATGAATTCAATTCAGGCAAAAGCTGTTCCCCATTCAAATGAGTTTACCTTGTCAGCTGGAAAAGGGGTCCGCATGTGTGCAGCGGAGAGATGTTAATTAAACCCTAGTCTGAAAGCTCCTTAACAGAAGAGGATCCACCATCCACCACCCCATTGACAGGCCTTGCTAGTTCATTCATCAGCCTCAGTTTCTCTAGTTGTCTTTTGATGCGCTGGATACAGGAAGCAGACATGGGGAGACAGGAATGGTCTCCAGACACTTTCCATAAACCTAGTCAATTAGGAGAATCACTAGAGGCTAACGTAATCATGACTTTGACAACTGCTCTATTGCAGCCCTTTAAGTATCTCCGCTCCTTTTCCCACCTGTACGGGAGGATGTGGATGATTGTCCAGTCTAGGATAAGACATAAAACCTAAGGAAGGTTCTTCCCAGGAGAATTCTAAAAATGGGGCCAGTCTCTCCCATGGGAGGAGTCTGGAATGTCATGACACCATGTGAGTGATGTCACTTTGGTTTTTGACAGGAAAAGCCTAATGGGAATTGTTGTTTATTTTTCAGGAAAGGTATTTATGTGTCTCTCAGCAAAAGATGCCTCTTTTAGGAACGCACATGGATCTTTGGTTTCGGATGGACGTGAAGTTGAGAACGGAAATGTGTGACGAATTCTGATAGACGAAGTATAGCTTAGATTTAAAATGCTAAAATATTCACTGGGTCGGAAATAACCCAGCTTGCACATTTGGTCCCTTGGAAGTTTTGGGAACATACTATGCTTTTGGTTTCACATTGGTTGTGGGAATGAAGCCAGATGTTTCTTGACCGGTAAAACAGAAAGATTTGAAAACGTTCTGAAAACAGAAGTGAACATTTTTAACTGTTCTGGGAACGTTCATTAGGTTGCAGAGGAGGTTCTGTAAAGGTTTTATTAACGCTCTGAGAATGGAAATGATAGGTTATTTGGAGGTGTTTGAATAAGTTCCTTAAAAATTTCACTGAATGTTTCAATAAGACTTTTCATAACAACTGCTAGGTTATTTTGGGTTGACTTTTTTGAACTCCAAGCACAGATAGGACACGTGGAAATGAATTTCCTTATGCGTTAATCATGCAAACACATTTATTTTTTATTGTGACACGGCATCCTTGACATTGTTCTCTATTCACTACGCCATACAAAGCTGTTCATTTTAGTATATTCAAACAGACCACATTTCAAAGGAAACAAGCACTCATTAACCCTTTACACTCGTACCTGTATACGGGTTGAAAATGGCAGATTTGAACACTGACAAGTGCCTAAACTGAAACGCAATGGCTGTACGGTAGGTAACATTCTATACATGACGTCAGAGCTCAGGTTCTCCGCTTCACAGCTCTGTGTGGGTTTTGACTGACAGCCATTCTGAACATGCCCCCATCCCTCCCACTAATTTGGCAACTTTGGCAAATATTTTTGTCTGACTGTGGGAAATGCTGTAAATTAAGAGGACTGAATGTATTTTGAAAGCAAGCCAAGCACAAGCCAAATGAGCACTTCAAATTTCCATATCTCAAAATCAATGTAATATACAGTGTCAACGTTCATGATCACTATGTTTGATGTACAGTTACAAGGTGACATAGCATCATACCCTGGGTTATTCTAAACAGAATGAGCCTATGTTTCTTGTATTGTGAAGAAAATTTGCTACGGACCACGCATCTGAATGCACTCATGACTCCATTCTATGCGTATCAAAATTACCATCTGCTTCTCTGAATTGCCTTGTGAAAGCCTAAGATCGTATTTTATAATTTAGCTAGGCATGTTGGCAATAGAACAAGCTTTCAAATGAGCCCCACCTGACCCAGATTGCAATTTATAATGGACCGTTTTTGGATTGCGTAAACAACAACAGTAATTGTGTGATGGTGAGGATGCAGTGGTTGCTCTAGTTCCTCAACGGCACAGCTAGGAGAGCTCAAAAACACATTTTATAGTTGAAGACTCTTCTTTGAGTCATAAAAGTGCATTGAAATGACTTAGGAGAAACTTGGAGACACCAGTTTGACCTCACTCAAACCGTTGTCATTTTTTGTGTCTCAAGTTGCTCCTACCCCAAATGTTTAAAGAATATTTTTGTTACTTAATGTATCCAGAGTATTTTCACATAGGACATTTATAACGCACATAAAATAAACAATGTAATGTTTGGATTCAGTCTTGTATCCATATAGACCAATTCCTACAAGTTATTATTTATTTTATTGAATTTTTTATTTCACCTTTACTTAACCAGGTAGGCCAGTTGAGAACAAGTTCTCATTTACAACTGCGACCTGGCCAAGATAAAGCAAAGCAGTGCGACAAAAACAACAACACAGAGTTACACATGGAATAAACAAACATACAGTCAATAACACAATAGAAAAATCTATATACAGTGTGTGCAAATGAAGTAAGGAGGTAAGGCAATAAATAGGCCAGTAGTGGCGAAGTAATTACAATTTAGCAATTAACACTGGAGTGATATATGTGCAGATGAGGATGTGCAAGTAGAAATACTGGTGTGCAAAAGAGGAAAAAATAAAAAATATGGGGATGAGGTAGGTAGTTGGTTGGATGGATTAATTACAGATGGACTGTGTACAGCTGCAGCGATCGGTAAGCTGCTCTGACAGCTGACGCTTTAAGTTAGTGAGGAAGATATGTCTCCAACTTCAGTGTTGAGTTAAGATCAGTTGTGGCCAATCAGTGGGTGTGGCCAACACAGTTGAACACACTTAACAAGATAGAGGATAGACAGTTTTGTTAATGCTAAGAACGGAATGTATATGTTTTAAAATAACAGTCTTAGAACGTTCTTGTAGTTTTTATAGAACGTTTTTTTTCACGTTCTGAGAACGGAATGTAGGTTTTTAAATAACATACGTTACAAAAGTTTTCTTGTGTTTTTTTATGGAAAGGTTTCTTAACGTTCTCGGAACAATTTGAGAACATGACTTTAAATAGAACCATGAGGAAACCTGTGTTGGCAATGTTATCCTCAAGTACTGAAATTCCCACAGAAGAATGTTGTTTCTTAACATTCTCTGAACTATTTGAGAAAATTCCCAATGTCCAACCAGTTGGAGAACGTTCCTAGAACATTACCACAATTGAAATAAAATGTAACCATGTTTGAACTTTTAGGAAAAGTTCTGTTAAAGTCATGAAATACTGAGAAAAGAACATGTATTTGTCAAGTTCCTTAAATGTGCTGAGAATGTTCCAAAGTCAAGCAACTATCCTGCACCATTTCCAATTGTGGGAAAGTTGTATGCAAAATAACCATAGGACAACCACGCTTTCACCAAGCTCTAAGAACATTATACGCTAGCTAGGAAGGGTTGTGATTGATGGATGACATCATGTTTCACGAGGTTGTCAACTTGTTCAGTTAATTAGGTTAGCAAATTGTAAATTAATTGCATACAAGAGTTGATTTCATCCATCTATTAGTTACTATAATTTTTTCCTTTTATTTATTTTTTAACAAAGCCTTACTTGAATTTTCCACTGTCAGACATTCAATCTTTTTGACAAGCTCACACAAAAATTCCAACTAAACTAAGTACTGACATTTTATGCGACTAAAGCAATGAATGGGGGTTGTGTGAAAGATCACCCACATTAAATATCATATAATGGTATCAAGATACTCAACAAAAAACCCTTGGAAGTCTGTACTCTCTCAAGAACGTCTTTGAGTTTGCAAAAAAGGTCGAAGAGGTTACGGAGACACTGAAGTGGATCAAACCATTTGGAGTAGAGGCTTAAAAGATCAAGCCACACTTATTGAGAAATGACTAGAAACATCTGGGTTCACTCTCTGACACACACACACACACACTGTGGGACGCATATTACTATTTAGCCTGTCCCTAATCTTGGGTCAATCACAGGGTGCTGTGGTATGTACCTTCACCAAACCTGGTGTGTGAGACATCTGTAATCTTGAAGTGAGTCACAAGGGACATGAGACACCACGGTTTGAGTTTCTCACAAAGGTCGAGCTACATCTGCTGTGTTTTGGTTCCACCACATTGACTTGATGAACTTCAATGCATGGGTGGGCTAAGAGAGGCCCACACACATGCTATCTTTGCATATCTTCGATTTGCTCATCCGCTATAGCTCTTATCCATATTTGTGTCTTACATACACATGAGTGAGAGTGAGATCCCGGAAGTCACAATCAAAATGAGGATCAATCTAGCTGAGGATAGAAGTAGCGTAACTCATTGATAGGCTACATACAGTACATGTGCACAGGGAGGCCATTTTAGGGTGCTGACATGCATCACCTCTGGTCCTACAGAAGTAGTAAAACTCATTGATAAGTACATGTGTGTAGTGGTGGCCCTTTTGGGGTGCTAACATGCATGACCTCTGGTCCTACAGAAGTAGCAAAACTCATTGATAAAGTACATGTGTGTAGTGGTGGCCATTTTGGGGTGCTAACAAGAGTTTATTGTTATTCTACAGGTCCCATCATGGCCTCCACGGAGCATGGCAAAGCACTAGAAGAGGCGGGCGCCGTGAGAAGGCTGGTCCAGCAGAACCCCGGCAGGGGTGGCCAGAGCCACAGACCGGCCGGCTGGAAGAGGAGACGCCCACGACCCCGTCTCTCCCACAAGGGGCCCATGCCATTCTAGAGCAAGGTGAGTTCCATACCGCACCACACATCTCGATGCATAGGCCCCTGTTGCCAAAGTTCATTCCCTTTCAAGGGAGTATCTTACCCTTTATCTGGTCATCAGGGCTGATGATGAAAACTGAGGTCTAGTGTGAGATCCAGCCTTTGTGACGGATCCCTCTCTTGGACGTATCACTCAGCATGTTTAGTCAGTGTGTGGAAAAGTCAAACTGTAACAGGAAGAAAAGGACATCTGTAAATGGCTATCACGTCCTCCCCTCTCAACTTAATCACAACACAGGGACGTTATTGTTGGCACAGGCAAAGCCTACCGGTTTAATGTATTCATCTTACTCCAGAAGTGTTGTTTACACAGTGAAAGCTAATATACTGCTTTTTGAGGGAGGTCGATTATACTCAGAAACATAATCTGGGTGAGTCAACTCTAGAGGAACAAATGTTCTCCTTCAATCTGATAATGTCAATTAAAATAATTAACCAAAGATAATACTTAGCGGGGTTGAGTTCGTAGCATTGCCACAGTAGTGTATCTTTCACATTAAAGAATATTTTACTTTCCGTCAAGAAAAACAAGACTTTGTGTGTGGAAAAGTAAGACACGTCTTTCATCCCAAAATGTGTGAAAATATTGTCTTTTCACCTTCTACCGGCACTGTCTGCACACACTTTTCAACGCTATTACAAAAACATACCCTGTGTCATTTAATTATCTCCAAGCAGGTTTTACGGGAAAAATAGCACTCATGAAAATCACACAACACCACAGCTAGCATCTTAGCAGACAATCAGTGCCCTTGCTTAACTTCTCAGGGCTACGTGGGACGCTACCATCCCACAAGCGGAACACACTATTCAACAGCCAGTAAAATAGCATGGCGCAAAATCCAAAACAGCAAATATCTCATAATTTCATTTTCTCAAACAATCAACTATTTTACACCATTTTAAAGATAAACTTCTTGTTAATCTAACCACATTGTCCGATTTCAAAAAGGCTTTACGGCGAAAGCATAACATTTGATTATGTTAGGACATAAACTTCACAAGAAAAACCACACAGCCATTTTCCAAGCAAGGACATGCATCACAAAAACCCAAAATACAGCTAAAATATTCACTAACCTTTGATGATCTTCATCAGATGGCACTCATAGGACTTCATGTTACACAATACATGTATGTTTTGCTCGATAAAGTTAATATTTATATAAAAAAAAAAACATTTTACATTGGCGCGTGATGTTCAGAAAATGTATTCCCACCAAAACCACCGGTGAATGTCCACATCAATTTACAAAAATACTCATCATAAACGTTAATAAAATTTACAACAGTTATTGAAAGAATTATAGATATACTTCTCTTTAATGCAACCGCTGTGTCAGATTTTAAAATACCTTTACGGAGAAAGCACATTTTTCAATATTCTGAGTACATAGCTCGCCATCAAAGCAAGCTATACAGATACCCGCGCGAGTGTAAATCCAGACATGAAAAGTCAAATAGTTCCATTACCGTTCGTAGAAACATGCCAAACGTTGTTTACAATCTATCCTTAGGGTCTTTTTAACCTAAAACGTTGATAATATTCCAACCGGACAATAGCGTATTCATTCAAGAAGAAAAAGAAGGAACGGCGTGCTGGCGAGCTCGCACATCACCAAGTCCTTTGTCCATAGGCAGTCCACTCATTGACTGAGCTCCTATTTTCTGCCCAGTAACAGGAGAAGGAGGAAACACGTTTCTAAAGGCTGTTGACAGCCAATGGTAGCCTTAGGAAGTGCAACGTGACCCCACAGACACTGTAGTTTCGATAGGGATTCAAAAGAAGAACTACAATTCTCAGATTTCCCACATCCTGGTTGGATTTTTCTCAGGTTTTTGCCTGCCATATGAATTCTGTTATACTCACAGACATCATTCAAACAGTCCTTGTTTTTGAAAGAAAAGCACATTTTTTGTCCATTAAAATAACATCTATTTGATCAGAAATACAGTGTAGAAATTGCTAATGTTGTAAATGACTATTGTAGCTGGAAATAGGCTGATTTTGAATGGAATATCTACATAGGTGTACAAAGGGCCATTATCAGCAAACATCACTCCTGTGTTCCAATGGCAAGTTCTGTTAGCTAATCCAAGTTTATCATTTTAAAAGGCTAATTGATCATTAGAAAACCCTTTTGCAATTATGTTAGCACAGCTGAAAACTGTTGTGCCATTAAATAATCAATAAAACTGGCCTTATTTAGACTAGTTGAGTATCTGGAGCAACAGCATTTGTGGGTTCGATTACAGGCTCAAAATGGCCAGAAACAAAGAACTTTCTTCTGAAATTCATCAGTCTATTCTTGTTCTGAGAAGGAAAGGCTATTCCATGCGAGAAATTGCCAAGAAACTGAAGATCTCGTACAAAGCTGTGTACTGCTCCCTTCACAGAACAGAGCAAACTGTCTCTAACCAGAATAGAAAGAGGAGTGCACATCTGCCCCGGTGCACAACTGAGCAAGTACATTCGAGTGTCTAGTTTGAGAAACAGACACCTCACAAGTCTTCAACTGGCAGCTTCATTAAATAGTACCCGCAAAACACCAGTCTCAACATTAACAGTGAAGAGGCGACTCCGGGATGCTGGCCTTCTAGGCAGAGTTCCTCTGTCCAGTGTCTGTGTTCTTTTGCCCGTCTTTATTCTTTTTTTGTATTGGCCAGTCTGAGATATGGCTTTTTCTTTGTAATTCTTCCTAGAATGCCAGCATCCCGGAGTCGCCTCTTCACTGTTGACGTTTCGTGCCAATTTCTCGCATGGAATAGCCTTCATTTCTCAGAACAAGAATAGACTGACGAGTTTCAGAAGAAAATTATTTGTTTCTGGCCATTTTGAGCCTGTAATCAAACCCACAAATGCTGATGCTCCAGATACTCAACTAGTCTAAAGAAGGCCAGTTTTATTGATTATTTAATCAGCACAACAGTTTTCAGCTTTGCTAACATAATTGCAAAAGGGTTTTCTAATGATCAATTAGCCTTTTAAAATGATAAACTTGGATTAGCTAACACAACGTGCCATTGGAACACAGGAGTGATGGTTGGTGATAATGGGCCACTGTACACCTATGTAGATATTCCATTCAAAATCAGCCGTTTCCAGCTACAATAGTCATTTACAACATTAACAATTTCTACACTGTATTTCCTATCAATTTGATGTTATTTTAATGGACAAAAAATGTGCTTTTCTTTTAAAAACAAGGACTTTTCTAAGTGACCCCAAACTTTTGAACAGTAGTGTATGTTCTACAATGATGGTCTTAAATGGAGGGCCATTCGCCCAGGCATGTGCAAGAACTGCCATGAATTGAGGAACCCAAGACCCATTCATATGTCTCTCCCAGTCCACATGAGATACATGGGGAGCTTGGCAGGATACAACACCCCTGCAGGAGGTGCCAGCCACACAACGCCAGCCTGCCATAAATTAATCCCAGTAATAGACGAGGCTGCTTGGGATGAGGCAGATGTGTCATTCCCCTTAAGGCATGCTTAATCCATTTAAAAGGGAAGTGGATAAAAGCCCTAGAAGGTGAGAAGCTCCACTTTCTTTTGTCCCCACCTGGGTTTTACAATCTATGGAAAATGATGGAATGTTATTGTTTTTGTAGCATTTTTGGAGAGAGAATTATTTAGACTTTCCTCTCCAAGCCCAAGGGAACTTCAGATGCAGTGGCACAAAGGTGCAAGCAAGGAACAAGCCCCAAGCTAGGGCACACGTGCTCGTGGGACAACACAGGACCTAAAAGGTTCAATGCTCTGCACAGCCCAAAAAATGTGGCTTTGCTCGGTCAATGGCTTATTTTCAGTGTCAGAATGGTGGCCGCACAATGAGGGAAACTTCAGGAAGTTGGTGGAGCTCTATAAAAGAGAATGGCTCACTGACTCACAATGCTTTCACCGCTAACAGCACAACAAGACGAAGATTTCTATCTTCTCTGGCTCCTCTCGCCTTGCTAAGTTCATAGTTCACCTCATATAGAGCTTTTTCCCTGCAAATCAATCACATTTATTTATAAAGCCCTTCTTACATCAGCTGATGTCACAAAGTGCTGTACAGAAACCCAGCCTAAAACCCCAAACAGCAAGCAATGCAGGTGTAGAAACACGGTGGCTAGGAAAAACTCCCTAGAAAGGCCAGAACCTAGGAAAAAACCTAGAGAGGAACCAGGCTATGAGGGATGGCCAGTCTTCTTCTGGCTGTGCCGAGTGGAAAGTATAACAGAACATGGCCAAGATGTTCAAATGTTCATAGATGACCAGCAGGGTCAAATAAGAATAATCACAGCGGTTGTCGAGGGTGCAACAGGTCAGCAGCTCAGGAGTAAATGTCAGTAGGCTTTTCATGGTCGATCATTCAGAGGTTCTCTACTGCTCCTGCTGTCTCTAGAGAGCTGAAAACAGCAGGTCTGGGACAGGTAGCATGTCTGGTGAACAGGTCAGGGTTTCATAGCCGCAGGCAGAACAGTTGAAACTGGAGCAGCAGCATGGCCAGGTGCACTTGGGACAGCAAGGAGTCATCAGGCCAGGTAGTCCTGAGGCATGGTCCTAGGGCTCAGGTCCTCCGAGAGAGAGAAGGAAAAAAATAAAGAGAGAAAGAGAGAAAGATAGAGAGAGAGAATTAGAGAGAGCATACTTAAATTCACACAGGACAGGAGAAATACTCCAGATATAACAGACTGACCCTAGCCCCCCGACACATAAACTACTGCAGCATAAATACTGGAGGCTGAGACAGGAGGGGTCGGGAGACACCGTGGCCCCAACCGACGATACCCCCGGACAGGGCCAAACAGGCAGGATATAACTCCACCCACTCTGCCAAAGCACAGCCCCCACACCACTTGAGGGATATCTTCAACCACCAACTTACCATCCTGAGACAAGGCCGAGTATAGCCCACAAAGATCTCCGCCATGGCACAAGCCAAGGGGGGGTGCCAACCCAGACAGGAAGATCACGTCAGTGACTCAACCCACTCAAGTGACGCACCCCTCCTAGGGATGGCATGGAAGAGCACCAGTAAGCCAGTGACTCAGCCCCTGTAATAGGGTTAGAGGCAGAGAATCCCAGTGGAGAGAGGAGAACCAGCCAGGCAGAGACAGCAAGGGCGGTTCGTTGCTCCAGTGCCTTTCCGTTCACCTTCACTCCTGGGCCAGACTACACTCAATCATAGGACCTACTGAAGAGATGTGTCTTCAATAAAGACTTAAAGGTTGAGACCGAGTCTGCGTCTCTCACATGGGTAGGCAGACCATTCCATAAAAATGGAGCTCTATAGGAGAAAGCCCTGCCTCCAGCTGTTTGCTTAGAAATGCTAGGGACAGTAAGAATCCCTGCATCTTGTGACCGTAGCGTACGTGTAGGTATGTACGGCAGGACCAAATCGTAAAGATAGGTAGGAACAAGCCCATGTAATGCTTTGTAGGTTAGCAGTAAAACCTTGAAATCAGCCCTTGCGTCAACAGGAAGCCAGTGTAGAGAGGCTAGCACTGGAGTAATATGATCCAATTTTTGGGTTCTAGTCAAGATTCTAGCAGCCTTGTTTAGCACTAACTGAAGTTAATTTAGTGCTTTATCCAGGTAGCCGGAAAGTAGAGCATTGCAGTAGTCTAACCTAGAAGTGACAAAAGCATGGATTCATTTTTCTGCATCATTTGTGGACAGAAAGTTTCTGATTTTTGCAATGTTACGTAGATGAAAAAAGCTGTCCTTGAAACAGTCTTGATATGTTCGTCAAAAGAGAGATCAGGGTCCAAAGTAACGCCGAGGTCCTTCACAGTTTTATTTGAGACGACTGTACAACCATCAAGATGAATTGTCAGATTCAACAGAAGATCTCTTTGTTTCTTGGGACCTAGAACAAGCATCTCTGTTTTGTCCAAGTTTAAAAGTAGAACATTTACAGCCATCCACTTCCTTCTGTCTGAAACACAGGCTTCCAGGGAGGGCAATTTTGGGTCACCAAAATGTGTGTCATCCGCATAGCAGTGAAAGTTAATATTATGTTTCCGAATGTAAAGTCCTGCATTCTCATAACAAGGCATTCCAGTTAGCTCAACCTGACCAGCATGCCAATCAAGCCGTTAGTTTGTCTTGGTTGGAATGTTGAGAAAGTTAGGAGACCCTATAGGAGGATGCCATTGTCTACTGTCCTCCATTGACTCCATGATAAAACTATCAAAACCCTTCATAAAGAAGAATCTTCTTTAATCAACATGTTCAACTGAACCAGAGAATATATGAAACATTCTCCCCCAGCTGAGTGCAGTCTGGGAATTATCTCTTCACGAGGCCTGATAACCAGCAGGGATATAGCCGGCAGGCATCATTGAAACCACTCTGTCTTTGTTCATGTCTCCTCCTTTCTTTTTCTGATGGTAGGATGCATGTCTTGAGAAAAAGCTGTTGCAGCACATTGTTTCACCCCGGAGGAAAGATCTAAGCTCGACCGAGTTCAATGGAGGCACGAGTTGGAGAAAAAATCGATTTCTCAATATGCCAGAATATGGATCCAAGTCATAATTGGCCCTAATTAGTGAATAGGGAAGGTGCTTCACTTGACAATATCCATCACTCTACTTAAACCACACCAGATCCAGAACCACAACCTCCCTCCGTTTCATTGTCAAAGGCAGCTCATCCATTATATTCTGACACCTCCCTCAGGCAAGAGGGAGGTAAACTTGAACGTGTAGCGAAATCCTTGTGCTTCTAGTTCCGACCATGCAGTAATATCTAACAAGTAATCTAACAATTTCACAACAACTACCTTATACACACAAGTGTAAAGGAATGAATAAGAATATGTACATATAAATATATATGGATGAGTGATGGCCGAACGGCATAGGCAAGATGCAGTAGATGGTATACAGTACAGTATCTACATTTAAGATGAGTAGTGTAGGGTATGTAAACATTATATAAAGTGGCATAGTTTAAAGTGACTAGTGATACATTTATTACATCCAATTTTTATTATTAAAGTGGCTAGTGATTGAGTCAGTATGTTGGCAGCAGCCACTCAATGTTAGTGATGGCTGTTTAACAGTCTGATGGCCTTGAGATAGAAGCTGTTTTTCAGTCTCTCAGTCCCAGCTTTGATGCACCTGTACTGACCTTGCCTTCTGGATGATAGCGGGGTGTACAGGCAGTGGCTTGGGTGGTTGTTGTCCTTGATGATCATTTTGGCCTTCCTGTGACATCGGGTGGTGTAGGTGTCCTGGAGAGCAGGTAGTTTGCCCCCGGTGATCATTGTGCAGACCTCACTACCCTCTGGAGAGCCTTACGGTTGTGGGCGGAGCAGTTGCCCTACCAGGTGGTGGTACAGCCCTACAGGATGTTCTCGATTGTGCATCTGTAAAAGTTTGTGAGTGTTTTTGGTGACAAGCCAAATTTCTTCAGCCTCCTGAGGTTGAAGAGGCGCTGTTGCACCTTCTTCACCATGCTGTCTATGTGGATGGACCATTTCAGTTTGTCCGTGATGTGTACGCCGAGGATAACATCCGGCGCCAAAAGAGATGGCCGCCTCGCTATGCAGTATTTCGTTTTTTTATGTATTATTTCTTACATTGTTACCCCAGGAAATCTTAAGTTTTATTACATACAGCCGGGAGGAACTACTGGATATAAGAGCAACGTCAACTTACCAACATTACGACCAGGAATATGACTTTCCCAAAGCAGATCCTCTGTTTGGTCCACCACCCAGGACAATGGATCGGATCCCAGCCGGCAACCCAAAACAATGGCGCCGCAGGAGGGGCAGAAGAAGCGTTTTTCTGGTCAGGCTCCATAGACGGGCACATCGCGCACCGCTCCCGAGTTTACTACTCGCCAACGTCCAGTCTCTTGACAACAAGGTAGACGAAATCCAAGCAAGGGTTGCCTTCCAGAGAAACATCAGAGATTGTAACGTTCTTTGTTTCATGGAAACATGGCTCACTCAAGACACACTATCGGAGTTGGTACAGCCACCTGGTTTCTTCACGCATCGCGCCGACAGAAACAAACATCTCTCTGGTAAGAAGAAGGGCGGGGGGGTATGCCTTATGATTAACGAGACGTGGTGTGATAATAACAACATACAGGAACTCAAGTCCTTTTGCTCACCTGACCTAGAATTCCTTACAATCAAATGTCGACCACATTATCTTCCAAGAAAATTCTCTTCGATTATAATCACAGCCATATATATCACCCCTAAGCAGACACATCGATGGCCCTGAATGAACGTCAGTGGACTCTATGTAAACTGGAAACCACATATCCTGAGGCTGCATTCATTGTAGCTGGGGATTTTAACAAGGCTAATCTGAAAACAATGGTCCAGGAAAAAATCATGGATCATTGTTACTCTAACTTCCGTGACACATACAAAGCCCTGCCCCGCCCTCCTTTCGGAAAATCTGACCACGACTCCATTTTGTTGCTCCCAGCCTATAGACAGAAACTAAAACAAGAAACGCCCGTGCTCAGGTCTGTTCAACGCTGGTCCGACCAATCTGATTCCACGCTTCAAGATTGCTTCGATCACGTGGACTGGGATATGTTCCGCATAGCATCGGACAATAACATTGATGAGTACGCTGATTCGGTGAGTGAGTTTATTAGCAAGTGCATCGGTGATGTTGTACCCACAGCAACTATTAAAACCTTCCCCAACCAGAAACCGTGGATTGATGGCAAAACTGAAAGCGCGAACCATTGCTTTTAATCAGGGCAAGGCGACCGGAAACATGACCGAATACAAACAGTGCAGCTATTCCCTCCGCAAGGCAATAAAACAAGCTAAGCATCAGTATAGAGACAAAGTAGAGTCACAATTCAATGGCTCAGACATGAGAGGTATGTGGCAGGGTCTACAGTGAATAACGGACTACAAAAAGAAAACCAGCCCCGTCGCGGACCACGATGTCCTGCTCCCAGACAAACTAAACAACTTCTTTGCTCGCTTTGAGGACAATACAGTGCCAACGACACGGTCCGCTACCAAAACCTGCGGGCTCTCCTTCACCGCAGCCAACATGAGTAAAGCATTTAAACGTGTTAACCCTCGCAAGGCTGCTGGTCCAGACGGCATCCCTAGCTGTAAGCATAGTACAATAGAAACAAGTAGTGTACTTTTCCACAATGTTTTTTTAGTTCTTTTTTTATCCCTTCAGACAGTAAACTGCAATTTCTGTGATTTAATCAGCTGGTTATATCTTTGTGTTTGAGGGCGATTTGATTCGACATTACCATTTCCAATCAAACATTGCATTATTTAACTCAAGAACAAATGTTGTGAAAATTACACCAACCAACACTGAATCCTAGAGGGCTTTCTATTGTAAGGGGGAAATAAAATGGCTGCATGACTCACATAAATGTTAATGAAAATTTCACTGGACTTATGGCACTTTTGTCGTCTTCTGTTTTTGTTTTGCAGGCACTGCTTCGAGCGCCCACCCCCAAGTTCTGATTTCTATGCTCTTCCTTTGCCTTGGGGGGCCTTGCAATGATGGGCCTACGCTTGCCCAGCCTGAAGAGTGATGTCCCATAGCACCTGCTGGTTCTTCAAGCAACTCTTCTCTGTCCACAAAACAATCAGGACAAGCCACTCACCCTCAGCTCTAAGAAGAATTGGGGGCAGGGAAAGGGGGGGTGGGGGGTACTGAGCCCAAGCTATCAGATTCTATTTCGCTCTCTCTCTCTCACTCCCTTGCTCCCTATCTCTGTCTCCTCCCCCAAGTGTTTTCTATAATTTGCTTTCTAGAGCCCTGTCATAGCTGGTCTCGTCGGTGTTGCACACTTTGCATGATGTGTGGTTGACAGGGAGCCTGGTTCCAAACAGTCTTAGTCTTAAAGCGTCAGTCACTTCTCCATGGTGTGGTATTCCCATCCTCTCAGATCCAAGGTGACCACAGCCATTAGTTCCATTGCCGTGTAACTACTTCTGGCTTTACTAGTAAACGGGTGGTGATAGTGAGGAAAGACAGTGGCAGAGTTCAACAAGTTGACTGTATTTATTCTACAACATGTTTCGCAGATCCATTAAAGCCAGGTTAGCAAATTCACCCAAGACATTTTCACCTGTCTGCAGCAAAACTCAATCCGAGGTTTTCCTTTCAGAAAGTAGAGAAAGGATAAAATCATTATCCTTTTCATTTCATGATAATTTCAGCAAAAGATGTGAAGTAAACAAAAATTGGACCCGAGTGAGGATTCCATTTTACAGCACATTACAGCACATGTAGTCAAAACAATCATGATAATTACTTCACCTGAAAGATTCTTTAAACAAAACTCTTTACATGTTACTAACCCCATTAACACCTCGGGGGGGGGGGGGGGGTTAACATTGCAGACACGTTGTCCCACCTGAGATAAGAGTCCTCTGATCCCAATTCCCAATCCTCAGCCTCCTCGCCACACTGAAGCCCCCAGTAGCTTCTCTACACGACTGTTAACTGGCAGGGGTGGTCTGGTCTGCTCTCTGAACGACAGACTCCCTTGCCTTTTAATGAAGTGCCAAATAATAAACTACTCCACAATGCTGCCAGGAACGAAGGAACGAAAGGAAGAGAGAAATGAGAAACACATTACCTCTTGTTTGAAGTCTCGATAACACTGACACATATGCATTATGATACATTTCTAGACAACAAGAAAAATCCCATTTACAGGCAGTGGTAGCAAGGAGTCCAGTTAAATTAGACCAAAAACACATTTCAAGCAGACATGCTGTCAGCTCAGTAATTATACCACCATGTTCAGCCTACCAATAGTGCTCTCTTCTCTGACTGTTTAGCGTGAGGCTGTTTCGACCCTTTGACCGAGATCTTTGATTGATGGAATGTGCTATGCCTTTCCATCATACTGGAATATATTACTGTTTTGTTCAGATTTTTTATTTCTATTTTCATTTCTTTTTTCTCAGGGTGCTGTGATAGAAGCTTGTGCCAGAGCAGTCTCTATTTTGCACATTTATTTAAGAAACACAAACATTTATATATGATAAGCATATTGATGTATACTGTATCTTTACTCTCCCTGCCTATGTATAACACCACTATAGCCATGTATCCAGATTCAGTCCTTGCTAAGTCATTATGGTTCTTTATGCCTCTGTTGGGTACAGTTGCCTTTTTAGCTTGCGCTTCCACAGCACAGGTGGTCATGGCTTTGATCATGATGTTCATCAAATCCCATGGTTAATTTCTCTCAGATGGGCCTCCCCATAGGCTGGCTGGGGCCACTCACAGGCTGAGCTTATTGTCAAATTGGCTTAGATTGGAACCACACCCTTCCCCCCCTCTACAACCTTAAACCCCCTGTTGATTTATGTAACATGCTACAATTTGGACATGTAGAGCAGATGCCATCCAATCAGCATCCAGTTTGCTGTTAGATGTGGAGGGATGGGGGAAATCTGTTTTTCTGTTGGTCTCTTTATCCAAATCTGGTTTCAACTACAGTAAGAATGGCTTTCACTACTAGACTGTTACCAATCACCCCCCCAATTTGTTTTACATGTGGCCAAGAGAGGAAATTGTAAGGTTGTTTTTTAACCTGCTTGGTTTCAACCAAGATTTCCAATATGTTATCTTTCCCCCATTACTGTTTCTCACCCAGAGATTAGAATTAAAAAGCAGTTTCCCGGCACCTCTGCCTCCCAGCATGAGACGCTCTTAATAAGAGAGCATCTCAAATCACAGTGGTAACTCACCCAGCCAAGCTCACCTTGATTAAAAATGTATTCAATCTTAAGGGCACTGTGAAATCATAATTTCAGTCGCACCATGATTATTTCATACCCTCTCAGACAGAGCATTTATTAATGCTCCTTCTAAATAAGACAGCTTTTGCTCAGTATCTTTGCTCACGTATTATTATGGGGGGAGGTAGCTAGTAGGGAGATAGGGGCTGGGGATGGGCATTCTAAGCCACAAGAGTTGGGCTGGATTGGCTCAAAATAATAGGTTTAAAATCACTATTTTCCGGTCTGAGAAGCTAGTGTTAAGGAAGCAGAGCAATGTCTGTATCCGCACTGTTCTTCATGAATGTATCCCCACCATCTGCACCAGCCGAGCCGCCCCTCCAAATGCAGACCCAATGTTTATGTATAGAGTACAATTTGAGTCTTGGTCTCCCCAAATCACTGCTAGTCCACCCTAGTTGGTTATCAGTTGGATCCAAACTTCCAAAGCCAAATATCAATCACCTGGCTTTGCTCCAAGACTTCTTTGTACGGGCAAGCCAGGCTGCACTTTTGCAATTCCATTATGCTGCTGGTAAAAAAAAAACCGGAAAACCCTTAGGTATAAAATGGCTCTCCAGTGTTTTGTGACAATTTTTGGTCGTCTGATTCTTGCCTAGCAGGTTGTCCGAAGCGTACTTTTTTAAAATACAGTGTGGAATACAGCTGTATATGTTGTGGTCGTAAACAATAATAGAACATTTTGTCTGCAGTACAATATGTTGTAGACAGGTGAGAGCTTCACGCATTCTTCTACTATAAAACATACCCTACAGGCCTCCATTTTAGGTTAATGGAGCTTGTGGTGTAGAAGGACAAGCACATCCAGGCTCAAACTGAAATGGGAAACCAATACATTTTCCTTAATGGTCTTTTCCAGCAAAGCTTACGCAAGAGAAACGATTGCCATCCTCTCATCTTGTTTCCTCACAATCCTCTTATTTGTTACATCACAAGGCCTGAGTAATGTTCCTATGCACATGTTAGCATGTTTTCACTGGTTTGTTTGTTCCGAGAAGAACATACCATGTTTGTGCTCAGCTCATTTTCCACTTTTAGAAATGTGCACTTGGCTGGGAGTGTGTATGGAGTAGGAAGCAGTGGAGGGATAAATGTGTATGACTGGTGGAGAAAGGAGTCTAGCAGCTAGCAAGCTAGTGATGAAAACTGCAGCTTAGCCATGGGTCACTGTCTCGCTCTAGCTGTAGGCAGTCCCCACAAAGAGTCAATCAAAACCACTAGGTTTTTAATCTTTGATGTCGCTGTCACTTTCTCTCAGCTCTTGACAAGCTACAGTAAAACCCCTTTCCAAACGTAACACGACCCACCAAGAAAAACGACTTAGCTAGCATGCAATACATTCCATGGTTTTACCTTATGCATCTAAACCCGTCATACATC
This sequence comes from Salmo trutta, assembly GCF_901001165.1. Taxonomy (NCBI): domain Eukaryota; kingdom Metazoa; phylum Chordata; class Actinopteri; order Salmoniformes; family Salmonidae; genus Salmo; species Salmo trutta. The sequence goes on along the minus strand of NC_042969.1, from coordinate 3,397,280 downwards.
ACACACACAGAGTGGGGGTATCTGCAGGATCAAGTGGCTAAGATTCAATCCCGATGCAGTCCCACAATTCCACAGGCGGGACAATCCAAAGGATAACTAGATTTGATCTCCCGCGGGAGATGAAAATTATCTGTCATTATCTCGCTGCCTCAAATGAGACCTTCATACCCCAGAATAGAGAAGGCCCCTCCTCCCATTGATTATGACAATGTTCTCCATCTACATGGCAAACTGGGTCCACCATCAATACCATTCAGAGTAGTTGAGGGAGCTCCAGAGTGCTTAGGCTGAAATGCCATTGCAACAGTGTTACTTACTAGGTCACAAGCAAACTGCAGTTAAAAAGACAATGTATTACACCTGAACTTCTTTACTACTGTCGAAGGTATGTGCTCATATTACTCACCAGGCCAACTGTACAGTCCCTGTCTCTGTTTTGATGTTGAACTGGGCAAAAATTAAATAAATAAATGACGAAACAAGTGTATCAGAAATGGTTGAAATACTGTGTACATATTTGAACTTTTGGTTTCTAATTTATAAAATATAAGCTTTAGCTCTTGGAGTACTTATTTTATTTTTTCCTTTCATGCGTAGCTTTGTGTTTTTATTTTCTATTTCTGTAAAGTGTGTAAATATATCTTTATGATAATAAGTCATATTAAAAAAATCTTATTTTAAGAATCCATTGTGTTTTGTCCTCTTTGCGATGGTCCCTCCGAAACGAGGCATGTTAATGAGTGTTTCTACTGAAAGCAATTGATAACATTGCAGCATTATTGCAGAGGAAACTGGGTGTGATAATTAAAGTATGTACACTACCGGTCAAAGGTTTTAGAACACCTACTCATTCAAAGGTTTTTCTTTATTTTGACTATTTTCTACATTTTAGAATAATAGTGAAGACATCAAAACTATGAAATAACACGTATGGAATTATGTAGTAACCGAAAAAGTGTTAAAGAAATCAAAATATATTTTAGATTTGAGATTCTTCAAATAGCCACCCTTTGCCTTGATGACAGCTTTGCACCCTCTTGTCAATCTCTCAACCAGCTTCATGAGGTAGTCCCCTGGAATGCATTTCAATTAACAGGTGTGCCTTCTTAAAAGTTAATTTGTGGAATGTATTTCCTTCTTAATGCGTTTGAGACAATTAGTTGTGTTGTGACAAGGTAGCGGGAGTGTACAGAAGATAGCCCTATTTGGTAAAAGATCAAGTTCATATTATGGCAAGAACAGCTCAAATAAGCAGAGAAATGACAGTGCATCATTACTTGAAGGAAGACATGAAGGTCAGTCAATACGCAAAAACCGTCAAGCTTTATGATGAAACTGTCTCTCATGAGGACCGCCACAGGAATGGAAGACCCTCTGCTGCTGAGGATAAGTTACCAGCCTCAGAAATTGCAGCCCAAATAAATGCTTTACAGAGATCAAGTAACAGACACATCTCAACATCAACTGTTCAGAGGAGACTGTGTGAATCAGGCCTTCATGGTTGAATTGCTGCAAAGAAACCACTACTACAGGACACCAATAAGAAGAAGAGACTTGCTTGGGCCAAGAACCACGAGCAATGGACATTAGACATGGAGGAAACTTGTCCAAATTGGAGATTTTTGGTTCCAACCGCCGTGTCTTTGTGAGACGCGGTGTGGGTGAACGGATGATCTCCGCATGTGTATTTCCCACCATAAAGCATGGAGGAGGGGGTGTTATAGTGTGGGGGTGCTTTGCTGGTGACACTGTCTGTCTGTCTGTCTGCACACTTAAACAGCATGGCTACCACAGCATTCTGCAGTGATATGCCATCCCATCTGGTTTGGGCTTGGCGGGACTTTCATTTGTTTTTCAACAGGACAATGACCCAACACACCTCCAGGCTGAGTAAGGGCTATTTTACCAAGAAGGAGAGTGATGGAGTGCTGCATCCACAATCCCCCGACCTCAACCAAATTGAGATGGTTTGGGATGAGTCGGACCGTAGAGTGAAGGAAAAGCAGCCAACAAAATGCTCAGCATATGTGGGAACTCCTACAAGACTGTTGGAAAAGCTTTCCAGTTGAAGCTGGTTTAGAGAATGCCAAGAGTGTGCAAAGCTGTCATCAAGGCAAAGGGTGGCTATTTGAAGAATCTCAAATATAAAATATATTTTGATTTGTATAACACTTTTTTCATTACTACATGATTCCATATGTGTTATTTCATAGTTTTGATGTTTTCACTATTATTCTACAATGTAGAAAATAGTAAAAATAAAGCAAAACCCTTGAATGAGTAGGTGTTCTAAAACTTTTGACCGGTAGTGTACATGAAATTATAACACAATTATAATATGTATATATGCATTTGACATTCAACAGCTATTCAAGTCAGCCCTGTCATCAGCTCTTGTGCCAGTGTTTACCAGTCTTGTAACTCTTCTATAGAATAGAACTAACTTTGGTCCCAAGAGAAGGCTGTCAGAAGCCCCGTTTATACCTGCCACTAACATGTGTCGTTATCTTGTCCCGATCTTGCCCGTTTACACGTATAAGATCTGATCAAAATCAGTTCACAATGCATATTTTAATCATCTACACCTGTCTAAAAATGTGAGCACAATCAATATAAGGGCAAGATCATGACAAAGGACGCATGTTAGAACCAGGTATAAAACGTGGCTATAGCCAATGCCAAGTAATCGGACACATGCAAAGAACTCCACCCACATCTCTTTTGCAATGCTATATCAAACCCATGACCATCAAGTAACACCTTGCCTGTGACAGGTTCCTATAGCTTCAACTCCTTATTAAGCATAATGCATATTAATACGGCATAATTGCTGAGTATGAATATCATGGAGAAGTCCAGCTGTATTAGCATTTAGCAATCATGCAACGTATTGCTACACAGGACCCTCTGGTTCTAAGATTACACTCAGCTGCTGGATAATCTTAAAGGAATCCAGCTAAAGCAATTACAGTTGACATATTGAGTCATAACATTTCTCTTTCTCCGTGAAATATCCGCATATTATTCAACAGTCGCCTCAGGCTTCAAGCTGCTCTCGACTAGCTTATAAAAACAATAACGTCTTGAGATTGGTTTATATCACCACCTACATCGCTAACCCCTACTTTGGCGCTGTCCTTTAATTGACCCACATGAACACATAGACCTATTCATATTGTCTATTATCACAAGAATAAAGGGTTTACTTCAAGTATTTTCTTTGGTCTTAAAAAATATCTAAACTAAAGTGACATCACTGACTCCAGTGTAGTTCTATCAACTGACTTGGAATGTAGGTGACTACTTTAACCCTCAAAGTGAAGTGTCCTACCAAAAGAGGAACATAATGTCCAATTGAATTTACGAAGTACCCTCTTTAAGTGTCTATTATGGTCTCACCTATCATGAAAGGAATCTTTGAAAAGCCCTCTGAAGGGAGTGTGTGAGTGAATAAGTTAAGGTAGATTAAGGTTCTGCGTGGGAGCCACTCTCCTTCCACTATGTCCAGTGGGACCACTCTGGGAAGTGCCTTGTTAGCATGCAGAGTTGACACGGCATGACAGACAGGAGGTGCCCCCTCTGTGCTGCGGCACCCCCAAAAAGCCGCCCCAAGGTTATGTCATCAACCCCGGGTCAGCTGTATAATTGGGCCGGGGGTCACTGGGGGCGATACGGAGCGTGACAACGAGACTATAGAGTTACGGGGCAGAGAGCGTCGCCAACGGGGCGTTACGGCCGCCAGACGGGCCCCTTTGAATGGTTAAAAGTTCAGTGTAAAGAGCTGCTCCAGTCTGTTCACTGTCATTGCTGGAATGCATGTCCCCTGCCACTGCTTTCCAATCCCAGAAATTGTGAGGGGGAGGAAAGGTCCATCCGCTTCAGCCGGGAGAGAAAAAGGTTTGAGGCGTAGAATATGATGAGCAAGGCACCATGGGAAATAAGTGTCAGACACTGAGTCCCTTGTGGCTCTCTTAATTATTGACGATATCCCCACGGCAAGCGAGGGAGAGCAGGGGAATCGACTGTGGAGGAGAGGCACACAGTGTGCTGTGCCTAGCTAGCTACGGAACACAGAGGAGACAGGCTGCAGGAGGCAAAACATCTGTACTGCTTTTGGCACTGAGTCCCAGGATCACTTCTTCTGCCACAGTATAAAAAACCCTTTACTGCAGTTGGCTGGCCCATTATACCACCAACAAAGCCCTCAGAACCACTAACAAATCAAATACTGGTGGATTCTATCCATTCCAAGGCTCTATCACCTGGACTGGATCGAAGATCTCACTAAATTGTGATCAAGTGGATCTGGCCACACTGCTCACTGCTGGATAGGCACCGGTTCAAAGGTAGAAAATTCAAGGGGAACTAAAGAGAACACAACACCACGGGCAATTAACTACACAACAGCCTGTGAGAGATGCCACTTGGATGTGGTGAGGGGTGGTGTTGTATCTGCAACTGCTCTGAGATGAAAGGAAAACACTCTACTCTGCAAGCAGAGAGCCTGGAGCCAGGTAAGAGGCAGGAACAACAGTCTGTCTAATTCCCCTCAGCTGTGGTAACACCAGCAGCCTCTGCAGCGGGCCATGGATCACTGGAGTGGTCATAAAAACAAGGCCAGTGCAAACACAGGACAGCCAGGGGAGTGGGGAGGGGAGAGGAAACTGGGAGACTGGGAGAGAGAGTGACTTCTGTCTCCTTCTGTTGTTAAATGTGGACAACAATATGACATCGTAATAAAAAGGGTCGATTTCGTAATTACAGACATCAACCGAAATCAAATATGCCAAGACTCCCACAGCTTTTCCTAATTTGAATCTTTCCTTTGGGGAATGTCCATATTGGGAATAGCCAATGGGGTGGCAGGTAGCCTAGTGGTTAAAGAGGCGAGCCTGCAACTGGAGGGTTGCCAGTTTGAATCCCGGGTCCAATGGGTTATTTCTGTCTGGAAATGAGCTGGCAGCTGGAGGGTTACTGGTATCAAATCCTAAATGCATTGTCTGCTGTTATGCCCTTGAGCATGGCACTTAACCCCCCACAACAACAGCTCCCCACTACTCTCAAAACTTGTATGTGTGTCTTTCAGAGGGGTTGGGATAAAAACGGAAGTAACATTTTGGTTGGACCTTGTGTGCAATTTACCAATAAAGTGATCTTAATTTCTTAGTGGCAGTCTTTGAAGATTAGAATTTTGTTGTTGTTGATTTCTTAAGGAGGAAGTCGCCCTGTGGTACATAATGATGTCATACTGCTGAGTCTACCTTTAAGGTGGAGATTCCCTCCAATGGGGTATGTACTGTAGAGAGATTTATGATATCATCCCAAGTTCCTTTGAAGTTAGAGAGCACTTCTAAAAAGGTATGGTGAGAATGCAGTGGGGGATGTTGGGTACTGTTGCACCTTTCATTGAACTAATTTCCCTCGTCACTGAGCCAAAACTGTCCTCCAGGATGAAACCGCACACTGTACAGCTCAGCCACATTAGCCCTACATCGCAGGCTGGGAAAAAAGCAAGTGCACTAGCCCATAGGCTAATGTATCGTCGGCTGTGGTCAGAATAGCGTGGAGGAGAGGTGTGGTCAGAATAGTGTGGAGGAGAGGTGTGGTCAGAATAGTGTGGAGGAGAGGTGTGGTCAGAATAGTGTGGAGGAGAGGTGTGGTCAGAATAGTGTGGAGGAGAGGTGTGGTCAGAATAGTGTGGAGGAGAGGTGTGGTCAGAATAGTGTGGAGGAGAGGTGTGGTCAGAATAGTGTGGAGGAGAGGTGTGGTCAGAATAGTGTGGAGGAAAGGTGTGGTCAGAATAGTGTGTGGAGGAGAGGTGTGGTCAGAATAGTGTGGAGGAAAGGTGTGGTCAGAATAGTGTGGAGGAAAGGTGTGGTCAGAATAGTGTGGAGGAGAGGTGTGGTCAGAATAGTGTGGAGGAGAGGTGTGGTCAGAATAGTGTGTGGAGGAGCGGTGTGATCAGAATAGCGTGGAGGAGGGGTGTGCAGAGAGGCCTGAGGTCGTCGGCTGTGGTCAGAATAGCGTGGAGGATCGGTGTGCAGAGAAGCCTGAGGTCGTCGGCTGTGGTCAGAATAGCGTGGAGGATCGGTGTGCAGAGAGGCCTGAGGTCGTCGGCTGTGGTCAGAATAGCGTGAAGGATCGGTGTGCAGAGAGGCCTGAGGTCGTCGGCTGTTGTCAGAATAGCGTGGAGGATCGGTGTGCAGAGAGGCCTGAGGTTGTTGGAGGCCGATGCACACAGTGCTGCAATCTTTACGTGTACATTTTTGGCAGTAAACATAGTCCCATAGGGGGATCTGGTGATATTGCAAAATGGAGCCTTCTGCTGTGCTGTCATGTTTAAAATAACCAAATAACCTTTTATAGATGTGTTTTCTGTTGTTATTGGGAGTCTTATAAGATTCACACTTGTTGGTTTTCAATGGTTTGTTTGTCAGCAGGATGACACGTCAATAGATAAGAACAACATTTGAGGTGTCCGTTTGTCCTTGAGTTCCATGAAACGGGCCTATCTATACACCCCAGAGGCAACACGCAAGAACCAACATAGCGCAGGGAGGAAGTCAGATCGCAAAAAGCGAAGATTATCAGTTGTGTGCATGGTAGAGATTGTCGGATGACAATCGCACATCCTGGGCCCTAGAAAGACCGTTGATGAATACCTTTGAAGCTCACACCAGTAAACCTTTCTCTCTCACCCACACAGCAGCCCACCCAATCCCAAAACAACATTTAAATAAACATTTTTCTGCTGTTCAGGGGGTGCATTGCCGTGCCATTATCTTGTTAGGGACAATTATTTAAGAGGCCACGTCTTTAAGGGGCCGAAGCAGGACTTGTCAGCAATATTTAGGGTGATTTTTTGACCAAACTTTTGTGTTTTTTCGTCCTTTTGTTCTGCCACCAGTGCAAATTGACTGGAAGGGCAGATAAAATGAAGTTATATGGGCAGCTTCAAGTTGAAAGAATGGGACAGTGACAGTCCTTAAAATAACAGGGGGAAAAACCCATCACAATGAAAACCCATTCAGCTTCTCCCTCCCCCAGTTCCCTTTGTAACTTAGCGGTATTCCAAAAACACATCACACAACAATAACTCTTGAGTATAGTGGCCATGTCCTTACTGGATGTCTTCCCAGTCAAAATAGAATGGGAATAAACATATAACTGAGTGCAGCGGGAAACAGGGGACAAAAGCATTCAAAACTGAAGACAATGATGCTGTGACACACACTAACCTATAATTGCACACAGCACAGGATGCGAGGCCAGTCATTGGCTGCCTCTCCAGGGCCCTGTGGCCTCCGAGGATGAAAGCCATCATGAAATTGCATAGGATCAGCAAATCACTGTCAGATGGCCACCGGCTAAACCATTCCAAAAGAAACCCATTTCCCCATAAGCGTGAAGAAGTTTACAAAGCACAAGGTAGGGAGAGAGACAAGGATAGACCACAATTTGTAGTGACCTAATAGACAGATGTCAACGCAATGACCTTAAAACACAATCCCTGAATAGGCTCCATTAGCGAAGGAGAGGAGAAATTGCGCTTTTAAATCTCGATAGTGGTCCCCCACGATGACAACATTACCTCAAGCTGCTTGAATGCATTAGGTTACTTGGAAAGTAGTGTAGTAGTACTCGAAAGATCTTGGCTCTGGAGATTCATTCATCCGATGAGACAGAAACAGGTTGCCTTAGTGAATACTATACAGCTCATAAATGCATTAGCTTGGAGACGGAGACATTAAGTGAAGCAGCAAGTATTTGGGCCATGTCCAGACAGCTCTAATCTGCCAGCATGGATTAGATGAACCCTATTAAAAACTGTAATAGCAGATTTCCCTAAATCACTGCCAAAGCTTTCCTCTTTAACAAGCTTTTGAAGATATGCACTAAGACCAGCCCCTTTTAACCGTCAGGCTGTTCTTGATGTCTTAACGCAGGTCAACTCTCAGGTGTCACAAACCAGCTGCAGAGAGAAGAGATAGAAAGAACAGAAACAGAAGAACACCAGAGGGAGAAATACTCCACATATTTGTTTATTGAATGAGAAGGAGAGAGAGAGAAGTAGAGAGTAAGAACATGGAGTGGTCCCAGAAACCAGCCAGCTCCCTATTCCTCCTCTATCTCTCCCTCTCTCTGACAGACACAGCATTTCAGGCCCAGCCAGTCTTTTCTGGCACCTTTCCCCCACTAAGGAGAAGACAGTGTAGACCCATCTACACCTCAGTGTGAAGCCAGTGCTCCACACATCAACATCAGTCGGGCAGCGGCAGTGGCAGGCGCATCATTTATGGCAGACAACCACTCTCTAATCATGCCAAGTGGAACCACACTGCGCTGGCTCAGTTATTTTCTCTTAACATTGTCGAGTTCCAACAACCACGGTGGATGCGTAACCAGGCCAGCGCAATACAGTTTGGCTTGGCTCACTAGTATGGAAAGGGTATTAGACAGCCACTCAAACTGTATATACTGCAGATCACTGTATACATGAGTGTAAATATGAGCCATATGCAAATATAAAATAATTGTCCTTGATAATTGTCCTCCCACAATCCCAGTGGAGTAAATCTGCATTTTCTAATTTCTCCCTTTAGGTTCTTAATTGATTAAAAATGAATATGGTATGGTAATATTAGGCAGGCTTTTAACTGTGACTGGTTGTAGGCGATATATGAAGTTGGAGTCCCTGTGGTTAATGAAAGTGGTGTCTTGTCTAATTATTTTCTCAGAATTGTTTATCAAACACAAACCCTGAATTCCTTTCCTCCTCCACTCTGGGCATGTGTGTGTGACATATCTGGTTAGCATTCCGAGCCCAGGGTTAGTAAACACAGATGGGAGGAATATACAGAGCAGATTTCAGAAAAGACATGCATAGGGTGCTAACAGCTAGCATAGTGAGGCTGTGACTGCTAACGGAGAGCATTGCTATTGCTACTACCGACGCATAGCATGCTAGTAATGTATAGCATATGCTAGCAATGCATACCAAGCTAATGGATAGCATAGATATACAGCGCCTCGTGAAAGTCTACACACCCCTTGCACAGCTTCACATCTTGCTGCCTTAACATTTTATCTGAAAATGGATTACATCAAAAATGAAATCTGCCAATGTACATAACCTACTCCACATTTCCAAAATCAACCAGCCATTCTGGGGTGTCTTTTGCATTAACATTTGTGTCATTTTCAGCCCTGAAAAAAAAAACTCTATCCCAGGGTTAGGTATCCAGAAGCCTATGGTAAGGGTTCCTTTAACTTTTGATCTGTTCTTTGCTCCTTTCATATTTATTTTGACCCTGACAAACTCCCACAGTCCCTGGCGGTGACAAGCATTCCTATAGCATGATGCTGCCACCACTGTACTTGAAAATACAGAGGATCAACAGCATTGCATTCACTCCACATTACTGGCCTGTATGACAAAGTTAAAAGAATGACGCCTGTTTTAAGAAATACACTCCAAATCATCCATTATGTTTGCAGCAAGGATGTGTAGTAATACTACAAGACAACACAGCAAAGAAATTCACTTTTTGGCACAAACAAAAAAATACAGGCTTGGGTCAACTTCAATACAACACAAAACAGATTGAAAACCTCTGTATTGTGGATGGCAGGATCATGTTATTGGTACGCTTGTAACCGGCATGGACAGGGGAGTTTATTAGGATCAAAAGAAATGTGAAAAGAGCAAAGCCCAGGTAAAAGGTTTGAGAAAAACCAGCCTCAGTTTTCTAAAAACCTAACCCTGGGGAAGAGTTTTTATTTTCAGTGGGACAATTACAAAAACATGTATGCCAAAGACACACCAAAATGGCTTCGAATAGGTGTTGAGTATTCCTGAGTGGTCCAGCCTCAGACCTGACTTGAAAATTTGCTTGAAAATGAAAGGTTTGCTGTCCATCAATGACTCACAACCAAATGTACTGAGCTTGAGCAATTTTGACAAAAAACATTGGATAAATGTTGCCCTAAGAGTTGTGCAAAGTTGGTAGAATCTTATTGAGAATGATTCACAGCTGTGTAATGGCTGCCAAAAGTGCATCCAAACATACGCAATCAAGACATTTTAAAGCAGCAAAATGTGAAGACCGTGCAAGGGATGTGTAGAGTTTCACTAGCGGATAGGGGATGTGGTTGCTGTGCTACAAGGATACACAACATGGAGGTGCAGCCTGGGATAATAGTCTCATTCTCAGCCGTATGGCTTCATAACATCAAAGTTAGCCTGGCTGGTTAAGGGAAGTTCTCAGAGTTCCCAAGGTTCCTGGGGAATGGATCGTCCACCTTGGGGGGCAGGCAACTGCCAAGGCCACATGACAGGCGTGCTGTCAGGTAATGGACCAACCCGAACCTAGTCAATCACAGCTCAGACGAACACAGAGGACTAGCACTGGAGAGGGGCTATTTGGCAGGCTAGCTGGACCTGTTCTTCAGTGTACATGTGTGTTAACCATAACATGATCACAAACATAATCTAGCATTGTATTGGAAGTCATTACAATGTTATTACTGAGAAATATCAGAAGTATTTTATATATCTCTCTGGGTTCAGTATTGTCTATGACATTTTGGGAAATCAATATTGACAAGCCTAATATTCTCCAGTTAACTACTCGCAGCTGTAAACTTGGCTACAGTAACAGTCACACACTAACTATGATATGAATAATGTTCATCGCACTGCGGTCAAAGCACTTCAACTCAATAGCCTCACAGTGTATGGAGAGACAATTCCCAAGGTTTTGAACATTAACAGCCAAATCACTTTTCTCTCTTTGCTCAGGAAAGTGTATTCACATGGGTGTCATCTCCTCAACAGCTCCTTTAGTTGTGTAAACATGACGTCTAGTACAATAACAGCCTGAAATATTGTAAGTGTAATCTAATTTCAAGAGGAACACAATGTAAAAACCAAAGCCAAACACTTTGAGAAAAAAAACAGTCGGTTGCTAAATCCGTTGCTAAACCCGGCGAGAACTAGGAACGGCTTGCTGGAGCTCATCTGAGCGGTTGGCTGGATATGCCGTCACCCGCTAGTTACGGCTGATTGGTTTTGGTTCAGCCCATTACTGTGCTGTCCGGTTAGAACGTGACGATGAGGCCCATTACTGTAACTTGGTCACCGCCACACACACACACACACACACACACACACACACACACACACACACACACACACACACACACACACACACACACACACACACACACACACACACACACACACACACACACACACAGCTGCTTCCATTAGAAGGGTTTGGTTCTAGTGTGGTTCTAAAAAGGGAGAGCAATACAATCATTAGGATCCACTTACAAGAGGCTATTGAGATAAATAGACGCAATACAACAGTCATGCAAACTCTAAACGGAGATCAGGATGTGTTAACATATGACCTGATTAAAAGCATATCAACGAATGCAATAATAGTACAGGCTAACACAGGGATATTCACACATCAGCAATGTAAACATATTGCCAGAGAGGGAAAGAAAACTGAGTCTAGGGATATTAATAAGATGTGTGGCCCTCTATGGCCTGGATACAGATCTTATCTGAGGCAATTAACAATTATACTTTGCAGCGGTAGAATGTAAACAATATAACCATTGTTAATACACTTAATACTGAGTAAGCTAGCTGCACTCAGTAAACACTCTTGTAACAATGAATAAACAATACTAACTGGATGAGGTAGCATGCACAGGGTACATATAACCAGACAGTGCTACCCTTAGCTGAGAACTAGCAACAACAATTCAAACCTCTTACTTACAAACTTATCTACACAGTTACATTGCACAGTAAGGTAACCATCACTCACTAATATTACACCTAATCTTATCCCATTAACATTTCCAACACTTAAACTTCGTTCACATTACCCATAAGCACTCTGTTACGTTGTGCCGGATGTCATGCATTTCAATGGATACATCCACAATGGAGTGGAATCGCAATGCCCACTTTCGGTTGAAGGCTCCATTGCGTAACTTTACGTCGTTATAAAGTAACAAGTTGAGGAAAAAGTAAGTAGGAAAAACATGTTTTATTATCACCTGAAACAAAATATTTATCCTGTCTTGAATGAAAAGGTCCTATATTGCAATCTCCCAAAAGAAATGCAATCTCTGACGAGAGATCACGGGGCAAGATTCCGTGAAGATAACGTACGGCATAATGAAATACATCACAATGTAAACGGGGCCTTACTTATTTCAATGGACGCACACAACACTTTGGTTCGAAAACTGCTCGTGAACAGTCCGTAGGCACAACACTTTCTTCTTCTTTCGATGCCATGGACACACACACTAACGTGAGATGTCAGGGGGGCCTCTGGATTTCTGTTGGAAATCTACACATCATAAAAGGCCTCAATGGGGGCTTAGTCCTGAAAGGGTCTAGTCCTATCTGACAGGGCAGGAGGGCAAAAGGGCAGAGCAGCGAAGGGACCAGACAAGGTGGGGTCTAGTCCTAGTGTGCATCTGGCCGAACTAGAGGAGCAGCTGATTACTAAGGTCTCTTTAGAGGACCATGGGGACCAGTAGGGTGCCGGTTCCAGTGCAGACAAGGGGCTTAGAGGCAGCCCAATGAGGGAGGTGCACGGAGACACAAGGACAGTCCTGGGCAACCCATGGATGTGGGTGTGGAGGAGGATCCTCTGGATTAGCTGGTGCAGGGTGCTCAGCTGATGCAGGGTGCTCAGCTGGTGCAGGTCGCATCCTTGGATTCTGAGCACAGTGCTGGAGGCTGGCCACGGCTGGAGGAGATGGCTCGCCTACTGCGACGGAGGAATGTGGCACACCGGCGACAACTGTCGTTAGCAGTTGAATGCTGAAGGTGATGGCTCCCACGGTGGAGCAGGTGGGAACCCCTGGGTGAGGCTCATTAGGGATCTGAAGGTAGTGACAGGTTGGGCCTCAGAGACAAGGTCAGGTGAATTCCCAGGTGCAAGGGATGGAGGGTCTTCCAGTGCAGGAGGCGGGCGGTCCCCCTGGGGATTTAGATCTTACTACTAAGGTTGGAGGCTTAGAGCCAAGTATGGCAGTAGACTGTGAACAAAGCTGATTAGAGAACTTTGTGAACTGGGTAAGGCAGTGTTTCCCAAACTCAAGCCTCGGGACCCCAAGGGGTGCACATTCCATTACACAGCTGATTCAAATATTCAAGCTTGATGGTGAGTTGATTATTTGACCTTGAGGTCCCCAGGACCGAGTTCAGGAAATGCTAGACTAGGGGCAGGGACTGCAGACCTAGCTAAGCAGCTGACACAGAGCTTAGCTGAACAGGAAATCCAGGGCCTGGAACTAGTGCAGGGGACGTGACGTGTAGCACTAAGGGAGCTTACTGCTTACCAACTGAGGCTGGGGGCTGCTAACCAACTGAGGGCAGAGCCTGTGGACCTAGGGGGGCAGGTAACCGAAAGCCTGGCAGAGCAGCGGACCATGGGCTGACTAGGGCTGGAGACAGCGAAGCTAAAATGGCTGAAGGCTGACATACTAGTGCTGATAGCTTTGGGCCTGACAGGGAAACTGACTCTGAACCTGACAGGGAAACTGACTCTGAACCTGACAGGGAAATTGACTCTGGACCTGACAGGGAATCTGACTCTGGACCTGACAAGGAAAATGATTCTAATTATGCAGGATTGACTGGACCTACCAGAAAGGCAGGGAACTCTAGACCTACCGCAGGGGCAGGATACACTGGGGGAGGACACTCAAAGCCAGGACACTTTACACCTGCCAGGTAGGCAAGAAACTTAAACTCTGACCCTACCAGGAAGGAAGGGAACTCTGACCCTACAATGGTGGCAGGAAATTGGATGTCTAGGTCAGGGGGGACATTAGGGGTGACTTCTGGTCACCCAAGGTGATGTCCATATGGTTCCCAGAGGTGAGATCTGAAAGGTCTGGAGGTAGCAGGACCCTCAGGGATGGAACTAGCACAGTGCTAGAAGACAGGGCAGGAGAGGCCTCAATGTCCTGGCTGCACTTGACATCTGCAGTAGCTGCAGGCTGTGGCTCCATGCTACGAACAGACAAATAATCCAACGCTGGCTTGTCAAACCTCTGGCACTCAAGCATCAGTGGAATTATGTTTTTAGAAATTTTTACAAATTAATTAAAAATGAAAAGCTGAAATTTCTTGAGTCAATAACTATTCAACCCCTTTGTTATTGCAAGCCTAAACAATTACAGGAGTAAACATTTGCTTAACAAGTCACATAATACATTTCATGGACTAATAATTTTGTTTAATATGATTTTTGAATGACTACCTCATCTCTGTACCCCACAGGTTATCCAATGCCTCACAATGAAGGGCACCTATTGGTAGATGGGTAATAAAAGAAGACATTGAATATCCCTTTGAGCATGGTGAAGTTATTAATTACACTTTGGATGGTGTATCAATACACCCAGTCACTCCAAAGATACAGGCGTTCTCCCTAACTCAGTTGCCGGAGAAGAAGGAAATCGCTCAGGGATTTCACCATGAGGCCATTGGTGACTTTAACACAGTTACAGAGTGGCTGTGATTGCAGAAAACTGAGGATGGATCAACAACATTGTAGTTACTCCACAATACTAACCTAAATGGCAGAGTGAAAAGAAAGAAGCCTGTACAGAATACAAATATCCCAAAACATGCATCCTGTTTGTAACAAGGCACTGAAGTAATACAGCAAAAAAATGTTGCAAAGCAATTCGTTTTTTGGCCTGAATACAACGTGTTATGTTTGGGGCAAATCCAAAACAACACGTTACTGAGTACCATTCTCCATATTTTCAAGCATATTGGTGGCTGTATCGTGTTATAGGTATGCTTGTAATCATTAAGGACTGGGGAGTTTTTCAGAATAAAAAATAAACAGAATGGTGCTAAACACATGAAAAATCCTACAGGAAAACCTGTTTCAGTTTGCTTTCTACCAGACATTGGGGGATGAATTCACCTTTGAGCAGGACAATAACCTACAACACAAGGCCAAATCTATAGTGGAGTTGCTTACCAAGAAGACAGTGAATGTTCCTGAGTGGGCGAGCTACAGTTTTGACTTAAATCTACTTGAAAATCTATGGCAAGACCTGAAAATGGTTGTCTAGCAATGATCAACAACCAATTTGAAAGAGCTTGATGAATTTAGAAAATAATAATAGGCAAATGTTGCACAATCCAGGTCTGGAAAGATCTTAGAGACTTACCCAGAAAGACTCACAGCTGTAATCGCTACCAAAGGTGCTTCTACAAAGTATTGACTCAGGGGTGTGAATAATTATGTCAATGAGATATTTCACCATTTCATTTTCAATCTTCAAAATGGTTTTCTTTCTGCTTGCATTTTGTATTTATATTTTGATGCGTGTATTTTCTGTAATTTATGTAATTCAGGGCTCATGTGTAAAATTAACCTTGGTCTCAGTATGACGCCCTGATAAAATGTATTTGCAAAAATGTCTAAAAACATGTTTTCATTTTGTCATTATGGGGTATTGTGTGTAGATGGCCTTCAAAATATTTTTTATCCATTTTGAATTTAGTCTGTAACACAACAAAATGTGGAATGTCAAGGGATATGAATACTTTCTGAAGGCACTGTATAATGATTTGTTACATAGACTACCATAATGAGTCTTCTATCACAAGCAGTGAGTAAAATAGAGCTTGAATAAATTGTGTGTGTGTTTTGTTAATCTGATTAGCCACCAGTAGCTCTGTGGTCCCAGTAAGACGTAAGCAGTAAGGAGGACCTTACAACGCAGTGGCCCTAGTCTCGCTGGTTTCTGTCCATGGACTTTGCCATGTGCCAACAACACAATTCAAAAGGCAACAAGGAGAGAAACACAAACAAACCCAAAAGCTTTGTGAATTAGTCTTGGTCAACATCTGCTGGACAACAATGGTGCTCTATGCCTGACTGGGGTATCTGACACATTATTATCCCATTCGCTACACTTAACTTACGGGTAATCAAGCAAAAGCTTAAGGTGGCCAAGACAGAAAGACTAAGATAGAGATCTGGTACTATTCATGGCCACTACCTAGGGTCATTCCCAGCCTAGTTTTGTGGACCTCATGAAGACTAGTGGTCGCTAAGGCATCAGGTAATGGGGATCAAGTAAAGAAGAAAGTTCATACTATGGTTAAATATAGCCAGAGCAGAGCTATATAGCCTGGAATCCAAACGTATAATGCTCTGTTTCACTATCCAGACTTAAGCAAAGAATTGGTACAAATGCAAACAAATACTATGGTTCTGGTAGAGAAAACACCCTTCAGTTCATACAGTATCCAAATGTGTAGCCTGTTTGTCATAGATGTCCTGTTTACAGCTTCTGTCATCGTTAAGCCATTGTAATGGTAGGCATGCAGAGGTAATGTGAAACATGTTCTAATGTGTTGAGGTCTTGTATAGGTCTGGTCCCATAACACATCTTCACATATGCCACAGTATATAGCACCTAACTGACAGAAGGGAACATCGTTGAGTTAAACATGACAGGCTATGGGCCTATGTCCTGGTCCTCACACAAGTATGATCGACTGTGTTTGAACCCAAGTCACCTGCGAGTCACAAGACTGTGTTAGCCCGCTGAGTTTAAGTTTGGGCATTCAGCTAGGGGAGCATATGCAAGTCTTCAGGTCTCGGGCAAAGGTCAGTCATCACGGAACCACGTCTGTTACACAATGTGAAATAAAGTTCCATGCTCTCAATTGTAGATCATTGAATTAAAGCAGCCTATGTGCTAGACTAGAGGAAATTACATCTCAGTTGTTTCTGGTTGTTCGCTGCGATTTTTGGATTCCACGTATGAAACGCAAACCATGCATCATCTGCTTGCTTTACATTACGTTGCCTTTCTTGTTGGTTGTGTAACAATGTGCAGCGACAAGACGTGTATGTGCAAACATGAGGCACAATGCTCTCATTATCATGTGGCTACATCAGCTACCCATGCAGAACACTGGGTCTGCATACGGGCAGGAAGGGTCCCTTCCTTCCTCTCTATAATACATTGTGCCCTTGTATATCCCCTGTAGAACTCTCCTTGGATAGGGAGTCTGATGTTTATGCAGTTGCCATGGCAAGGGCTGTCCTTTGGAGAGGAGCAAGGGAGGTGTCGCATGATCCACATCATCCTTCCATGGTAATCAGACAAACCTGGATGTCAACCACAGAAATACCATCTCTCCTCTTTCTGCAGTCTGGTTGAGTGCTCTGGTGAGAGAGGAATGAAGAGAAGATGCATCACAATCAATCCAAAGAGAAGTCATTTTTTTGCATTCATTGTAATACCACCCAGAAGAGAGTTAATGATAGCTGCTGAACTAGCCGAAATACAAATATTCCCATAATTGTGGAACAGATCCCACTGTAACAAATGTGATATGAATTTCTTATTTTTAGCTCTTTATTTGTTTGCATTTCGAAGGTCCAAAATCTTCTCTGCTTTCGTTAGAGATTGCATTCCCTGTGAGACTATATGAATAGAATGTATGCCAGAAGAATACGCTTTCTCACAGAAACAGATACAACTGTTTTAAGGGAATGGAAATGGTTAGGAGTGCTTTGTCAATACATTGACTTTACAAAACATTAGGAATACCAGGTGAACCCAGGTGAACACTATGATCCCTTATTGATGTCACTTGTTAAATCCACTTCATTCAGTGTAGATGAGGGGGAGGAGACAGGTTAAAGAAGGATTTTAAGCCTTGAGATAATTCAGATACTGAGTGTGTGTGCCATTCAGAGTGTGAACGCGAAAGACAAAAGATTTAAGTGCCTTTGAACTGGGTATGGTAGTAGGTGCCATGTGCACCGATTTGAGTGTGTCAAGAACTGCAACGCTGCTGGGTTTTTCAACAGTTTCCCGTGTGTATCAAGAATGGTCCACCACCCAAAGGACATCCAGTCATCTTGACACAATTGTGGGAAGCATTAGAGTCAACAGGGGCCAGCATCCATGTGGAACACTTTCAACACCTTGTAGAGTCCATGCCCCAATGAATTGAGGCTGTTCTAAGGGCGAAAGGGGGTGTAACTCAATATCAAGAAGGTGTTCCTAATGTTTTGTATACTCAGTGTATATATATCCTTAGACATTCAACAGTACTTTATGAGATCATGTCATATTAAAGGCCATGCAATTGAACTAATTATCAATTAAAAGAGTTAATGCTCCCTGGCTTAAATTAATCAGCAATACACATGGCAAGTGTTTATGTACGCAGGGAATTTTAACTGTTGCCATTAAAAGAAAGGAGTCTCTCACTCAAGTCATTTCCTATAAAAGTTGCAATGCATTAATCTTTACTGTCCTTCCAATGTTAAAACAACATTTATATTTGGATACACACATGAAACCGATTAAAAACATTTTAAAAAAGCATTCAATATCGCTTCCATTCTGCCAAAGGGGCTTGGCAAAAGTAAAATTAAATATGCACCTTGGACATGTTTGGTGTAGACCCATAAAATCAAGGGGTTTAAACTGTCCAAAATATGCTACTTAATTCGTGGTGCACATTTGGCACTCCCTCTCCGCCCTGTTTCTCTGCACATTTGTCTCTAGCTGGCAGCTGAGTTGGGCCTGGCCGCCAGCTCCTCTCTGATTGTTTGATGATTAAATACATCTTGATTTGCCGAGCTAGCTGTGTTGTAAACTTCCTGTGCGGGTGCAACCAGTCAGGTCTGCGTTCGTTCTCCACCTCCACTCCCCAAAGGCCTTCTGGGAACACCATTATTAACCCTGCTAATTAGCCTGGTTAACCACGCCTCTGCTCCGGCTCCGCTCTCTTTTAACCCCTAATTTTTCACTGTCTGGACTCTGGACCTGAGGATCAAGAAGGGGGGGGGGGGGGTCTTCTAGCTAGCTCCTGTGAATATTAAACAGCAGTGACTGCAGGAATGCTAGCCTGCTAAATTGGCAGCAGATGTTGTTGGGGGGGATTGGGTTAAAACGTTTTGTTTTTTTTCTCCAAAGGGGCTGTAAAACATTGCAGGGCAGACAACTCCTTGGGTGGAACCTCCATGGAGTTGAGGCGCAGGCGATATGGGCCCGGTGGCTCTGCTGGTTTATTGGTGGCTAAACACTCCACTGGGCATTTAATGGTCACTGATGAGGGGTCTTCAGGAAACAAGTTCCGAAGGGAGATACTCCTTTAACAGTCTGAATACAACAGGGATTGAGTCTATGTAGCGCACTTGAGCCTTGCCTTGCCCCCATTGTAGGTGATAGAGGAAAAATAATTCTGAGATTAACTGGAGGATAACCTTCTTACTACCACCATGGAGTGATGTCAATGTGCTCCATATGTTGACCCTCTTTATGTAGGCCTCCTAAGCTTTTATCCGGATAATTAAAAACATGTCGGTTTTGTCTGCACAGTTTGCGTATTTTCGGTTTAGATGTCTTACGTCAGCTAACTGGAAGTCCCATTTGGGATTAGATGGGCACCAACATGTTTAATGTGTTCGCAAAGCTACATGGGATTTAAGTTACCTGCTTGGTCTGTCAATGTTGTGAGGAACCAGACCTAGTCGTCTGGGACAAGATGAATGACTGGCACGCCAAGAAAATGATTTTGGAAATTTCTCCAAATACTAAAAACCAGCCATACCTCCAGGCTGTGTAACGGCTGTCTTCGTCGTCAGATGAAACAGAGAAGTCATCGTCAGAAAAGGTGGACCAATACGCAGCGGAGGATGTGTTCATCATTAGTGTTTTAATAGAACAACGTGAACACTATACAAGAAAACTGACAGCCAACAGTCCTGTCAGGTGCAAACACTAACAGAAACAATTACCCACAAAACCCAAAGGAAAAACATGCTCCTTATGTGTGACTCCCAATCAACAACAACGAACTACAGCTGTGCCTGATTGGGAGCCACACACGGCCCAAAACAAAGAAATACAAAAAACCTAGAAAAAGAACATAGAACGCCCACCCAATGTAACACCCTGGCCTAACCAAAATAAAGAACAAAAACCCCTCTCCATGGCCAGGGCGTTACACTATGGCTGCCAACATAAACTGTAACGTGTCATTTTTTGGTTTCAAGCTGGATTTCTGGTGTTCTGGCTCCATGTCTTATGAGGCGGATGAAAAGGAACTGACAACGAACTTAAATAAAAGTCAACGAGTGTATATCAGAAACATATATTGAAATGAATTCTTTAAAACAATGATCCTCCTTCATTCCATTGGCAATACAGGCATATTACAGCATTCTAGCCTAAGCTTGGATATCCACTGCAAGGACATGGTACGAGGACATTTAGGTAGAAGATGAGGCTTAACATGGGAACTCGATGTTCAACTCCAGGGAAGCCATGATCCTTTCAGGCCATCTGCCAAAAGTCCAATAAGGAAAATGGATGGATCTGTGTAAGCCATGGCCTAACAAAGTCGCTATGCTGAAAATGTTGCTAACACCTTGTAACGCAAATGAAAGCCACAGCTAAAGCGCCATACAAATCCTGCCAATTTACAGGTGTTCCCGTAGTCAAGACTATTATCCGCCTCCATCCATTACACCCTTCTGAAGTTGATTAATTGAACACTTGAAAAAAAGGGTAACCTTTTATCAGCTTTGATCAAGACCGATTGGCTTTGTAGTGGTGGGAAATCAAGCGTAAATATGCAGAAATTACGCTTTTTATCATTAGATCAGAGGCAACATTATCATCACTAGGATAATATCCATAGAAAATACAGACATTATTTATAAAAGGGCCTACTAAAATATTAATGGGTAAGTAACCAGGGTCTCAAAACAGCAAAATACACAAGATTCAAACACGGAACACTAATGAGTGATAATGTACTGCTTGCCACCTGCTATGGGAGAGACATATGGGGAGTGTGGGATAAATGAGGGGCCATGGCTGTCAACAGTCTCTCAGTTATGCACACCAAGTGGAGACTGAAGACACGAGGGGCCACAAAAACACATTGATGACAGGATAGAGACCCTTAGGCCACATGACTAAACCACTGCCATCACAATGTGGTCAGGGCAAAGGTGTGTGAAAGAGGTTGGAAGGGGAGGCATGGGGTCACATTTCTTTATGGAGACAATGCTAGAGTTCTGGTATTTCTTCAGGGACTCGGGGACGAATCCTATGTACTTCGATGCTGGTCTTCTTCTCCTACAGTGGATCTAAGTCCATGACCCCTATAAAGATAGAGGGATGCCCACGTCCTTCTACCCTGGGGCCTGCCAGTCGCACCCCCCAGGGAGAGGGGGCCCCATCATTTATTATTTCTTCCCCTCTTGTTAAGGAAATACTTTCTCAATACCCTCCTCAGGTTTGTATATTTGTACAGTCTTTATTTTCTTCCTTGATTCAACCCCCTTTTCCTCCTATTTATTTGCTGTATAAACACCAGTTCGGTCCCCAGCTTCCACCCAGGGTTGAATTATTTGTATTTTTTTTATGATGTTTCTTCCCATTTGAAGACTGTGTTTATTTGCCCGGGCGATCTGGTTGGGATAAGGGTATTTTGGGGGTACTTATGAGTAGGCGAGAGCTGAATTGAAGCATAAAAGCTGACCTGGTTACAATTACCTCAGGTTCTAATCAAATTCCTCAGCTGCAGATGGGAGAAATATGTTGACTGATCCAGCTCCTGCTGTTGGTCTCAAATGTCATAATTCATAGGCAAAGACCCTGTCTCATATTAACAGGTTCAATATTACATTTCAATATTACACTCAATTCCAATAACCCACCCTGTAGTTTGGGTAAAAGAGGCAAACAGTCAATAATGTTAAATTATTCCTTGGTCTGTTGATTGCCGTTTTCTCCCCTCCTTGAAACTCATCAAGGGCAACAGGATTAAAAGGCCAACCAAGTCACTGACCACTGACCCGTGACACAGCTTTGATGACCCCTACAACACCCCCACCCTTCCTTAAAGTAAAACTGTCCAGTTATTGAGGGCTGCCCTAGGCCCCTTCAATAGCTAGGTTTCCATTCAATTGGCGACAGATCTCCATGCGAATATTCTAAAATCGCCTAAAGAATATATGCACATTTTCTCACCAGTGGTGTTTCCACCAAACGGACTTGTTGTGGATAAAAGTCAGTGGGTGATGACATAGTGCACACAAACTGTTTCCATCACATTTTCAACTCTACTGATGGTTTTGTCACATAAATTGTTGTGTTAAATAGAAAATGTACCTAATCATGTCTTGGCATGTGCGCTCTAGCTAATAGCTCGCTGTGCGGGTAGGGTGGTCTATATGACGAAATTATTATGGATAAGAGCGAGAATATTTTTATTTGCCAAACAGTAGTCAAGCATCGATCATCATTTCACCAGAATAAGACCCTTTATTTTTATAGGAAAGGAACATCAAGATCACTGTGCACTTTCACCACTCTGTGAAGTTCATCATAACTTATTTCATCTGTAGCCTAGTAAACTGCATGGTTTCCCAAGTCATAGAGGGATGACCAAACACCATATCATCGCTTGACTCTAAGTTTACTTTGATATGATGGTTATTAGATACATGTTTGTGCATAAAGGCGTTTCTACCGCCATTTCTCACATCATTATTTTACCGACACAAAAAGATCCCACCATGTCGAACGAACAAATTATCTGTTGGTATTTATAAAATTGTACATGTTTCAATCACAGCTGTCGTTATTTGTTTTTATATGGTATGACTTTACTTGCATAAAAACTGTAGATGGAAGCGTGGTTAATGTCACAGACAAGCTTTTTGGGGTTAACAGCAGTCATATTCTACTAAGCTAACATATGGAGTTGTTTTAAGATGGTCATACCATGGATCATTTAGCTATTTGATTTAGAATTGTAGGACCCCTTTAGGCATCCAACAAAATAAATATATATATTGAATTGGCCATAGAAACGCATTGAATAACACAATCAAAAATTAGAAAACTGACAATAAAAAAAATACATAATGAGGAAAAATATTTTGAAGAGTCTATCCTATATCTAATTTAGGATATAAAAGAAATCTCAGGAAATATTGTAGTTTTTTGGACAAATATTTGTTTTTGTTGGCAATAATCTCCATACTTCCATTCATTCACCTTCAGACGAGTACCGTGACAATTGTGAGGCTCATAAAAAAAGGGGAACTCCATCATGTTCGTGAGAGTCTCATCTTTCAATGAAGTGGTCATAGTTAGTAGGCCAAACCGTTCAGACACTACAGATATTTTCGTGAGAGACCGATTTTCGGGATGTCTGCTGGTCTGACAAACAGCTCTGTAGCTCTGTCACTTCCGCAGATGCGAAATCAAATCAAATCAAATGTATTTACAAAGTCCTTCTTACATCAGCTGATATCTCATAGTGCTGTACAGAAACCCAGCCTAAAACCCCAAACAGCAAGCAATGCAGGTGTAGAAACACCGTGGCTAGGAAAAACTCCCTAGAAAGGCCAGAACCTAGGAAGAAACCTAGAGAGGAACCAGGCTATGAGGACTGCGAAAAACGAAAAAAAACAGATATCTCTAGCTTAAACTGACAGACTTTGATGGGGATATTTATATTATATTACTTAGATTGATGCACAGGTGAACAAATAGACTCTTAACGATGTTAAGGTCTTCATTCGGCATAGTCGAATATATAACTGACTTACCATGCAGTTGTAACAAGTTTCACTGCATTTTGAGTAGAGTTCATGCCAACTTCTGTCTTGATGGATCGGAGTTGCCTGCCTGCATAGTTACAGAAATAAAATGTTCTGTTCAATGTGTCTCTCAACTGCCTCCACACCTTCTCCAATATGAGCAGAAGAACAGTGAAGAAGAAGTAAAATAAGGACTTGGTGTACACACACATAAAATGCACAGCACTACTAAATAAATACAGCACGATACAATATGAAAATTAAAATCTATTTTAATTCTTAACAGGCTGCATAGAGTTGCATAGAGTTATAGAAATTGAAAACAGCATTCAGTTCAATGTTTCTCAACTGCAGCCGCACCTGTTGGAAAGTAAAGCAACATAATTGTCAGTGCATGACCAGTGAGATATGTTGTGACGTGACTACCATTAATGTGATGACTGCTATTCATCAAATAATTACCTACTACATTTAATTACTACTCGATTAAATTAATCATGTAACAATTAACTCATTAGGAATCTGGGGCACCACGGGAAAAGTTTGTTTAATGAGTTACTGTTTCCCGAATTAACTCAAGAATATATCAGAATATATCTATCATACCAGTCATCAATTAATCAATTCATAATTTCTTCATATCAGTCTCATTCTGAATGTTGTTGACCTCGTAAATCTGCACAAACCCTAGCCTAAGTGATGAATCAGCGATAATCAAATTGGCTTAATTATTTATTTACTAACT
Source organism: Salmo trutta (assembly GCF_901001165.1). NCBI lineage: Eukaryota > Metazoa > Chordata > Actinopteri > Salmoniformes > Salmonidae > Salmo > Salmo trutta. The sequence continues at coordinate 3,372,872 of NC_042969.1, read as the reverse complement.
AACTAAATAATCACACATAATTACATAAACACACACACACACGGTATAGGTTATATTGATTACTAACATAATGCAATGAAAAGTCCCTAGTGGACTAACCTAATATGATGGCTTGTTACACAATGGAAAGGGGGTGGGGAAATAAAGAGCAGGAGAGACAAAGTGAGTGGACTTATCGAACATACATGTGGAAGCTATGCACGTGGGAATATGAATACTTTGCACATGAACGACCGCTCATTCGAAAATAATTGCAATGTATATATTTACACGTGGATGTCTTTGTCGCCTCTCTGTTGAACTCGATCCGTCTATGGGAAGTGGTCTGATGTAAGTCTCTGGTTGTGTAAGTCTCTGGTTGTCCACCAGAGGTCACAATGTCCTTAGTTGTAGTCTTCTTTGTCTCGGAGTGTTTGTTAGAATGGATACATCAGAGGTGTACCAAGCAGTGTTCAGAGGGATCTGTATTTCCCTATGTTTGTTAGATAGACACATTAGAGGTACCTATGATGGTGAGAGGAATTTGTCCTTCCCTCTCGTCTTGGTCAATTGTCCTAGACTACGTTACATGTAGAGCTGCTGGCGGTGCATGTTTTAGTCTAGTCTTCACCTTCGTCACTCATTGAGCGTTTCAGAGGGTCTTAACATTTTCTGGTCTTGAAGTTTTAACCATTTCCATCCGTGTAGCCCCCGCTCCATGCTGTCTGGTCTGGTAGAGTCTAACCATTCATGATGTCCGGCTTACACCGTCCACCTGATTGGTCAAATGTACATTTCGTTATGAGTCCTTTTAAGCACTCTGGTCTTGGAGGGTGTTCTATCCTGTTGACACAATGTATGGCGTGGTCACTGACCTGGCCCAGGTCTACATGAAAAGCCATTATCCCATTTAGAAGGCCAAAATCCCGCTTCCATCTTCTCAAAAGTATTGCTATACTTAATCACCTATTTTATACAACATTCAGATGCAAACCTGATAACACTTTCAGAGCTACGGCTATCTTGCTATACAGTCGTTCTGAAAATCTCAATGACATCACAAAATAGACATACATTTTCCATATTCCATCTGTCATCATTACCAACATTCTTTATGTTAGAAATATTGTTTCAATGTTCATTGTTTGATGTTTTAGTTCTTTGGCAAGAGTCTCTCTGTAACACTAAGACATTCCATTCTCAATACTGCAGAGCCAAAGGGAAAGTTTCTGCTAGGTATTTACGGTCTGGCTGTTAAGTCATAAAACCGGGCAAATTCCCCCAGGAGAGAGAGAGTTTGGCTATCTGTCAGCCATTGGCCTAGCTTAGTGGTTCCCAAACTTTTATAGCCCCGTACCCCTTCAAACATTCAACCTCCAGCTGCGTACCCCCTCTAGCACCAGGGTCAGCACACTCTCAAATGTTGTTTTTTGCCATCATTGTAAGCCTGCCACACACACACTATACAATATATTTATTTAACATAAGAATGAGTGTGAGTTTTTGTCACAACCCAGCTCATGGGAAGTGACAAAGAGCTCTTATAGGACCAAGGCACAAATAATAATAATAATCAATAATTTGCTCTTTATTTAGCCATCTTACATATAAAACTTTATTTGTTCATCGAAAATTGTGAATAACTCACCACCGGTTAATGAGAAGGTTGTGCTTGAAAGGATGCACATAGCTCTGCAATGTTGGGTTGTATTGGAGAAAGTCTGTCTTAAATAATTTTCCACATGTAACCAGTGTGAAATGGCTAGCTAGTTAGTGGGGTGCGCGCTAATAGCGTTTCAATCGGTGACGTCACTCGCACTGAGACCTTAAAGTAGTTGTTTCCCTTGCTCTGCAAGGACTGCATCTTTTGTGGAGCGATAGGTAACGATGCTTCGAGGGTGTCAGTTGTTGATGTGTGCAGAGGGTCCCTGGTTCGAGCCCAGGTAGGGGCGAGGAGAGAGATGGAAGCAATACCATTACACACACACACTGTCTGTGCCTGTATTTACTTTTCATGCTAGTGAGGGCCGAGAATCCACTCTCACATAGGTGCGTGGTTGCAAAGGGCATCAGTGTCTTAATAGCGCAAATTGCCAGGGTAGGATGCTCTAAGCGCCGCCCAATCCAGGAATCTGGCGGTGGCTTCTAATTAAATTCAATTTTCACAGAACCGCTTGTTGCAATTTTGATGAGGCTCTCTTGTTCAGATATCGGTAAGTGGACTGGAGGCAGGGCATGAAAGGGATAACGAATCCAGTTGTTTGTGTCATCTGTTCGGGGAAGTACCTGCGTAATTACGCACCCAACTCACTCAGGTGGTTCGCTATATCACATTTTACATTGTCCGTAAGCTTGAGTTCATTTGCACACAAAAAATCATACAATGATGGAAAGACCTGTTGTCCTTGTTAATGCAGACGAAGAAGAGCTCCAACTTCTTAATCATAACCTCAATTTTGTCCCACACATTGAATATAGTTGCGAGAGTCCCTGTCATCCTATATTCAGATCATTCAGGTGAGAAAAAACATCACCCAGATAGGCCAGCCATGTGAGAAACTCATCATCATGCAAGTGGTCAGACAAGTGAAAATTATGGTCGGTAAAGAAAACTTTAAGCTCATGTCTCAATTTTTTTTAAATGTGTCAATACTTTGCCCCTTGATAACCAGCGCATTTCTGTATGTTGTAAAAGTGTTACATAGTTGCTGCCCATATCATTTCATAGTGCATAAAATACACGAGAGTTCAGGTGCCTTGCTTTAACAAAGTTAACCATTTTCACTGTAGTGTCCAAAATGTATTTCAAGCTGTCAGGCATTCCTTTGGCAGCAAGAGCCTCACGGTTGATGCTGCAGAGCTACTGCTTGCAAGCGCGTTAACACTCCACTATGTCTCCCTGTCATGGCTTTTGCGCCATCAGTACAGATACCAACACATCTTGACCACCAAAGTCCATTTGATGTGACAAAGCTGTCCAGTACTTTAAAAATATCCTCTCCTGTTGTCCTGGTTTCCAGTGGTTTGCAGAAGAGGATGTCTTCCTTAATTGACCCCCCATAAACATAACGGACATATACCAGGAACTGTGCCAGGCCCGCCACGTCTGTTGACTCATCCAGCTATAATGCATAGAATTCACTGGCTTGAATGCGAAGCAGTAATTGTTTCAAAACATCTCCTGCCATGTCACTGATGCGTCGTGAAACAGTGTTGTTTGATTAAGGCATTGTCGGTATAGTTTTTTTGGCCTTTTCCCCCAGCATTGTCCCAGCCATATCCACGGCAGCAGGAAGAATGAAGTCCTCCACAATAGTGTGGGGCTTGCCTGTCATAGCCACTCAGTAGCTCACCATATATAACGCTTCTAGCCCCTTCTTATTAATGGTATCTGTTGCTTTTATACATGTCTTACTACTCGAAGTCATCTTAATTCTCGCTCAAACTCCTGTGGCTTATTTTTCAAATTGGCATGTTTTGTTTCTAAATGTCTGCACAAGAGTGAAGGTTTCATCAAGTTGTGAGATGGTACTTTTGCACATATAACACACTGTGGCTGAGGAAAGGCACTACTCCCAATATAAGTGATCCCCAAATCAATGTAGTTATTATATTTGCGCCTCTTCGATGGTCCAACGTCCCCATCTGTTGTTCGGTGCTTTCCCGGGTAAGTGTGCAGTAGCTCTTTGGCTGCATCAGATTCACAACTGTCAGGGTCCATGCTAGCTGGGCTAACAACAAACGTAGAATTACTGATGCTAGCATTGGATGTGCTTGTGGAAGCAGAACAACTTGTGTCATCTACAGGTGCAGGTGTAGTACTGCTTGTAGTAGCAGTACTACCAGTAGAGCTGGTATGTGTCTCTTTGGACGCGGGCCTTACTTTTTTTAATCATTTATCAATTTTCGAGCAAACTGAATGAGCAGCAGCTAAGTTTGGCTACATATGGACTGTTAGTGGAATTCCCGCGAGAGAACAACGGTTAATGTGATTAGATGTTAATTATTTCACTCGGCTACCTCTATCTGATATTGTGTTGTTATTTCGCTAAACACTAGATGGTTTAATTTTATTTTTGGCAGTGAAACGAGGCTACTCAGGCGAGAAAAAAACCTCACCCAAATGTATAGCCCTGTTGGAAAATATAAATGGACTGTTTGAAAATGTGAAGAAAAAAAGTAAATATATATATGGATTATATATATTTTTTAAATGGGAATCACATTTTTATTTGGCGTACCCCTCGAAGGCATTGCGTGTACCCCTGGGGGTAGCTGATCCGGCACCTTTGATCCTCACCAAGGAGAGAGAGTCATGACAGATACAATAAACTCGGTTTACCAAAGAAAATAACAGCATTGCTAAAATGCTAACGAATCTGCATAGCTTGCTAGTGAATGCTAAGTTAGCAGCTGGTGCTCAACATGAGTGAACATTGAGTTTGTGTACAAAAATAACATTTACAACCAACAGAATTCGAACTCAATGCAATAATTACATTTACAATAAACACATTTGACCATTTCTAGTAAACAAAGAGCGATATTAACACGCTTTTAAAAACAATACCTTCTCCAACAGGTATAGACAGGAATATATAGCCATTGAAACAGATGATGCAAGAGGTTCACAAGAAATGAACCGAACCAGATTACACTGAACAAAAATAAACGCAACATGCAACAAATTCAAAGATTTTACTGAGTTACAGTTCATATAAGGAAATCAGTCAATTGGAATCAATGGATATCACATGACTGGGAATACAGATATGCATCTGTTGGTCACGTGGATCAGAAAACCAGTCTGACCACCATTTGCCTCTTGCAGCGCGACACATTTCCTTCACACAGAGTTGATCAGGCTGTTGATTGTGGCATGTGGAATTTTGTCCCACTCCTCTTCAATGGCTGTGCGAACTTTCTGGATATTGGCAGGAACTGGAACAAGCTGTCATACACGTCGATCCAGAGCATCCCAAACATGCTCAATGGGTGACATGTCTAGTGAGTATGCAGGCTAATGAAGAACTGGGACATTTTCAGCTCCAGGAATTGTGCAACAGATCCTTGTGACATGGGGCTGTGCATTATCATGCTGAAACATGAGGTGATGGCATCAGATGAATGGCACGACAATTGGCCTCAGGATCTCGTCACGGTATCTCTGTGCATTCGAATTACCATCGATAAAATGCAATTGTGTCCGTTGTCCGTAGCTTATGCATGCCCATTCCATAACCCCACCGCCACCATGGGGCACTCTGATCACAATGTTGACATCAGTAAACCGCTCGCCCACACAACGCCATACATGCTGTCTGCCATCTGCCCGGTACAGTTGAAACTGGGATTTGTCCATGGAAAGCACACTTCTCTAGAGTGCCAGTGGCCATCGAAGTTGAGCATTTGCTCACTTAAGTCGATTACGACGCCAAACTGCAATCAGATCAAAACCCTGATGAGGACGACAAGCGTGCAGATGAGTTCGCTGAAACAGTTTGACAGTTTGTGCAGAAAATATTTGGTTGTGCCAACCAACAATTCTCTGGCATCAGCTCTGGTGGACATTCCTGCAGGCAGCATGCCAGTTGCATGCTCCCTCAAAACTTGAGACATCTGTGATATTGTGTTGTGTGACAAAACTGCACATTTTAGAGTGGGCTTTTATTGTCCTTAGCACAAGGTGCACCTGTGTAATGATCACGCTGTTTAATCCGATTCTTAATATGCTACACCTGTCAGGGGGATGGATTATTTTAGCAAAGGAGAAATGCTCACTAAGAGGGATGTAAACAAATTTGTGCACAAAACTTTTTTGTGCATATGGAAAGGTTCTGGGATCTTTTATTTCAGCTCATGAAACAATGGACCAACACTTTACATGGTGAGTTTATATTTTTGTTCAGTATGGTTGGCCATCCTCACTGGTTCTATGTCATGTTTTTATACCAGCTCTGCTAAACTCAAATGACAAAGATTTGCATTGATGTTAGAAATAATACACCAGCATAGTGATAATAAGCCAGTTAATATGCCAGTAAATAAAGAGAGCAATAAAATAACCCATAGTGACCAGATTGACCATTCAAGATCATTTCTGATTAATCAAAATAGTGGCACTGGCAAAAGTCAGCGACTGATGATACCTCTGGTCTGGTATACCTCTCTGGTATACCTCTGATGATACCTCTGGTCTGTGATACCTCTGGTCTGGTATATATCAGCTTGTTGTTAACGTAACACTACTTCGCTACAACCAATTGGCATGGAATGAATAAAAATCTTGCCATCCTGTCTTGTATTTGGAAAGTTTAAAAAAAGTGTGTTTTTATGTGTTTGTATATTTCTGATGTGTAAGAACATTTCCCCATGAGACCGTCAAAAGACAGAATTAGTGTGAATGATAGGAGAGAGAGGCCATACTATACTATCTCTTTAAACACATATGATTTTATCTTCCACTCCTTTTTGACACATGTACAGGAGGTCCAGAAATCGACCATCGGGGCCCTAGCAGTCCCATGTGGTAGAGGAGATGGGTGGTTGGCCGTTAGAGACCTATATCCATCCTGCCCTGCCTTTCTAAAGTCTTCGAAAGCCAAGTGAACAAAAAGATCACCAACCATTTCGAATCCCACCGTACCTTCTCCGCTATGCAATCCGATTTCCGAGCTGGTCACAGGTGCACCTCAGCCACGTTCAAAGTCCTAAACAATATCATAACCACCATCGATAAAAGACAGTACTGTGCAGTCGTCTTCACCGACCTGGCCAAGGCTTTCGACTCTGTCAATCACCGCATTCTTATCGGCAGACTCAACAGCCTTGGTTTCTCAAATGACTGCCTCGCCTGGTTCACCAACTACTTCTCAGACAGAGTTCAGTGTGTCAAATCGGAGGGCCTGTTGTCCGGACCTTTGGCGGTGTCTATGGGGGTGCCACAGGGTTCAATTCTCAGGCCGACTCTTTTCTCTGTATATATCAAAGATGTCGCTTTTGCTGCGGGTGATTCTTTGATCCACCTCTACGCAGACGACTCTATTCTGTATACATCTGATGCCCTTCTTTGGACACTGTGTTAACAAACCTCCAAACGAGCTTCAATGCCATACAACACTCCTTCCGTGGCCTCCAACTGCTCATAAATGCTAGTAAAACGAAATTCATGCTCTTCAACCGATCGCTGCCTGCACCTGCCCGCCCGTCCAGCATCACTACTCTGGACGTTTCTGATTTAGAATATGTGGACAACTATAAAAACCTAGGTGTCTGGCTAGACTGTAAACTCTCCTTCCAGACTCATATTAAGCATCTCCAATCCAAAATTAAATCTAGAATTGGCTTCCTATTTTGCAACAAAGCCTCCTTCACTCATGCTGCCAAACATACCCTCGTAAAACTGACTATCCCACCAATCCTTGACTTCGGTGATATAATTTACAAAATAGCCTCCAACACTCTACTCAACAAATTGGAAGCAGTCTATCACAGTGCCATCCGTTTTGTCACCAAAGCCCCATATACTACCCACCACTGTGACCTGTATGCTCTCGTTGGCTGGTCCTCGCTACATATTCGTTGCCACACCCACTGGCTCCAGGTTATCTTTAAGTCTTTGCTAGTAAAGCTCTGCCTTATCTTGTAGCACGCGCTCCAGCAGGTATATTTCACTGGTCATCCTCAAAGCCAACACCTCCTTTGGCCGCCATTCCTTGCAGTTCTCTGCTGCCAATGACTGGAACTAATTGCAAAAAATCACTGAAGTTGGAGACTTATATCTCCCTCACTAACTTTAAGCGTCAGCTGTCAGAGCAGCTTACCGATAACTGCAGCTGTACACAGCCCATTTGTAAATAGCCCATCTAACCAACGACCTACCTCATTTTTTTTTTCTACTTGCACATCCTCATCTGCACATATATCACTCCAGTGTTAATTGCTAAATTGTAATTACTTCACCACTATGGCCTATTTATTGCCTTACCTCCATACTTACCTCCATACTTAATTTGCACACACGTGTGGCTCATTTGGTAGCGCATGGTGTTCGCCAGGGTTGTGGGTTCGATTCCCACGGGGGACCAGTACGGAAGAAGAAAAAAAAAATGTATGAAATGTATGCATTCACTACTGTAAGTCGCTCCGGATAAGAGCGTCTGCTTAATGACTATAATGTAAATGTATACCGATTTTTCTGTTGTGTTATTGACTGTAAGTTTGTTTATTCCATGTGTTGCACTGCTTTGCTTTATCTTGGCCAGGACGCAGTTGAAAATGAGAACTTGTTCTCAACTGGTCTACCTGGTTAAATAAAGGTGAAATACAATACATTTAAAAAAAAGAGGGGGGTGGCAGGGGGCTGGGTGGGATATAAGTCTTCTGTGGGTCCAGTCCTCAGAGGCAGAGAACATGATTGAGTGCTGCAGCCCTGAGAAAATAAAGGCCCCACAGACCCACCGGTCTGCTTCCTCCACTGCTCACCATGTTTCATGTCCACACAATTAAACAAGTCCCCCTGACCGCTTGCAGCCTTCTCCTAGTGTCTGTGTGGATGTGTTTCAATTCACCAGGAGATCACCGGCCAATATTAGCGGTATTGTTCATCTTTATGGCTGAGCTAACAAGCCTCTGATACCGTTAATAGCCGAGAACATTCACATGTGAGGTTAAGCATGAAGACAAATGGGGAAGGGATCACACAGCATAACTCATCCTCTGTTAAATGTACAAGTATGATTGTGAGGTAAGGCACTTAAGGCGAGAGAGAAAAAGACAAGAAGGTGATGTCAAGCAAAATGTTTTTTTTATTGTTATGGTTTTAACTTGACTAAGTTCTTCCAGGTGTCATGGGCAGAGAATGAGCAAATAAGTCAGGAACAGCACAAAAGCTATCTGCTGGCCAGCTGTACGGGAGCTGCAGAATGTCAACTGAAAACAACCATTTGCAAAACTAATATAGCAGTTCGCAAGTATACATGAACAGTGTAACTGACTTGACTGCCATTTCTGTGTAAAACATTAATGCATGACTGTAAAACAAATGATAGGTGACCTGCCATGATCGGTGAAGGCTATCTTATGGGATATAAGAGCTGTCCAATGGCTGTGAACAGTGGAGAGGTCAGTGGTTAAGAGCGTTTAATGGGCTCATGCTGGAGTGAGGGGTAACGGGAGGTAAATGATTCTGCAGGGTCAGTCAGTGTGTGTGTGTGTGTGTGTGTGTGTGTGTGTGTGTGTGTCATATCAGTGAGTTAGCTCCAGAGACTGTAGCCACAACAGATAGAGACCACTTAGGGAAATTTCACAGACACTGAATACACACTCTCTACCCAGTCCCATCCCCCTCCACCCCAATGTTAGACAATTCCATCTTTCTTATAGGACAGGGGTCACCTGCCAGTGACCTGTTATCAATGGCCCTGGCACACCCTCCAGACCTCTGTCATGATTAATCGGTCAATGATACTTTTACATCTGCTCAAATGGTTGTGTGGCGGTTAGCTTCATGTGATCTCTAATGGCTGACTTAGGTCTGTTGTGTTTTGGCAACGCATGAAATCTGTATGGGAGGATCTCCATCGCCGAAAGCAGGTTGGTTGGTCTGGTCTGCATCGGTTCCTCTCACAGGTAGCAAAGCCTCTCATCCTCCTCTTCCACCAAACCTCTGGGAATAGAAGAGAGGAAAGGGAAGAGAGGAAAAGGAAAACAACAGTAAGAAGGTCTGCTGATAACACACACACACAGAGTTCTTCCACTTCAGCTAGGAGGACTTAGACCCAACATGGCTAGCCTCCATAGAAACATTGTCTGTTTGATGTACTGCTTAATAAGCCACTATGGAAGCATACCTATCGGAGTTACGGACATTACTTTTTCCTATTATTGAGAACATTTTTCTGTCCAGCACTTGATTTCAACCAGATTGTTTAGATAAGATGTGAATTAGATCAGATGAATTCCATCAGTTGTTCCTATTTTCATTCATTCATTATAGCCACCATATCAGGGCTAGGGGTAATCTCAAAATCTATTTAAACTTCTGCTTGTTGTTGTGTCGTCTACCACTAAGACATTGTTTGTGTCCCAAATGGCACCTTATTCCCTATAGTGCACTACTTTTGACCAGAGCCCTATAGGCCCTGCTCACAGTCCGAGTTACACACGTAATACTGCTGAAAGTGAATTGTTAACATTAAGACTCTGTCACTGGGGAGCTACAACAGCGCCGAGCATCTGGTCCAAACGGCTCAGTGTACATTTTACAGGCGAGACTCGTGTCATTAGGCTCTCTTCCGCAGACACATTTCCAAAGTGTGGAGAGAAGCTATATTTCATTTCTTATTCATGGTTTTAATCACAGATGACAAAACAGCCCTGTTAGCAAAATGTTTAAAAAAAGTTAAGCAATGTCGCACCCAGACCATCTTGCCTGCCTGTGCCTTGCCTAAGTGTCCGTGTGTGTGTATGTTAATGTGCGCCCGTGTCTTGAGTCTATGTGGTGCGTGTCTTTGGAACAGTCTATTCAGGGACCAGAGTGTTTAAAAGGAGGCTATGGTGTGTTGCGGGGCTGCTGACATTAACAGGCTGGCGGATAAAGTGGCTTGGCAGAGACCCAGCCCACGGTCCTGACAGTGTGAGGTCCCCCCTGTCCATTCTAATGAGGAATTGTTTGAGGCTGCCTCTTCCTGATCCGCAAGGATGTATCGGGGGGGCCTCCCAAGGATCGGATGCGTATGGAGGGGAGTCCAAATGTAGGGGGTCGGCAAGGGCAATGTGCATCATTCTACATACCAGGATGGCAGATGGTTGAGCGCACAGATAGACAGACACACAGACACACACACAACAGGAGGGAGGCATGACAGAAACACAAAAAACGTCTTCAAGGACACCGGACAGGAAACTGCATCATGTTTTCTGGGGCTGTCGTAGGGCCTTTGTTTCCTGTGACCCCAGTTAACCTCGGATGTCAGGCCTTTGTTCTCAGGAATGTCTTAATATGGATATTATGGATATGGAGTTGCCCAGGTGACATGTCACATATACTACATGTTCACAATGTAGGGCTACACAAATATTGTGAACAAAATCAAAAATATCACGTCATCTGAAGATGCCATTGTCATTGTAATACTACAGAGGCCTCTGTACACTCTTCTCAATTTACATCAACAACATAGTTCAGGCAGTAGGAAGCTCTCTCATCCATTTATATGCAGATGATACAGTCTTCTACTCAGCTGGCCCCTCCCTGGATTTTGTTTTAAACGCACTACAAAAAAGCTTTGCAAGTGTCCAACAAGCTTTCTCTGCCTTGTTCTGAACACCTCCAAAACAAAGGTCATGCGGTTTGGTAAGAAGAATGCCCCTCTCCACACAAGTGTGATTACTACCTCTGAGGGTTTAGAGCTTGAGGTAGTCACCTCATACAAGTACTTGGGAGTATGGCTAGACGGTGCACTGTCCTTCTCTCAGCACATATCAAAGCTGCAGGCTAAAGTTAAATCTAGACTTGGTTTCCTCTATCGTAATCGCTCCTCTTTCACCCCAGCTGCCAAACTAACCCTGATTCAGATGACCATCCTACCCACGCTAGATTACAGAGACGTAATTTATAGATCGGCAGGTAAGGGTGCTCTCAAGCGGCTAGATGTTCTTTACCATTCAGCCATCCGATTCGCCACCAATGTTCCTTATAGGACACATCACTGCACTCTATACTCTTCTGTAAACTGGTCATCTCTGTATACCCGTCGCAGACCCACTGGTTGATGCTTATTTATAAAACCCTCTTAGGCCTCACTTCCCCCTATCTGAGATATCTACTGCAGCCCTCATCCTCCACATACAACACCCGTTCTGTCAGTAACATTCTGTTAAAGGTCCCCAAAGCGCACACATCCCTGGGTCAGTCCTCTTTTCAGTTCGTTGCAGCTAGCGACTGGAACGAGCTGCAACAAACACTCAAACTGGACAGTTTTATCTCAATTTCTTCATTTAAAGACTCAATCATGGACACTCTTACTGACAGTTGTGGCTGCTTTGCGTGATGCATTGTTGTCTCTACCTTCTTGACCTTTGTGCTGTTGTCTGTGACCAATCATGTTTGAACAATCACTAGTTAACACTGCTGTGCAGTCTTTTTCACTACTACATAAGCCTTGAGTACCCTGTAGGTTATCCATTGTTATGCATAGGAATTTTGGGTGAAATGTATCAGTGCCTCTAGTATGGCGCTGGAGGGGATGGCTGCCATTTTACTGGCTCCTGACCAACTGTGCTATTTTGTTTGTTTTTTCGCATTGTTTGTAACTTGTTTTGTACATAATGTTGCTGCTACCTTCTCTTATGACCGAAAAGAGCTTCTGGATATCAGAAAAGCAATTATTCACCTCAAACTGGAAAAATATTTTTTCTTTAAAGATTCCGATGTGAAGGATATGCTTTGTCAAGACAAGGCACAAATTCCCGTCATCAGCGTGAAGAAAAGACAGAAAAAGGGGGAGGAGTGTCTTGTAAGAATTCGCCAATGAGTAAGTAAACCACCACTACCCTCCATATTATTGGCCAACGTGGAATCATTAGAAAATTAGCTAGACGATCTATGATTAAGACTACCCTACCAACAGGACATTAAAAACTGTAATATCTTATGTTTCACCGAGGCGTGGCTGAACGACGACACGTAATATGAGCTGGCTGGCTTCTCCGTGCATCAGTGGACAGAGCAGCTACATCTGGTAAGACAAGGGTCGAGGAGGTGTGTCTATTTGTCAGTAACTGATGGTGCACGATGTCTAATATTAAAGAAGTGTTGCGGTATTGCTCGCCTGAGGTAGAATACCTCATGATGAACTGTTGACCACACTATCTACCAAGCGAGGTCTAATTTATATTATTCATAGCCGTCTATTTACCACCACAAACCGATGCTGGCACTAAGACCGCACTCAATGAGCTGTACAAGGCCATAAGCAAACAAGAAAATGCTCATCCAGAAACGGCACTCCTAGTGGCCGGGGACTTTAATGCAGGCAAACTTAAATCTGTTTTACATTATTTCTACCAGCATGTCACATGTGCAACCAGAGGAGGAAAAAAAAGTCTAGACCACCTTTATCCCCACACAGAGACACATACAAAGCTCTCCCTCGCCATTCATTTGGCAAATCTGCCCATAATTCTATCCTTCTGATTCCTACTTACAAATAAAAACTAAAGCAGGAAGTACCAGTGACTCGCTCAATACGGAAGTGGTCCGATGACACAGATGCTATGCTTCAGGACTGTTTTCCTAGCACAGACTGGAATATGTTCCTGAATTCATCCAATGGAATTGAGGAGTATACCACCTCATTCACCAGCTTCATCAATCAATGCATCAACGACGTCGTCCCCACAGTGACCGTACGTACATTTCCCAACCAGAAGCCATGGGTTACAGGCAACATCCACACCGCGCTAAAGGCTAGAGCTGCCGCTTTCAAGGAGTGGGACACTAATCCGGATGCTTATAAGAAATCCCCCTATGCCCTCAGATGAACTGTCAAACAGGCAAAGCGTCAATACAGGACTAAGTTTGAAAAATATTACGGACTACAATGGGAAACCCAGCCGCAAGCTGCCCAGTGACGCAAGCCTACCAGAAGAGCTAAATGCTTTTATATGCGCTTTGAGGCAAGCAGCACTGAAGCCTGCATGAGAGCACCAGCTGTTCGGGACGACTGTGTGATCACACTCTCCGTGAGCAAGACCTTTCAACAGGTCAATATTCACAAAGCCGTGGGGCCAGATGGATTACCAGGACGTGTACTCAAAGAACGCACGGACCAACTGGCAAGTGTCTTTACTGACATTTTCAACTTCTTCCTGACCGAGTCTGTAATACCTACATGTTTCAAACAGACCACCATAGTCCCTGCGCCCAAGAAAGCGAAGGTAACCTGCCTAAATGATTACCGCCCCATATCGGTAGCCATGAAGTGCTTTGAAAGGCTGGTCATGGCTCACAACATCATCATGCCGGAAACCCTAGACCTACTCCAATTCACATACCACCCTAACAGATCCACAGATGACACAATTTTTAATCGCACTCCACACTGCCCTTTCCCACCTGAACAAAAGGAACACCTATGTGAGAATGCTGTTCATTGATTACAGCTCAGAATTCAACACCATAGTGCCCACAAATCTCATCACTAAGCTAAGGACCCTGAGCCTAAACACCTCCCTCTGCAACTGGATCCTGGACTTCCTGACGGGATCCTGGACTTCCTGTAAGGGTAAGCAACAACACACTGGGGCCCCTCAGCGGTGCGTGCTTAGTCCTCTCCTGTACTCCCTGTTCACCCACGACTACGTGGCCAAGCACGACTCATTAAGTTTGCTGATGACACAACAGTGGTAGGCCTGATTACCAACAGTGATGAGACAGTCTATGGGGAGGAGGTCAGAGACCTGGTAGTGTGGTGCCAGGACAACAACCTCTCCCTCAATGCGAGTAAGACAAAGGAGATGATTGTGGACTACAGGAAAAGAAGGGCCGAACAGGTCTCCATTAACATAGACAGGGCTGAAATGGAACAGGTCGAGAGTTTCAAGTCGCTTGGTGTCCACATCACCAACAAACTATCATGGTCCAAACACCAAGACAGTTGTGAAGAGGGCACGACAAAACCTTTTCCCCCTCAGGAGACTAAAAAGATTTAGCATAGGTCCCCAGATCCTCAAAAAGTTATACAGCTGCATCCTGACCGGTTGCATCACCGCCTGGTATGGAAACTACTCGGCATCTGACCCGTAAGGCGCGTGTGCGTACGGCCCAGAGCTTCCGGACATCCAGGACGTATATACTAGGCGGTGTCAGAGGAAGGCCCCAAAAATGTCAAAGACTCCAGTCACCCAAGTCATAGACTGTTCTCTCTGCTACCGCACGGCAAGTGGTACCGGATACGCCAAGTCTAGAACCAAACGGTTCCATAACAGCTTCTACCCCAAGCCATGAGACTGCTGAAAAAGTTATCAAATGGCCGCCCGGACTATTTACACCCCCCCCCCCTCTTTGTTTTTACACTGCTGCTACTCGCTGTTTATTATCTACGCATAGTCACATTACAAATTTCCTCGACTTAACTGTACACCCGTACATTGACTTGGTACCGATACGCCCTGTATATAGCCTCGTTATTGTTATGTAATTTTCTTGTGTTACTTCTCTGATTGATATATATATATATATATATATATATATATATATATATATATATATATATATATATATATATATATATATATATTTCATTTTCGTTTATTTAGTAAATATTTTCTTAACTCTTTCTTGAGCTGCATTGTTGGTTAAGATCTTGTAAGTAAGCATTTCACGTTAAGGTCTACACCTGTTGTATTTTGCGCATGTGACAAATACAATTTGATTTGATAGGGCCCACCTGTAGGCAGCGATCTCGATTTCCCGGGCCATCTTCTGACCCAGCAGCTCCTCGTAGTCATCACATTGTTCCCTCATCTGGACCTGCAGGTCATGCTGCTGCTCCCGCATCTCTTCAATACGACACTGAGGAGAAACAGAGAGATAATGGGCTATGTTCTAATAGCCGTACAAGTATACTACCACTTAGTGTTAAGCCATGTATCTAAGTATTGGACACATTCTAAGTGGTATGCTAGTGTGTTTATTGGAATAGAGCCATTGGGTTTATGGGATGGGTGGAGGTAGAAGTTATTGGAATAAAGCCATTGGGTTTATGGGATGGGTGGAGGTAGAAATTATTGGAATAGAACCATTGGGTTTATGGGATGGGTGGAGGTAGAAGTTGACCCTAACAGCTGGTCTATGGTCTGATATTTAACTTTCTACCCTTAGGATTGAGGGTAGGGTAAACTGTTCCTAGATCTGTGATTAGGATTGAGGGTAGGATAAACTGTTCCTAGATCTGTGATTCGGTTTGAGGGTGGGAAAAACTGTTTCTAGATCTTTGGTTTGGATTGAGGGAAGGATAAACTGTTCCTAGATCTGTGATTAGGATTGAGAGTAGGGTCAACTGTTCTTAGATCTGTGATTAGGGGCAGTGTCTACTTGGAGCAGAGATGGTGGGGTACTGTACTGGGGTCAGTTTAAGCTCGGTGTGGTCTGTCCCTCTTACCTCCAGCTCAAAGATCTCCTCCACATATGCTTCTCTCTTCATCTCAATCTCATCTTCCAGCTCCTCACCACACTTCTCCAGCTCTGCAAGCTCCTTTTCAAGCTCTGCAATCTATACACACAAGTACAAACACAAACACAGAAATTCAGGTACATGGTCAGAGGAAACATGAGATGCGTGACTTAATCTCTGCCAATGTCATTCTAAACAGCACATTGAAACCTCAAACTGTATACTCTCTTCCTAACACACATACAATCACACCCGGCTTCGTGCTGTAAGTACACTGAACAAAAATATAAATCCAACTGTTACGTTCCCCGGTTTTTGTTTGTATGTGTGTGTTTCAGGATGGCTTCCTGAAATTCCCCCCAAGCAGCTGATTGGTCGGCCACATCGATGATTGGAGAGCTGACCCCGTCCCCTCGTCAGGATACAGCTGTATCCCATTAGATTCCTTCTTCCAGCTATATAAGCCAGTGTTCTGTTGCTCAGAAGAGAGCTGAGGGTTATATCATGTGTTGGTTGTTTCTCAGATAGAGCTGATGGTTATGTTCTGTGATTGTTGCTGAGGGAGATGATTAGTATGTCATGTGTTGGTTTTTGCTGAGAGACAGGCTTTCTGTTAAGTACTTTGTAGCCGCTGCTTTTAAGGTATGTGTGTCCCCATAGGAGGCAGTGTTTTTGATTATTGAAATTGTTTACTTACGTTTGTATTCTGTTTTTGTTCCCATGGGGGATGGGGAAGGCACCTAGGGAGTGCTTAGGCAAGAGGCCGGCGGGCATACGTAACCCGTAGTATTCACTGTCTATGCACACTAGGTAAGACCTGGGCGGACCACCCCCCTGTATTTTGGTTAGCGCACCAGGTGGTACTAAGTTAGGTAAGTAGTGGGTAGGTAGGTAAGGTAGGAGAGGGGGCTTTGACATTTACTTTCTTTGCTTTGGTTCCGTCCAGCCCCTTTTCCCAAAAATTACCGTGTGATGGAATAAATTCCCAGTAAACGGTAAATTCTCTACCTTTGTCATCCTTACTCGCACCTACAATCCCATACCTCTTTCACTCTATGGGGCGTTGAGTTGTAGCAGGGCGTTGCGTTCCCTCTTCCAAGAGGCGTACGTAACACCAACATGTAAAGTGTTTCATGAATTGAAATAAAAGATCGCAGAAATGTTCCATACACACGAAAAGCTCAAATGTTGTGCACAAATTTGTTAACATCCCTGTTAGTGAGCATTTCTCCTTCGCAAAGATAATCCATCCACCTGACAGGTGTGGCATATCACGAAGCTGATTAAACATCATGATCATTACACAGGTGCAACTTGTGCTGGCGACAATAAAAGGCCACTCTAAAATGTGCAGTTTTGTCACACAACACAATACCACAGATGTCTAAAGTGTTGAGGGAGTGCGCAATTGGCATGCTGATTGCAGGAATATCCACTAGAGCTGTTGCCAGAGAATTTAATGTCCAACGTTTTAGAGAATTCGCAGACCACGTGTATGGCGTCATGTTGGCTGATGTCAACGTTGTGAACATTGTGCCCCATGGTGGCGGTGGGGTTATGGTATGGGCAGGCTTAAGCTACGGACAACAAATGCTATTTAATTTTATCGATGGCAATTTGAACACACAGAAATACCGTGAAAGATATCTATGACCAACAGATACATATCTGTATTTCCAGTCATGTGAAATCCATAGACTAGCGACTAATGCATTTATTTCAATTGACTGAATTCCTCATATGAACTTTGAAATTGTTGCATGTTGCATTTATATTTTTGTCCAGAGAAGTTAAAATTAGCTGTCAGAGACAGATGAGCATTCAGGCTGTCTGCTTCTCTTTCAGGTAGACCACAGGAGCTCCAGGCTACGTCCTAAATGGCACTCGATTCTCTATATAGTACATTACTTTTGACATCTGGTCAAAAGTAGTGAACTATATAGTAGTCATCTGGCAGACGGCCCCAGTCAGCTAGGTCTCGCTCTCTCCCCCCCTCCCTCTCTCCCCTGGTTGGATGCCCTGTGTGTGGGCAGGGGGGTGGGTGTGTGTCATCCCCCTCTATTATACACATCTCTAAGCTGAGTCTGATTTCACTGCAAGGTTGTTTGTTTGGCCAAGTTGTGTCTCAGTGAGAAACCAGAACTGGAACATCCATCATGGCCGGTGAGAGATAGATTAAGGGAGGGAGAACGACAGGCAGGGACATGTCCATCAGACTAGGCCCAGGCTAGGCAGAGAGAGGGCTCGCGTGCTGCACATTAAGGGAAGAGGAGACGGTGTTATGAGAGCGCGACTGCGGTTACCGAGGGGGCCTGATTCTATTAAGTGTTGATTCTTGAATGATGGATGAACTGCAATGGGAAGTTCCAGCATTTCCTTGAATACTGTAAACTTGAGTGAATTATTGAGTTTTGGGGTGGTTGGAGACTAATGCTTGAAAGACTGTACTGAGACATTCTACCATTTTCTCAATAAAGCCTGTCTGTTGTGTGTTTCTTTTTCTCTAGGAGATGGGTGATAGATGAGGTTCTATTTCCATTGTTCAGTTTGGGGTTGGAGTCTCTTGAGACACAGAGGAGGAATGTGTGAAGTTTTAAGAAGTTGATGATGAAGAAGAGAGAGTACTGTGAAAAGTCTGTCTAAAAATGAGAGAGAGCGAGAGAGAGCGAGAGAGAGCGAGAGAGAGCGAGCGAGAGAGAACGAGAGAGAACGAGAGAGATGTCACTCATGGAGAACTCCTGAGGAGTGAACTGCCTTTCCCTCCCTAAACTTTACTGTCTGTGGGAAGAAGCCATACATTTTCTACAATTCCTCTCGATTTCGTGGCTGATGTTTGATGCTGAACTCATGGTGGGGCTTTTTCTAAGAAGATGTCTGAGAGCTGTGAATTTACTGGAAGGAAAGTTTACAGGAGAGAAAGAAAACTTGAGAAAACAGAGTAAAATCAGCAGGTAGTGATTGTCTAAAAAAAAAGTAGGTGCATGCCAGAGAGAGAGAGATAGCGGTTCCTCACCAGTTTCTTCAGCTCGCTGACGTCCGTTATTTGGCCGACGCCTGTGACCCCCGCAGGTCTGGCCACCGCCAGCTCCTTTCCAGCTCCAATGGCGACAACAGCACCAGCAACAACCGCACCAGTTTCCCTGCACTCACACTGGAACATAACATAGTTACTACCTTCAATTTAGTGCATGACACTAGATGATAGTGTTTCCCTTAAATTACGTTCCAAGGGGGGGGGGGGGGGGGTAACCACAAGTACAATAACCACAAGTAGATATTTCAGTTGTCTTACGGTTGTTGTTTAGAAATGCAGTATGCATGGGTTATTCATGTGCAATGAAGTCCTTATGTAGATACACTTCCAATAAAGTGTTACCCTTTCCCCCATAAAGGGAATGGTGAAGGGGAACAACTTAAGACAGCAAATGAGTGGCAACAAGGGCTCACAGGTGTGTCAGAGTTAGCCAGCAATGACAATTACACTTCAATCCCAATGGCAATCATTTGGGGATGGAGACAATTGCACCTTGTGAGACACTAATGGAGGCCAGGCCCAGACCGCAAGCTGTCCAGCTGGCAATGAACGAGGGAAGGAGGAGGAGGGGAGGATGAAGTGGGAAGGAGAGTGTAAGTGTCTGGGTTAGAGAGAATAAGAGCTGTGGTCAATTTCAACTAGTTCTCACAGTCTCACGTCAGAATTAGACGTTCATCCATGTTTTGCAAACGTCTAATTTCGAAGTTGTTGCAAACGTCAAATTTCAAAGTGTGTAAGGTTAAGTTTAGGAATGAACTTCTAATGTTTAAGGTTAGGGTTAAGTTTAGGCATTAACTCCGAAATCTTAAAGTTTCTATCACTGGATTCAAATTTGCAACCTTTGGAATCAGAGGTCGATGCTCACGCCCATCCACCATCCCCGTCCACAACGGCCTCGCAAAACCAAAACTTAGTTGCCCCTAGTGGCCGGTTTCCACGTCATCTTTTGCCGTCCACAGACATAAATGGACGTCAAATATTGACTTTAATCACGGGTAACCTGGTTGTAAATTTAGCCCAAAGCCTTTTCACATACACATGCACACACACACGCCGCCTAGGGGCCTGGGAAGGAGCCCAGGGGTCTGATTACGAACGTGACCTTGCTAGGGGGGGGCAGACATCCCCGACCCGGGACCCTAAGGAGGGTCAGACCCACCGGAGAGCAAGGTTGACCCCAGCAGAGCACCTCTAGCTTGTAACACACACTCACACAAACTCTCTTTCTGAAACACACCAACATAGACACACCAACGCAAGACACAGAGGGACAAAGTGGGTCTGTACTGGTGTGCGGCAGCACCTCTGATTCTAAGGTTCACCTCTAGTGTTATTTCAAGAGGAAAAGAAAACAAGCAGGCCCATCCCTCTGTGATGTGAGAAGGCTCAGGTTTAGCCAGACGGTTTGGGGAAGAAAGGGGGAGTGGTGTGTAGCCGGTGAGTGGGCTGTCAGGAGTTACATTGAAGTGTGTGTTCTGTGTGTGTGTTCTGTTTTTGTGACATGCACATTGTGTGTACGCTCCAGACTCTGTACCTGGATGGTCTCAGCCAGCTGGCTGTAGTTCTCCTTGATATCTATGATGGCTGACTTGATGTCAGGGTTGCAGAACTCCAGGACTCCTCTCCCTGCTGCAGCTGGACCCTCTACAGGGGCCACCATATTCTGAACCGTCTGCAGACACACACACCATTATGTAAGTAGGTAACAACATTAAGCCCCCACCATGTACGTCTTCAGGTCACAATACCTAAAACTCCATTATTAACCTCCATGCATCCATCATAGCAGAATGAAGTGTTGGAGAAATACCCAAGCAGCTTGACCCTCATCTAATTTTTCCTCGACATGAGTAACGGCGGCTGATTCATCAGGGGAATAGGTGTTTGGAAATGCCTGGTAATAATAGCAGTTAATAAAACAAAGGAGGACTTCTGTTTTCATTTGGTATTGAGCCGGTGCTGTGAGTTATTCAGTGCAGGGAGTTATCGAGCATGTCCCTGAGGGAGTGTGTTAAACGTAGCCGGCCAGCCGAGTGGTCGGGCTTCACAGAGGAGAAAAAAAACAGAGTGATGGAACTGCCTCGCTTTCTCCCTCTCTCACTGCTCCCAGTTTCTTGTCTCTCTGCCTCGGCCTCTCCTACCGCCTCGGCCTCTCCTACCGCCTCGGCCTCTCCTACCGCCTCGGCCTCTCCTACCGCCTCGGCCTCTCCTACCTTCTATTCTGCTGTCTCCTTATGCCCCTCTCCCTCTGATATTGCATTAACACTCCTACTCTTACGATAAGTGCCACGGGACCTTTAGAGAGTCAGGACACCCATTTAACGTCCCATCCGAAAGACGGCACCCAACACAGGGCAATGTCCCCAATCACTGCCCTGGGGCATTGGAATATTTTTTTTAGACCAGAGGAAAGGTTGCCTCCTACTGGCCCTCCAACACCACTTCCAGCAGCATCTGGTCTCCCATGCAGGGACCAACCAGGACCAACCCTGCTTAGCTTCAGAAGCAAGCCAACATTTGGATGCAGGGTGGTATGCTGCTGACATTGCCCTGTGTAGAGTGCCGTCTTTCGGGTGGTACGATAAACGGGTGCCCTGACTCTCAGTGGTCACTAAAGGTCCCATGGCAGTTTTGTAAGAGTAGGGGTGTTAACCCCGGTGTCCTGGATAAATTCCCAATCTGGCCCTCATACCATCATGACCTCCTAATCATCCCCAGCTTCCAATTGGCTCATTCATCCCTCCTCCTCTCCCTTGTAACTATTCCCCAGGTCGTGCTGTAAATGAGAACGTGTTCAGTCAACTTACCTGGTAAAATAAAAAATATATAAAATGATTGGTCTATAAACTCATTTACCACCTGGTGATGTCACCAGGCAGGCTAAAATAGACATTTCCAGCGGTCTTTTCAAACACTAAAAGGGCATTATCATTTTCATGATTTCACAGTATTATTCCAACCTCAAACAATACATTTCACTGCAGCTATCTGGTGTTTGTGACAATAAATTAAAACAATTATGTAGTGTGGAAATATATAGAAAACACAGGACAATTACATTTTTGACTGCACTGGCCCTTTAAAGATATGTGGGTTTTTGGTAATGGAATTACAAGGCACAAGGCAATGTTTCTTAAAATAACAGAAGGAAAATAATTTCTCCAAAACAAAATATAAGTGCTGATATTAGTTGGCAGAGGTCTTTACTTCAACTTGTGTTTTGATGTATTTCTAATACCCTTTAAGACTTTTTGTTTGCAAATGTTTTCTAAGACCCCCTTTCCCCCTGTTTGACCAGAAATTAAAGCCATTACTTGACATGCTCTTATGAACTTCACATGTTAGAAATTTCCTTTAACAACTGGTTATATCACCTGTGAGATCTATCCTTGGCAAGGCTTATTCTGGTTCTACCCTGCTTTGCTGTGCTCTAATCCTGCTTCAGTATCACAATTGTTCCTTGTAAAATAACTACTGTTCATGGTAAAACCTAGTCAACAAGGTGGCCGGGGTCATCTGAACCGTGTTGCCTCCGGCAAACCCTAAAGAGAAAAGCTTACTGCTTGTGTAAATGAGGTGGTTCAGCAAACCTTGCCAGAGATCTGAAGACTCAGTGGGAAAACAGTCTGTGGGCATGCACTTGTAAGTAATGACCCAGAGAGCCATTGAGTAGTACACTTTTCCACATTTGTGTACTAATACTGTGGGGTAATCAATGTTTGCCATCCAGCCAGTCATATCTAGGATATGTCCCTTCTCTCTTACCGTCTCATGCTGTGCCTCCATGTGAGCCAGTTGTTCCTCATAGATTTTCACCTGCTCCCTCAGGGCCAGACAGTCTGCGGTCACTACATCCACTTCCTACAAAAGGGGTAGCAGACAGCCAGGTCAATAGAAAACCGAAAGCACCCGCTTGTCTTCTGATAGTCTAGATATCATTTTCACAAGATTGCTTACACCAGTGTTTCCCAATCCTGGTGCTGGGGGCCCAAAGGGGTGCACATGTTTGTTTTTGCCCTAGAACTATGACGCTTGATTCAACTAATCAACTCAGATTAAGCCTTTAGTTGAATCAGGTGTGTTAGTGCTAGGGCAAAAATTAAAATGTGTACCCCTTTGGGTCCCTAGAACCATAATTGGGAAACACTGGCTTACACCAATCCAATAATATCGACACTGAACAACATAAAACTCAACATGCAACCATTTTAAATATTTTACTGAGTTACAGTTCATAAAAATAAATCAGTCAATTACAATAAATTCATTTAGCCCTAATCTTCCACATTACTGGTAATACAGATATGCATCTGTTGGTCACAGATACCTTAAAAAAAGGTAGGGACCTGGATCAGAAAACCAGTCGGTATCTGGTGTGACCACCATTTGCCTCATGCAGCGCGACACATCTCCTTCACAGAGTTGATCAGGCTGTTGATTGTGGCCTGTGGAATGTTATCCCACTCCTCTTCAATAGCCGTGTGAAGTTGCTGGATATTGGAGGGAACTGGAATAAGCGGTCATACACATCGATCCAGAGCATCCCAAACTTGCTTAAATGGGTGACATCTCTGGTGAGTATGCAGTCCATGGAAGAACTGGGACATTTTCAACATCCAGGAATTGTGTACATATCCTTGTGACATGGAGCCGTGCATTGTCATGCTGAAACAGGGGGCTAGGGGTGGTAAGGGGTGGGGAGGAGGTAGGGGCTAGGAGTGGTAAGGGGTAGGGAGGCGGCAAGGGCTTGGGGTAGGGGTAGGGGTCGATTTAAAATACAGTACCATGACACACTATTTTCTCAACCAGCAGATAGCTAGACAACGCAAGGCAGAGGAAGAGGGGCTAATTAGCTAAAAATGCCTTCGTCCTCGATTCCATTCAGCAGCAGGGTTTATCCAGCCCTTTTTAAGTGCCTGATTAATTGGTGATGAATTCAATTACTCCTGGTGCTAGCATTTGTATCTGAATGCGAAACGGGTAGGGTCCAACGGTGGAACCTTCCTGCTGTGGCTGCTGGAACACATGGGTCCCTGATGGACGTGACACGTAAGGCAGGCTGTCTGTTACTGTTATCTATGGGCAAACACACGTCCGTAAATTGGAGAGTCATGCACTCACAGTCTATGGACTGTAAAAACCAAATAAATCCCCCCTAGATCACCCTTCTCTTGTTCCCCATCCATCGCGTCAGGCTAGCTGTGCTTTATAGCATCATCTTCTGCTTAGGATTTGGATGAGAACCAGCCAGCTCCTCCAGCCTTCTTCCACTGTGGGAAGCCTTGGTGGGAGCCTGCTGAACCTTTTAAACACTATAAGCCTCAGCCCCAGATAAAAGCTCAAAAGAACACTCAGAGAATTGGCTGGCAGAGAGACGGACAGACAGACCATGGAGGTTGTCCAAGATGTGGGCAGCTTTAGCACAAAATACAAACAGGCTTAATCAATAGCTAATTGCAAGGCTGGATTTTAAATACCCAGCCATGCCTTGTTTTAAGCCTCTTCCAAAGTCTGTCTGCTTGCCTACTGAGAAAGACTGCAGCCTCCTCTCGTGGAGCTGCTTCCAACACTGGTTCACAATCAAATTCAATCTCTCCTCTCCCTGCCTGTTTCTGTTTGTTTGTTTCCCACCGACTCTAAGCTCTCTCCACGCTCCAGCTGCTTTTCTATCGGAGCCAGAAGCTGAGCCAGCCAGCAAGCCAGCCAGCCAGCAAGCAGCATTACTGCACCGACTACATTACAGTCTGTATTACATCTGTATAGGAGAAATTAAAGACTGAATGACTCAATAAGGAGACATGTAAACAGCTTCTCCCATATCTGGGCTGGCAGTGGGGAGATGGGCTGTGATGGCAGGAACATGTGTGGCAGGCAGTGAGGGAATGAGAGGGAATGGGATGGTAGGATTTGTTAGGACTGGGGTTTTGTGGTTGTGTTGTGGCCACCGGCCCAGACTGTAGGACTGATAATTAATCAACACCCTGTGGGTAGAGATACAGAGGAGCAGCAGGGCTATGCTGAGCCACACAGCTTATGAAATTCTTTTTTTTTTTATAGTAGAGAATAAAACAGTGTTGGCAAATCATGGCAATAGTGCCGTCTAGTGGTAGTTATACATTAGTACAGTCAGTTTATAAGTGCTCCTAAAGAGATATTGGCCTTCTTTGAACATTTAGATACTTCATGCTTCTTTCCACCCTTCCTTGCCTATTTTCAATCTTTCATTTTGAGGAATGTTCAAACTGGGTAAATTGGGTATAAAAGTTGAGCCACCACAAGTTAGATCTATGTCTACATACATGTTCTAAATTGACAGTAGCACACATGAAAAGTCTACATATTGTTAGAGAATAAATTACCAACGAAGACACCAATTCAACACAATTACTAAACAATAACACCAAAATGGCACAGGAAGTGAGGTCATTACCAGGCCAATGTCTTCCTGCTCCAGTTGGATGAGGGTCCTCTGCTGAACGGTCTCCTCATACTGCTCCTGCAGACACTCCAGCTCTCTCCTCAGCTCCTCCACATCAAACAGGCTCTGGTCCTGGACACACACAATTACTTATCAGTCTGGCACTGGTAAGTAATGGTAATGGTCTGTGACAATGGCTACCTGTCCATTTGGCAGCCCCCGTGCCTCTCTGATTCAGAGGGGTTGGGTTAAATGTGGAAGACGCATTCAACTTAACTGTATTCAGTTGTACAACTGACTAGGTATCCCCTCTTTCCATCTGCACAGTGGCTGTACATACAGACGCTCACGCTGACACATACACACTCACATTCGTTCGCACACACATTCACACTACTTATCTGTCATGGGAACCAACCACCATTAGACAACAGGTTCCTTTTCTCTTAGCATTCGTGTGACATGAATGCCTCCACTCTGCTGCACTGTTAATATGTACCCTGTCCTTGCGCAGTCTCTCCACCACGGCGCCCAGGCTGTATTCAGGGACAGCTACGGCAGTGGAGGTGGTCTGTTGGCTGGTCATCCTCTCCTCCAGCTCACAGATCTGGGCCTCCAGAAACTCATTGTCCTCCTCAAAGCAGCGTGCCTATAGGGCGCACACAGCATGTACAATGGTATAGGAATGTACATGAACGTTAAGGGTTGCAAAATTCTGGTCATTTTCCCATAATTCCCAGTTTTTCCAGAAATCCCAGTTTGACTATTAGAATTCCTGCTTATTCCCTCTTGATTGCGGGAATATTCCAAATGTGATTTCTGGAAAATCTGGGAATTTGGGGAAGGTTACCAGAATTTTTGGGGGTTGCTTCCTTGGAGCATCTGTGTAGAATAGACTTGGGTCAAATACATTAAGAAATACCTTTGAACTTTTGGGACTTTCCCATTGGTTCTACTGTGTTTGTTGGTCAATCTAAAATTGAGCACAGTGCTCAAGTTAGTGTTCATTGTGACCCTTAGGTGTCAAGTTTATATAACATTATAGAACCATAGAATAATGTTTCAAGGGTTGAATCCATCCCGGGCTCACCATGTTGATGAGGGCAACAAAGCGATCATTTAGGGCGGCAATTGTGCTGCGGTCTTCAGCGAATCGGACCAGAGTCTCCTTATTGAGCGTCTTGGCAGTCACAAAGTCCAGCTGGTCACACGAACACTCCTCAGCAGCCGCACCCCTGTGGGAGACACACAGCTTAGGAGAGGCCCGAGTTTGTATAAAGCCCTGGAGAGAGACAGACACACTAGCATAACACATTTCAGAAAAGTATCAGCGTCAGATTTTGTGGATGTACATAGAAAATAAAAGATAGCAACCCCTAAAAAGTATTTAATGCACTGCTGCCCCTCCCAAATTAGATCTGTGTAAATGAACACAGCCGAGGGGAATAAGTCGTCATTATCTGATGGAAGTACAAAAGGCATTTGTCAACACCCTTCTAACTTTTCACATGGTACTGACACCTAATGTAACCAACGTGCGTAACTAACACTAAACACACAATAGCCAACTGGGGGACATTCAACACTGCATATGAAAACCATGCAAAGCTACCACACATTTGCTTGCGATTCAATTAAATCAATATTTACAAATACTTAAGGAGTGAAAGGAAACGAACGTCTGGTCCCTGGGATGTTGCTGCCTGGTCCCATAGATGTTGTCTGACACGTTCTAGTTATAATCTAAGCGGTACCCAAGAAGAAAGCACACTAGCTTTCTGGCCTGTGGTACACTGTAGTAAGCCATCCTCAGTGCACAGGGTGTTCTCCATAAAGCCCATCTCCAGTGGTCCGTATGCATGTTGAGTCACGTTGATAGGGCTTACCGTAGCAAAACATTTTGTGACAGGAAACAATAATCGTTGAGTTTAGGTAGTACCTCCACATTTCACTCAGTTTCTAAATGCTCCCCCCCCCCAACTGAATAGGACCCAGGCCCTCTAAGCCATGAAGAGGTGAGGGGGCTACCAAGAAACCACACACTGACCTGGCCTTGACCGCTGAGGAGCGGTACTGCCCTCCACAGCTTCCGCTGGACCGTCCATTCCGACTCCACTGCTCCTCAAACTGCCGGCGGTAGGACGACACTCTCAGCATGGCCATGGTTGATACTGGGACACGTACTGCAGGCTGGAGCTACAGTAACAAATAATGGCAAACGGATGAGAGTGAGTCCAGTTTGAGGACTTTATACACGGAGATGAAGGGGAATGTTGCATCCAGGCGATGGATCTCTCACGGCCCGCTGACTGGACTAACTATAGGGGCTCACACCAACAGCTGGCCATTTCACACGGAGCAGACAAGTCGGCCATAGCAACGATGTCACCATATTGTTGACTTGAATGTTTTCTTAGGATTTCCAAAAGTGGGGGACTGTGATTACTTAGAGTATCACATGTGAACAATTGGGTATTTCTTAGGAAAAAAAAGTTAAAACAAAGGACGTTTTTTATACATTATTTTATTTCCGTTAAATAAATTAAAAGTACCACACAAAATATACATTGAAAACAGTTGTGCAAGTTTTCCTTTGCATATGTAGCATTATTACTAGACAGACCATTACAAAACTTGAGGCATGAAGAGGAGCGGAGCGCATAAACCAACACATGAATACACAGACAGGCGCCAGATGAAGAGAAATAAGGAAGCATGAGTGTGGATTTCTCTCCCAAATATGACTTTTCAGTCCTGACAATCTCGCCTCAGCTTGGGTTGGCCTTATTTCTGATGTAAAAGCTTTGTGTTGTGAATGAGATGAAAATACCAGATTTCCTGTTCCTCCTCTTTTGACTCCGAGACAACCAGAAGGACAAATCCATCCAGGGCCAGCCATGGTTTGGCAAAGCTAAGCAAAGCGCTTAAGTCTATGACAATTCTGACGAATGCTAAAGGCATGCCTGGCCCATTTTAGAAATATACTGTATGGAATGATTGCAGCGAGGCACAGAAATATACACAAGGCCCACTCCACTCAAACTCCTTTCAGGTACAGAGCTAACACTGACATAGAAACCGGTAAGTGCTTTGATTAACGAACTGTCAGTGTTATAGCTATAAGATTATGTAACACACTGAAACAAAAACTTCCGTCTCAGAACGCATTTTCAGGTGTAGCAATGGTCCGGCAATGCCTGTTAAACAACATTACGAAGTACAGGCTTTTCTGGCAAGACTGTCGGTGTGTTAGCTATAAATGTTATTTAACCCATTGAAACACTGTTTGAAATGTATTTATTAGGCTGGACCTGTAGTAGCCAGGTTCCATACTGTGTATGCTGTAGGCAAATCAATACTCGATGTCATACCTTAGCATGGAATGAAAACAATAGAGGGGTTGGCTACAACACATACAGTGTACGGAACCAGGCTAGTCTTGAAGTGTCTGTTGATTAAGTAACAGGCTTTTCTGGCATGATTAGCTGACTGGAGACGTACGCCAGGGCAACAGTTCCAGTGGAAATGGGTGTCACATACCAACCGTGTCACATAACCGGCCTGTAAAGTGCCGACCAGGAGAAATGTTGACATATTACTGCTAAAATTACTAGACAGTGTCAAACACAGGGAGGAAACACTGTTGAAATTGCACAGCATTGGAGTTCCCCATTTCATAACCATAACACAATCCACGACAGCGTTCGGGGAAAAAAAACATTTCCTTTGTGGCCCAGAAAAGATAATGTGTCTGGAAAACAGTTTTCGTTTCTCAGGGTGTAATGAACAACTAAATCCTGTTCAACCTGCACTGTAAAAAAATGCTTAGTCACAGAAAAAGGTAAAAGAGTGTGTCTGAAATGGCACCCTATATAGTGCAGTGCTTTTGATCAGAGCTCTGGTCTAAAGTGGAGCACTATAAAGAAAATAGGCTGCCATATGGGACACAAAGAAAGCAAAACAGGACATTATATTGTCTGAATATACTGCGGGAGACAAAGTGACAAAAAATACCCTTGCATGAGCACACAAGCCCAAAACAACGAAGCTCTAAATCAGCATGAAGGCAGATAGTGAGGCTGAAGCAAGGAAAGAAAAAAGTAAATGAGGACATGGCAGACATTAAAAACGACGGTACCACCTGCATGACGAACACACAGCACATACATTTTGAAAACACAAGAACACATAGTTTGCACCAGCATAGTAAGAGTTGACAGCAGAGTCAAACATCGTGGACAATGGGGACAGGAGGACTATTTACAACAGTTAAGACATACCGTAGAGGTGTTCTCTCTCTGATGTTCTGTAGGGCTGGTTTCTGGGACTCATTAAAAGCCTACTCTTGAAAAAAAAAAAAGCATGCTCAATAGAGAATGTTCATCTCTGGGTCTGAAAAACTGGCCCATAAAAATGGCAAATAAATGCAGGCGTGATGACTGATCACTCTATTGTGAAGTTAGTGTGACGGGTTCAGAGTTGCAATGTACTCTCACTGATATTGAACAACACGTGTTTCAGAATGGCAGAAGCAAAAGGTGGGTTTGAACAACCATGGGCAGTTAAACAATATGCAAAAAAGTGGTCTCTTAAAATAATTATGAAGGTGAAATAAACTATAAAGATGGTGAACAAAAGTAATGCAAGGAAAAAAAGAAAATAAATAACATTCGTTTAAAGTACAGCCCACTGATCATTCTAACATCTCCCAATATCACAGAACCCAGACGGGACTTCTCCCCATTGTCATCGTTATCTTGTAACAACGGAAATCTTCCTTTATCAGATTTTCCGACAAGCAAGGATTCACTCAGTCTCTCTGTGTTCACTAGAAGTATTTTGTGCCCAATATCACTGGCTACTGATGGTTTGAATAGTTCACCCCGAGAGTAGGATGCATCGGGTAGCTGCAATCCAAATCTTCTGGACGACCACCTATGTGGTCCATCTTTAGTGTCATGGACTAACGGATCATCATTATCTTAGTATCTATGGGTTCGTACATACATGCATACATACAGTACACACATACATACACACATATTGTATTTTCATTCAGAGTTCAGATTCAGATCAGGTATAGGGAGTCATTTTGGCATGGAACATGTTATATGACGCATGGGGGTCACCTGGGGGGGGGGGGGTGATCCTTAGACAGGGCATACAGGTCTTCTGGTACAGCAAAAAGTGCAGAGAGGCATCAGTCAGTTCACTGTCACTCCAAGCGACCAACACCTAAACCCCTGGTCCTGCAGCTACACTATGAGCAGAGGTGAAAACTATGATGGTTGTGAGTGACTGAACAACAATGGCTGGGGTCCGGGCATTGATAAGAACCTGTGATAAAAGAGAGGGTCCCATATAACTACACTGTTTGCTCTCCCACCACAGGATCCAACACACATCCCCTAAGGGCCAGGGGGCGCAGGGGTGTCACACCATGGTCTTCCACACACACGCCTTGAGTGCACCAAAACTCCACTCTTATAACAGTTATCAAAAGGTCCAGCCTGGAGGATGTCTGAGCCCTAACCCCTGACTCTTAACCCCTCACTCGTCGTCCCCTCCCATGAGGAAACCCATGATGAAGACGACGGCTCTCTGTCGGTCCTGCGGGGTCTGTCGGCCCACCATTTTGGGCGGGGGCCGGATGAGCAAGCTGGCAAAGAGGGTAGCTGGCATGGGGCACAGAGGAGAGAGAGAGGTAGAGGAAGATGTTAGAAACAGAGGCAATTCTTAAGCAACAGTAGTTTGGATACGTTTCCTTTCAATTCAGTCAGGACTCAGTGAATTCCAGTTCCTGAATATTTTTTTCATTTCTAAACTTGGGAATTTCATTTCCAGAATTGAAGTGGTATTGACCCTAAATCTGGGTTGTGTTCAGTAGAGAGCATACATTTTGAAATGGAGTCAAGTGAGGACAAACTACTCTACCTGAACATGTCCAATAAGAACACTGATATTTGCATTCTGTTGTCAAATGTTTTCCTACATTGAACCCTAGTGAACTCAACCTCGGAAAGCAGAGAATGTGGCCAGGGGGAACTGACCTATGAGGCTGGCAGTGAGGTTGTTGTTGTGGGCGTATTTCAGCAGCTCCTTGAGGAAGGCCATCAGGTAGCGGAAAACGTTGCGGTGAGCCCGGGGCAGCTGGGAGATCAACTGTCAAAACAACCCAGAGAGAAGACAAATGAGAACCCCAACCAGACCCTTCTAGAGCCTAGATGACAAACTATGTCTCATGGGTATGCAATGACCATATGAACTTTTAACGATTCAATAGAAGTCAATGACTCAAACTCGTATCCATTATCAGATTCATATGGTATCACGTACATAGATTTTTATGTGGAAATATGTATTCACTGCACCTGTTTGCAGAGGCGTCTGTCGTGGGAGCAGTCCAGGCTGCGCTGGTAGAGCTCGTAACACACTACTGGCTCAGGCAGAGCTTCCAGAAATATCAACAGGGCCTCGGCCACCGAGTGGTTACAACCAGCTGACACACACACAGTCGGGGAATAACACATAGATTTGTGGCAGAGGGTCGGTGTGCGTGTTTGATCTACATTGCTGTCATACTGTGCAGAATCACTGACCTACAAATCACCTTGAATTCGAAATAGCTACCCATTATGTGATGAAGAATAGCAATCTTGCGCCTCTCCATGCTCAAACTGATCCTCTCACACACACTGGTTGTGTGTGTGTGTGTGTGTGTGTGTGTGTGTGTGTGTGTGTATGAGTATGGGCAGGAACACTGATGATAGGGAGAATTGCACACCATAAAACCCAAATACCACACACATCATTTTTCATCCACATGGCAAATCTATGTAATGTATGTCGTGAATGTAGCACCTCCTAATACTACCACCCCATGCACCTTGGCAGCAGTCTGTGTATAGCAGCCGCTTTATCACGGTGACCCATATAGCTGTGTGGCATCTCAGTCACAGTCTCCTGTTACAGGGCTGGGCCTACTAGTGGATCTGGGCCAAAGGGTTTGGAATGACTGGGGACATATGAGCAAGGATACGGATGGAGTCAGGAATGCTGGTGTCCAGGCAGTCAATGATACTCTGCAGCTCCTCCTGCAGGCCCGGTGTCTGGAACAGGTCCTCCTGAAATAATGGTAAGGAGTTTACAGCCATTTTGTTTTTCCTTGGAATAAGGGTAGGGTAGAATACAATTTAGAGGCTGAGACGCGAAGTCTAGAATAGTGCTTGGAAGGGTTAGCCTGGAATACAAACAAAATGTTGTGCTGTTTCGCTCCGTCCAAACAGAATAATTGAAGTGACAATAGTGAAATGGAGCAATAATCCGTTTGGATCCCAGGCTAACCAAGTTCACCCATCTGTGAGGAATATCCAAATTCATTGCGACAGCACTTGAGAATAGCGCTTTGAACATTCCCCCTTCCTATCCTCTCACCTGTTGGCAGGACTTGGTAAAGAGGTGGTTAACCAGCAGCCACACCTCCTTGGGGATTTTTAAAGGCTTGTCCTCCATGCCAGCACTGTCCACCATAAGGAAGCTCATCTTGGACTTCTCCTGAAGTAACACACACAACCACAAGATGTCAGAAACATAGATAGTATACTGAGAGAACACCACAAGATGTCAGAAACATAGATAATACACTGAGACCACCACAAGATGTCAGAAACATAGATAATATACTGAGACCACCACAAGATGTCAGAAACATAGATAATATGCTGAGAGAACACCACAAGATGTCAGAAACATAGATAATATACTGAGACCACCACAAGGTGTCAGAAACATAGATACTATACTGAGACCACCACAAGATGTCAGAAACATAGATAATATACTGAGACCACCACAAGATGTCAGAAACATAGATAATATGCTGAGAGAACACCACAAGATGTCAAAAACATAGATAATATACTGAGACCACCACAAGGTGTCAGAAACATAGATACTATACTGAGAGAACATCACAAGACGTCAGAAACATAGATAATATACTGAGACCACCACAAGATGTCAGAAACATAGATACTATACTGAGACCACCACAAGATGTCAGAAACATAGATAATATGCTGAGAGAACACCACAAGATGTCAGAAACATAGATACTATACTGAGACCACCACAAGATGTCAGAAACATAGATAATATACTGAGACCACCACAAGATGTCAGAAACATAGATAATATGCTGAGAGAACATCACAAGATGTCAGAAACATAGATAATATACTGAGACCACCACAAGATGTCAGAAACATAAATGATATGCTGAGAGAACACCACAAGATGTCAGAAACATAGATAATATACTGAGACCACCACAAGGTGTCAGAAACATAGATACTATACTGAGAGAACATCACAAGACGTCAGAAACATAGATAATATACTGAGAGAACACACACAACCACAGCATGTCAAAGGCATACTATACCATAATGACACAACACACACAACCCCAGTATACTGAAGAAAATAGTTGGCATTTCAGCGCAACTTTCGGTCAAAAAAAAGACAGTCGTCAGAGCATAAGCATACCAGATTCTGACACATAAAGTCTCTGTTAGTAATGTGACTGAAACCAGCTTTACCCGGTCGATTCATAAACTTATGAACTGCTTAATTCCCTAGGGAGGATTTGATTAGATTCATCCTGTGCCATTACATAAGACAATTTAAAAGTATCCCATTTATCAAAAATGTTGATTCCATTCCTAAGATGATTCCACATGGCACATTGCCTGTCATTATAGGTATAGGGAACATATTAGAGCGGATTATCGCAAGGTTTGGATGTCGGGTCGGCTTGCAGGAGAGCCCTTTTACTGAAAGCGGATCACATTGTTTTGTGTCTAGCTGCAAATGGATCCCTGAGAAGTAGGGAGAGTCGGGCCAAAAATAACCACTGGCAATGGGGGTCACACACACACGAATGGGACACAGTGATAGCCTGCAGAGCCATATACAACATCAAGAGCTAGAGAGCCTCTCAACGTGTTACTGTTCCTTAAGCTTCTAGGAGCGCAGCTTCTACAAAAGATGTAGCCTAGGCTACGGTTAGGTGACCAGAAATAAAGGCTTTTACAGAACTCAAATACATCAGGCCCTGAATGTTGATTTGGGGGGGGGGGGGGCAGGGCTTTTTCCACTGGTGCTACTAACTTTTTTAGTTGATGGCACCCAGCACTTGATTTGGTCGCACCAATTTTTTTTACCTGACTAGTGTCCCATAATGTACCTACATTCCATAGAACCAGGCTAAAAGACTAGCCATCTTTTAAAGTAACATGCCATTGCAGGGCTCGACATTCAGGTCCGTGACAACTGAAAGCTACTGGCCTGAATGAAAAGAATACTGGCCTGGGAAAGCAGATGATACTCATATTACTTAAATGTTAGATTTAATTTGAGGGCTGAGCAAATACCCTATTTCCCGGGCTACCCAGACTCCTTGCTCCATCCAAACTCTACGCCACACCACGGACGTTAGTTTCTTCACCGCAATTAGTCTGGATCGGAGTACCTCCCCAACCCTTTACCGAATGCGAACACATTCGGGGCCATCTTAATAGTACAGAAACCGATGGGTTGGGCCAGAGACAGAACACACATGGGTAAACCGGCAGTTTGACAATTCGTCATTGGATCTGATACTAAGATTGGATAGAGACGATCCAATCGCTGATGACTTTGTCCCCTCGTCACCACAAACGACTTCAATAACGGCGCAATCTCAAAAAGGGTGTTTTTGTTAGAGATTTTTAAGTCACTCCACAGTTAAAGAGCCCTTTTTATATTTTGGTAAATTCTGTTTTATTTTTCTAGGTTTCCGGTTTTCACTCTCAAAATCACACTTTATCAATAAACTACATGTTCTAAATTCACAAAAATGCTTAAACCACATCATGAGACCAATTTTGAGGTCTGGAAAAAATAGGAGGGATTATTAGGTGGCCATGATGGTATGAGGGCCAGATTGGGAATTTAGCCAGGAAACCAGGGTTCACACCCCTACTCTTACGATAAGTGCCATTGGACAATTAGTGACCACAGAGAGTCAGGACACCCATTTAAAGTCCCATCCGAAAGACAGCACCCTACACAGGGCAATGTCCACAATTACTGCCCTGGGGCATTGGGATGTTATTTTAGACCAGAGGAAAGAGTGCCTCCTAATGGCCTTCCAACACCACTTCCTGCAGCATCTGGTCTCCCACCTAGTGACCGACCAGGGCCAACCCTGCTTAGCTTCAAAAGCAAGCCAGCAGTGGGAAGCAGGGCAGTATGCAGCTGGCCCACCACAACACGTTAACTAGCTAGCTAACTTAGCTGGTCCATTGTTGCCTATGCGAGGAAGTTAGGCTACCTAGCTAAAATGCTTGCTAGCCTATGACAACAAAAACTAAAATCCACAGACCGTTTTGCCAACATGAAAGAGAGGATGGCATTGGCGTTCAACTAGTCTACAAGTAGGGTGAGTCCAAAAAATGTTTTACTTGGGCGGGCGGACACATACACACACACACACACACACACACACACACACACACACACACACACACACACACACACACACAGAAATCAGTTCCATGGACAGCCACATTATATTTAGCAACATTGATTGGACTAAATTGTTTTTGGTATCTTTAAGTTAGTTTTCACTGTATTAAAGCCTAGTTGATTTGATGATGTTTAAGTGTAAATGGTGCTGGAATAACGGAGACAGGGCTCCTGTTGTCTTTGTGCTGACCTGCAGTAACTCTGTGGATCTAAATCAGTAGTTGTTTAGTAAACTGTTGAAAACATTAACTTGCTGGACCTTGCTGTAGGTCATATAACTGTTTGCTACATGTAATACTTGCTTTGTGGACTTCATCGGACAGATGTTGCTCTCTGGTTTTCTGATGAAGCAAACGAATGTGTAGTTGAAATTATTCCGCCTCTGTGTGACTCGTCTTTTTGTTGTCTTGGTCTTATTGTACTGTATATCACAGTGGCATATGAATGAATGGGTTATAAAGCACGCAACGCAATTATCACAGCATAGGTTGTAATACAGCTTTTTTTTACTGGCAAGGCTTCACCAGTGATTTAACCCACGCACCACTACTAGTAGTCCCTGAGTTAATTAGCAACTAGCATCCCATCATGCTTAAGGTCACGTATAAAAATGCCCAGCTGCCCATTATTTTGGCTACCATGGCTAGAAGAAGGATCTCAGTGACTTCGGAAGAACGGTCTCAAAGGAGCATAGGGGGTTTAAAGGACGTGTGTGTGTGTGTGTGTGTGTGTGTGTGTGTGTGTGTGTCACCAGATCCCAACCCAATTGAACACTTATGGGAGATTCTGGAGTGGCGACAAACAGCGTTTTCCACCAATTATGGAATTTATTGTAGAATAATGGTGTTGAATCCCTCCAATAGGGTTCCAGACACTTGTAGAATATATGCCAAGGCGCATTCAAGTTGTTCTGGTGGCTTGTAGTGGCCCAACGCCCTATTAAAACACTATGTTGGTGTTTCCTTTATTTTGGCAGTTACCTATTTATGGTGCCATCTGTAGTGGGTTTAGCCATGCAGTGATTCAGTTTCACTGGCCGGTGAGCTGCTCAGATACGGAAGGTGAAGATGGGATTAACATCAGGGTTTATATGGGTGAAGCTGATGCTGCTTAACTGAGCACAGGCCCCCTCTGCTTCTCCCTAAACTCTCATTAGCCTTAATCATGTGTGTGAAGGCCTGTGCACTGTAGGGTGACCTGCTGTGAAATGAGCTTGGGTGTGCGGAAAAAGGACTGTATGTGTGTGTGGAGGGACGGTTGTGATGCGTGTGTACTGCGGTGGAGACGTGCTTGAAGTCTAGTTCACGTGGTGTCACTTCTATGATCGCACACACACGCAAGTGTGAGAACCAGGCTCCTCTCTTGTAGGGCTGGGCGATATATCGAATTCATATGTATGTTTTTGCGCAATATTCTAAATGCCTGTATCACTCCTTCTGTGCAC